>NW_004444001.1:13280031-13347305 GCF_000243295.1 Trichechus manatus latirostris | reverse complement strand
AAGGAAGCTGATGATAGGGAACACAAGGTTGAGTAAGGATATTGTTGATGTGTTGTGAGATTGTTAACCATTGTCATAGGGCAACATTTGTAGTAACCGTTAAATGAGAAACTATTTTGTTCTGTAAGCCTTCATCTTAAGTGACAATATCAGCACAATTGGAAGAGCGTAGTCAATGTCACTGAACTGTGTATGTAGAAATTTTTGAAACGGTGTATCTTTGGCTATGTGTAGTTTCACTAAAAAAAAAAAAAAAGGTTGAGAATTTAGAGGGTTAATATGTTGTGGGGTTGATAACCAATGTCATAAAACAACATGTGTACTACTGTTTTATGAGAAACTATTTGTTCTGTAAGCCTTCACCTGAAGTACAATAAAAAATAAAAATAAAAAGCACAGATCTTAAGATACAGTTTGTTGCATTTTAACGAAGGTATAGCCTCTGAAACCAACACCCCAGTCAAGATATAGACCATTTCAATCACCCTTACCCTTTGCTAGTCCACCTCCTCTCCATCCTGGGGTAACCAATATTGTGATTTTTATTCTCATAGATTAGTTTTGCTAAAGAGGTGTCTTTGAACTACATTCCAGTAAAAATCAAAACCAAACCGATTGTCATCGAATCAATTCTGACTCGTAGTGACCCTTTAGGACAGAGTAGAACTGCCCCATAGGGTTCCCAAGGCTGTAAATCTTTACGAAAGAAGACTGCCACATCTTTGTCCCGCGGAGTGGCTGGTGAGTTCGAACCACTGACTTTTCTGTTAGTAGCCAAGTACTTAACCCGTGCTCCACAAGGGCTCCACATTCAGGGTAATCAGCGTTTAAAACAAAAAAAAGTGAGTTTATTGCCAGAATTAAAGAAGAAATTTGCCCTCTTTTTAAAGGGACACAGTACCTGATGCACAGCAGCTACTGACAAATGACAGCTGCTTTGTTGTGTCAGTGGCCATTGCTATCCTTGCTCTTGCCAGGAAGGGTTTCACCTAACACCCTGCCTGCTAGCAAAAGGGCCTATTTCCTAAAGGGCTCTCCCACCCCCAATGTACATTGTCCACATATCACTTCAATATTGAGATCTTGGGTGTGATCATTGATTAGATATTCCCACCACTCCCCAGTGCCTCAGCTAGATGAGTAACTGGGTAGATGCCTGGGTGGTGAGTTTGCTCTTCAAGCTGAGGAACGATGTGAACACGCAGCCTGAGAGAGTTACATGCCCTTAGATGAGTCATTGGCAGCAAGCAGACAATGCGTGTTTGTCCACTTTCCCTGCCCCTGCCCCTCCTTCCCTGACTCCAAAGTCTCGCCAACTCTACCCTCAGCAGGTAGAACAACTGGGTGAGGAGACACATTTTTTTGTAGTCAAGGTAAAGTTAGAATGACTGTTCCTGTGACCCAGCTACTCATCAGGAAAACATTTTCAGATGTCAGCACATTCTTGGGTGATCCTGTTAAATGGCTTTTCCTTTTTTTCTCTGACTTAAAAAAAGATTATGTTTGCAGCCTTTTTTGTTTTGTTTTGTTTTTTTTTTGTAAAAACAAATACAAAATGGATGAGGTGCTTAAGATGCTGATATCTAGCTGAAGCCAAATGCTTCTTTGGCTAATAAAATGCCAAGGGCTTGCTTGGCTCTGTCACACATGCTGGGGATGTTCACCCAGAGTATGGGCCTGTGGCACTAGGATGGTATCTGGCCAACTGACCAGCTTTGGGTCCCCTGCTGCTCTCCTTAGCTTCACTCCCAAAGGTTTCTGGAATCCTCTGTTAGCTATGGCTTGGGCACATAGTGGCCTCTGAAGGTTATAGCTTTCCTCATACTGAGTTATTCTTAATTAAACTCATAGTCCTCAGCTTGGTATACTAGTCCCTGGACACTCCATTACCAACCAACTATTGTCACTGGCTTCTAGCCTGTGTGAACCTCACTCTTCTCTAGTAGAAAGTAACAGGTATGGCCTCTGGAGACAGACCTTGGTTCTAGTCCAACTCCATTTATTATTATCAGCCAACTTGAGCTATAGCTTCATAGTTCCTCATCTCTACACCCTTGATCGTACTGTTTCCTTGGTCTTGAATGCCCTCTCTGCTCTTGCACATACAGGCACACCCTATTCACCTTTTAAGGCCAAGCTCAAAGACTGCCTCTTAGCGCTTCCTAACTACACAACTGGGAGTGATCTCCTTTTCTTCTGCATTACCTTAGCATCCCATCTGTTTGCGATACCTCATATTTTGCTATTAATTCTTCCCAGATCTCTCTTTCTTCAGCATTTCTACCTTGAATGTCCATCATAAAAGCTCTTACGTGTTAGGGTTGCCAGATAAAATGCAAGATACCTAGTTAAATTTGAATTTCAGATAACCAATGAGTAAATTTTTTTAGTATAAATCTGTCCTAAGTATTCCATGAGAAATATTTATACTAAAAAGTATTTACTCTTTATCTGAAATTAAAATTAACTGTGCATCCAGTATTTTGTGTGTGTGTGTTAAATCTGGCAACACTTCACACCTGCTTCTTTTTAATAGATAGTTGTACATTTATCTGGATCTTTCACTGGAACGTACGTTACATGACAGGAACTTTGTCTCATTCATCTTTGCATCCCCATTGTCTTTCTCAAAGCAGTTGCTTGGTAAAGTCTTGTTGATTAGTAAAGGGATTGTCACACCAGCTGGGGTAGTAGAGCACAGTTCCAAAGAGCCTCAGTGTTGGAATTAGATGGACCTGGATGTGTTGTGTTCCCACCACTAGGCTAACTGTGTGTGCCTTAACAAGTTACCTAAAGCATCTTCATCTACAAAATAGGAAGAAGAGACACGTACCTATTCCATAGAGTTGTTGGTAGGATTAAATGAGAGAATGCACATAAAGGGCCTAGTACAATGCCTGGCAGGAGCCCTGGTGGCACAACAGTTAAACACTTCACTGTTAACTAAAAGGTTGGTGGTTGGCACTCAACCAGCAGCTACATGGGAGAAAGCCTTGGTGATCTGCTTCCATAAGGATTACAGCCTAGAAAACTCTATAGGGCAATTCTGCTCTGTCATAAGAGGTCACTATGAATTAGAATGGACTCAACGGCACCCAAAAACAACACAGTGCCTGGCAAACAGAAAGTGCTTAATAATTGTTAACTATTACTATTGGATATTCTGAAACATTCACCAGATATCTTGAGTTTAGCAGTAATACATTGCTACAAGCAGTAAGGGTTACATAAAGGAACTTTGCTGTTGCTGTTGTGTGCCATGGAGTTGATTCTGACTCCTAGCAACCGTATGTGACAGAGTAGAACTGCCCCATTGTGTTTCCCAGGCAATAAACTTTACATGAGTGGATCACCAGGTCTTTTCCCCATGGAGCTGCTCGTGGGTTTGAACTGCTGACTTTTTGGTTAGCAGCCAAGTGCTTAAACATTGGGCCACCAGGGCTCCTTACGTAAGGGAACTAACTATATACAATTTGGAAATAAATATACAGTAGGAATCCAGACTCCCTTTGGAAAGGATCCTTAACGTGTTTCGTTTTTCTTTCCTGTTTTCTAAGGCAAAGATCTGTCCTTTCTCAGGCTTTCTAAGGTGTCAGGTCTGTGTTTTGTTCTAAGCCCGTCTTCCCCAGAATCCTGAGATATGGTTGTAACTCCTCACCTGGCCCTTCCTTACCATATTTTACTTTCCTATTCTCCCTTTCTTCTGGTCCTGTGTGCTTAATTTCCCAACTACAGATTACTAGCAGCTTCTTTCATCTAGCATTACCTTTTTGTGTGTGTAAATGTGTTTGTGTGTCTGTGTGTGTGAGACAGAGAGAGAAGAAATCCTTCATTTTGGCAGCTTCTAATTATCCAGGCGCAGTTGGGTTGGTTGGGTGGCCATTAGCAAAATCATTCAAATTTGACTTGTATTTATTGCTAACCTGTGTGCCGAGAACGCCCTCACTGACTTTCATTGTGCATCTATGCTATACCTGGCACTCTATTAGATGCTTTGCTTACATTGTCCCATGTAATACAGCAGTTCTATGAGATAAATGTTCTAATCCTCATTTTACAAAAAAGGAACACGATGAGAAAGATTAATAACTTATCTGAGGCCACAGGCTGGCAAGTTATAGCTGAGATTCAAATGCTGTTCCTTAACTCCAACACCCAGGCTCTTTCTCCAATGCCAGTGTTTGTTCACCTTGGCTGTACATTAGAACCAACCTGAGAAGCTTATCCAATGCACTGTTGCCTGGACCCTATCCTCAGAGATTCTAATTTAATTATATTTTTGAAAATCATTGTGATTATATTACTCTCCCTACGTTAGGATGAAGGAGCCCTGATGATTCAGTAGTTAAGCACTCGGCTGTTAACTGAGTCTGGAGGTTCTAACCCACCTAGAAGTTCCACAGGAGAAAGAGCTGGCAATCTGCTTCCATAAAGATTACAGCCTAGAGAACCCTATGGGGCATTTTTACTCTGTCACATGGGGTCACTGTAAGTCAGAAGCCACAGCAGTTAAGAGCTACGGCACGCTACAGCTGTTAACCAAAAGGTTGGCAGTTCAAATCTACCAGCTGCTCCCTGGAAACCCTATGGAGCAGTTCTACTCTGTCCTATAGGGTCGCCATGAGTTGGAATCGACTCAACGGCAATTTTTTTTTTTTTTGGTAACAACAACGATGCTAAGACATAAAACAAAAGGATCACACACACACAATCTAATTCTATTCTCTGTATTCTCCCCTTACGGAACTTGGGCCCTAAAACTTTATTACAATTTAAGGATTGTTTGTCTCAATTGCTGCAGATTGAGCCTAGGTATGTATATGCTCTGTGTAACTTCGGAAGTGTGGCTACAACTGCTCAGGAGTGCCCACGTAGTAGCAACAGCCTGGCCTGCTCTTCTGCTACGTGAAAAGAGTCCTAAAAAAAAAAAAAAATTGATTTTTTTTTCTTCAAGTTTATTTTACATTGCTCTCTTTGGGACACTTTTGTTGCAAGTTACCCAGTTTTCAGAGACTTGTTTCCTCTTTGATGACCTTCACGCCATCGACAGTTTTCATCTTCCTCCAAGCCAGGATGGGCAACGGGCTAAGGCTGTATGGTTTCTTTTCCAAGCGCAGTTGAATTTGTCTTTGTTTTTGTTCCTATTTCAGTGTAAGGATTTTGCTGAATACATTCAGTTGTCTTTTTTTTCTTTTACCTTCATGATTCCTTAGAACATCTTCCCGACAAAGAAAAATGTCATGTGCCAATCATTTGAAATTGATCTTTGGTTCAATACTATGGGCCTACTTGTTAGGACTACGATCTTTGACCAATTTTGTTTTTGGGAATCTCACTTTTTTTCATTGCTAAATCAGAGATAATAAAATCTAATCCCTATGATTTTCATGAAAATTCATTTGCTAAATATAATTTATGTGTTTATTGGTTTAATGTGTCCCCTCTGATAAACTGAGTTATTCTAGGGCAGGCACCCAGCCTGCTTTGATTACTACCATGCACCTGGTGCCTAGAATTGTGGTGGGGGTATAAGGTCTTTATGAGTCGGAATCGACTAGATGGCAACAGGTTTGGTTTTTGGTTTGGTTTCCTAAATACGGGTGGAATGTTGACTGTTGAGTGATTAAAGGCACAAGTCTGGAGTCAGATATGCCAGGTTCTGAGTTTCTGCTGCATCACTTACAAGCTATGTGACCTTGAACAACTTACTTAACCTCTCTGAACCTTCATTTCCACATTTGTAAAATAACAATAGTAATAATAATAACATCTATCTCCTATGACTGTTGTGAGGATTAAATGTGCCATTTTAAGAAATTCGTTCAATGCCTGGCACATAGAAGATCCTCATAAACACTGGTGAAGATGATACTTCCTAAAATATTGATTTCCGGGATAATATTGTTGAGAACCAGAAATATATTCTGACATTAAGAGCTATTTATTTCAAAAAATAATTGTAATTCAGCTCCATTGAATTATAAGCATACAAAGTTATGAAACAGTACAAATTTGCCCATTTGCCTTTTGATGTATATTTTTGTCCTGCTGTGGGCTTCTCCTTATGAAGAAGAAACAGACTGGTAAATCCAATTCATGCTCAGGCATGAAAGACTGCCGGAAGTATTTCAGGGAGCAATATTTGCATTTTAAAGGAGGGCCAAAGCAAGACTTGTTGGTACTCTTTAGATCCGTGCATTCCACTTTATTTAAATAATACCTGAACAAACAAACAAACAAAAAGTAAACAAATATTGAACTCTAGTTAGTGATACACATGCTGTAGTGTTTAGGGGCAAAGTGTACTGGTGTCTACAACTTACTCTGATGCCTATATAAGAGATAAAGCAAATATAACAAAGGCTCACTGCAGAATCTAGGGGCATCCACAGAGAATCTAGGGGTACGATTTTTTCAACATTTTGTATATGTTTGAAAATTTTCGTAATAAAATGTTAGGAGGAAAAAGAAAGTGGGAGGACCCTAGGGAAAGGCAATGCCTAAACCCAAGGAGGACTCATTCATGCCAGATTTCGGGCATGTGTTACTTGTTAGTGTAGATATTTCAAGAAGACATCTCTGATTCTCTTTTAATCATAACCCATAAGAAACGTCCAACACTGTGTCTGTGTAATGCTGAACCAGATGAAGAAAAACAATCTCTGAGGTAGCAAAATTGCAATGAAAAGAACATCATATGAGGAAAGGAAGACAAGAGCAGGCTATCTGTAGGTGCTTTGGGGAATAACTAAGTTTTAGAATCCCAAGTGTCCAGGGCTGCAGAAAGAACATGAAACTCTGATCTCTGGCTTTTAGACCTGTAACCAAAAGGTTGGAGGTTCAAATCTACTCAGAGGTGCCTTGGAAGAAAAGCTGGGCAATCTACTTCCAAAACATCAGCCATTGAGCTTCCATGACCTTGCCTTGGTCATGAAAGCTCCACAGACACATCCATATTCCCTGAGGGAACGAATTACTGGACTTAAGGTTGTGGGGACCATGGTCTTGGGGAACATCTAGCTCAATTGACATAACATAGTTTATAAAGAAAATGTTCTACATTCTACTTTGGTGAGTAGCATCTGGGGTCTTAAGAGCTTGTTGAGCAGCCTTCTAAGATACTCCACTGGTCTCACCCCATTTGGAGCATGGGAGAATAAAGAAAACCAAAGACACAAGGGAAAGATTAGTCCAAAGGACTAATGGACTACAACTACCAGAGCCTTCACTAGACTGAGTCCAGCACAACTAGATGGTGCCCAGCTACCACCACTGACTGCTCTGACAGAGATCACAGTAGAGGGTCCTGTGGAGGAATCCCAGAAAGCTTGGCCCCTGGACTCTCTGTCAACCCAGAACTAAAACAACTCCGAAGGCCAACTCTACAGACAAAGATTGGACTGGATTGTGGGACATAAAATGATACTCATGAAGAGTGTGCTTCTTAGCTCAAGTAAATACACGAGACTAAATGAGCAGCTTCTGTCCGGAGGTGAGATGAGAAGGCAGAGAGGGTTAGGGGCTGGTTGAATGGACATGGGAAATCAGGGGTGGAGAGGAGGAGTGTGCTGTCGCACACAGTATAGCGAAAGCAATTAGGGTCACATAACAACGTATGTATAAATTTTTGTATGAGAGACTAACTTGAATTGTAAACTTTCACTTAAACTACAACAATAAAAAATAAATAAAAACAATAGCGCGTCCTGGACAGAGCTGGAGAAAAATGTAGAACAAAATTCTAACTCACCAAAAAAAAAAAAAAAAACAACAAAAAACCCAGACTTACTGGTCAGACAGAGACTGGAGAAACCCCGAGAGTATGGCCCTCTGACACGCTTATAGATCAGTAATGAAGTCACCCTGAGGTTCACCCGCCAGCCAAAGATTAGACAAGCCCATAAAACAAAATGAGACCAAATGGGCACACCACCCCAGGGGCAAGGACGAGAAGGCAGGAGGGGACAGGAAAGCTGGTAATGGGGAACCCAAGATAGAGAAGGGAAGAGTGTTGACATCTTGTGGGGTTGGCAACCAATGTCACAAAACAATATGTATATTAATTGTTTAATGAGAAATTTGTTTGTCCTATAAACCTTCATCAGAGTACAAAAAAAAAAAAGAAGTCAGCCATTGAATACCCTGTGGAACACAGTTCTACTCTGACACACATGAGCTTGCCATGTGTTGGAGTTGACTCAATGTGGCAACTGGTTTATTTACCACGTGGCTGAAAAATATTATGAACAATTGATCATTTAGTAGAGGCCAAAGATGAATGTAAGCAATGTCCTTGGAAAAAGTATTTGTGATGCCAAATTGGGGTTTTATGTTGGTAATTCTTTTTCTTGTGGTGGAAAAACAGAATAAAAAAGGATTTGATAATTTTGAGAATACATATCATCTTATAAGTTAGAGTGGTTTGGAAATTTGGTCACAGGCTATAGATAGGTTTTAGGTTTATATACATGTGGATAATCAAGAACATACTCTAATAATCTAAGGAAATATGAACGTCTTCTCTTGGCCATAGGGAGTTGCTGAGGGGATGGAGGAAGACTTTAAAAAGACAATGGAAGGGAACACCCGTGGTGTTGTACATCTGAACAGAGCCATGGCATCTTCATTAGCTCATTCTAGTGGCAGTTATGAGGCCCATTTATTTAACTTTTCTTCTGTTTGCAAAAGTGGAAACACCCTACAGAGTTTATTAAAAGCAGATGTATTTAGTATCAACAATGCAAACTGGTTTAACCAGGAAACAATGAGCATTAAAACACACATGAAGAACAGAAGGAACAGGAATGGGGGAAGAAGTAATGTGGCAACCTGCAGGAATCCTGGCCAGGGAAGAAGTATCTAAATCAAGGTCATAGCCAGGTACAACCAGTCAATAGGTTGTTGTCTTTGTGTGCCTTCAAATTGATTCCGACTCATAGCGACCCTATAAGACAGAACAGAAGAGCTCCATAGGGTTTCCAAGGCTGTAATCTTTATGAAAGGTGCCCTGCTTGCACAGTGGTTAAGAGCTCGGCTGCTAACCGAAAGGTTGGTGTTTGAACCTACCAGCAGCTCTGTGGGAGAAAGATGTGGCAGTCTGTTTCTATAAAGATTCCAAAAGCTCATTGCTATCGAGTCAATTCCGACTCATGGCAACCCTACAGGACAGGGTAGAAGTGCCCCATAGGGTTTCCAAGGCTGTCATCCTTTATGGGAACAGACCAGCACTATGTGGAGCAGCTGGTGGGTTGGAACCTCCAACCTTTCAGTTAGCACCTGAGCACTTAACCACTGCTCCACCCACTGTTCCACCAGGGCTCCGTTTGTACTAAATTAAAAGGGGCAACAGGAGGGCACCAAAAACACGGACTCCTTTTTTTTTCCTCTAATTTTATTTATTTTGGTGGTGTTGTTGAGAATATATGCAGCAAAACATAGACCAATTCAATAGTTTTTACTTGTACAATTTAGTGACATTAATTATATTCAAGTTGTGCAACCATTCTTACCCTCCTTTTCTGAGTTGTTCCTCCCCCATTAACATAAACTCACTACCCCAAGGTTCTTGTCTAATCTTTTGATTTGCTGTTGTCACTTTGAGCTCATATAGATAGTTTTTAAAAAAGCATAATGCTCAAGGCAGACTTTTTTTACTAGTTAAGCTAAATTATTTTTTCAGTTTTAAGATGACTTCAGGGGATATCTAGCGTTTAAGGTTTAATGATTGTCTCAGGGCAATAGTATCAGGGGTTCATCCACCCTCCATGGCTCCAGAAAGTCCATGAGGATTTGAAATTCTGTTCTTCATTTTTCCCCTTTTGATCAGGATTCTTCTATGGAATCTTTGATCAAAATGTTCAGTAATGGTAGCCAGGCACCTCCACTTCTTTAGTCTCATGCAAAAGAGGCAGTTGTTCATGGAGGCAATTAGCCACACATTCCATAACCTCCTCCTATTCCTGACTCATCTTCTTCCTCTGTTGTTCCAGGCAAATTGAGATCGTCATGCCTTGGATGGCCACTTGCAAGCTCATAAGACCTCAGATACTACTACGAACTAGGAGGTAGAACAGAAGCACTAAACAAGTTATTAGATCAGTTAACTGGAATGTCCCATGAAACCATGGTCCTAAACCTCCAAACCAAGGAACCAAATCCCATGAGGTGTTTGGTTATACAGAAGCAGCCTCAGCAGGTACTCTTTTTTTTTTTCTTTTTTGTCATTGTTGCAAATATATCTATCACACAACTTTTGCCAGTTCAACTTTTTATAGGTGTACAACTTATTGAGAGCAATTACCATAATTGGCTGTGCGACTCTATCCTTAATCAATGTGATTTTTCCATCACCGTTAATCCCCTTTTCCCAAACACTGACTTCTTTACCATTTGATCAAGAAACTGAACCAGCTTCCTACTCAGGCTTCTTTGATGACTCCTTGATGATCCCGGAACTCCTAATAGCACAGTCCGTGGGCTTGTACTTTAAGGCAGGCCTGACGGTTAGGAGATTGACAATGCAGGGGGTAGCTATGCAGGCAGGCCTGACCGCTGGAGAGCAGAGGACAGGAAAGGATTGAATGAGGGAGGAGAAGGAAGCCTCAGTTGGACACGTCTTGGGCCTGGTAATAAAAAGGGAGACTGGTTTCATGTGCCAATAAAATATGGACTGTTGGACACCTCAAGTGATCTCAGAGGAGCACCGGAATCCAGAGGCATGGACTTTGCCTTTGTAACCCTTTATGTGTGGGCTTGTTGTGTGTTGTTGAGTTGATTCCAACTCATAATGACCATATATGACAGAGTAGAACTGCCCCAAAGGGCTTTCTAGGCTGTAATCTTTACAGGAGCACATTGCCAGGTTTTTTCTTCCGTGGAGTCAGCAGATCTCTTCATGTTTGGTATAGGGGAAATAAATCTTAGCTGTCTCAGAGTCTAGGAGTTTAATGCATGAATGTGGGAAGATCTGGTTTATGTATGTAATTACTAAGCAATTGTGGATGGCATTCTGCAAAAAGAGCAAATTAAGAGGGACTGGAAGAAAGGGGACTTCTTTGCTTGAATCACCCATCTCAGCTGAACATTCCAAGCTGCTCTCTAATTGCCAAATGTGGATCAAGGCCAAGTGCTTTTTTAATAACCATTGGTTATCCAGGATGGGCCTCAAAACTCTGTTTCTGAGCACCAAATGCTGACATGTTTGCCCTGGGAGGAGTGAGAGAGGGGCAGGGATGCTGGCAGGAAGCTCCTGGGTGGCCCCAGGTTGGTACTAGCTGCAGGAAGCCTGTAGGGCAGCAATTTGGGGAAGGGAGGGCAAGAGACTTACCAGGCCCCAGGGTTCTCCTCTGAAGAACAGAAGCCACACCCAGTCTGTCCAAGGCCTCCCTGAAGGTGTGTACTCATCTCTCCCCTGTTTCTCAGAATGAGTCATCCAAGACTGAGTAGTAGTACAAGTAGCTTGGCTAGAAGGAGTCATTTCCTGAACCTCTATTATACGCCATGTGCTTTATACATTTATCCATGATCCTCACATTAACCTCACAGAGTAGATATTGTTCTCCCAATTTGGTAGAAGAGGAAACTGGGACCACAGTACAAGGTAGCAATGAACTGAGGCAAGTCGCACTCCAAAACCCAACTCTTTCCTCCCCACCAAGCAGGTGAAGCAGGGGCCACATGGAGAAGCAACCCTAGTCCTCTCTTCCACCCTCATGAGTGCACGGGTCCTGGCAAGGGCGGGACGGAAAGCAGAAAATTAAGCCCTTCTGCCCTGACTCTTCCCATGTCCTTGTCTGATGTCCAGGGTTACTCTGCTAAACAGAATATCATTTATCACATCACATCACATTGCTTCCAAATGTCTCCAGTGATCTGTCATGCTCTCCTTGTTTTACATATTAGCTCCATGCTCAGTGTCACAAGTGGATGAAATGACAAAAACTAGCTCTGGTGTCAGGCAGTTGGTATGGAAATAGTCACATGTTGGGAGTGGAGACGTGCAGAGTGGCCTTCTAAGGCTTTCTCCTGCTGGAATGGACTTACTAAGTAGTTAGGCTCAGGGAAAGCCAAGAGACCCCAAACCTGAAGACGGAGGGATTGATGCTCAGTGCAGAATAGCAGGAAGGTTCTAGTGGGATAGAGCCTGGATCAACACAACAACTCCTCACCAACTAGGGCAGGCCTGGGGCTGGTGTTTGGAGATAGATTTCATTCACAGGCTTCATGTTTATCTTGAAAGCCAGGCCTAGGTCTTGCCTTCTATTGGAGGGATGAAATAGAATGGGAATTATAGAGAAGGATAGAGGAAAGGGAGAGGAAGAGCATCTTTTTCTCTCTACTACCTCCTCTTTGTTTTGGGGCCTTTGCTTGAAAGTTGTGGGTAGATACAACTCTAGGAAGACTCAGAAAGAGAGAAAGGAGCAACTGTACAAGTAGGCTAAACATTGGCAATTTAATGGTGAGTGGGCTGGAGGTAATGGACACAGGGCCAACTTCAGGGTCATACGACCTGTTTATTCACACGGGGCCCTGCGCTCAGAAGGGTCTCTACTTAGTTTAATGCTCTGCAGTCACGGTCTTGAAAAATTCTTAATAATTTTTAAACAAGGGGCCCCAAATTTTCATGTTGCAGCTGTTACTATTGTTCTTTGCCGCGGAGTCAGCTCCAACTCATGGTGAGCTTATGTTGTAGTGGTTCCTTGTAATTATATAGCCAGTACTGAGTGGACAGGTGTGACTGACTCACTTGGAGACATGTTGATGACAGGTGGCTATTGTAGCATAAAGGCCCAGATGGAGTTCCCAAAACTCCCCCAACTATCCCTTACCCACTATTAACCTTAGGAACAAGGGACTCAGATTTAAAGTGCTGTTTATACAAAGCTAGAGAAACTTCTCAAAGAAAAAAATACAGTCCCATTATGGACCCTCAGGCTAAATTCCATTACCCTTTGTAACATAAACCTTCTCTCCAGGGCTGACTATACAGTTATGAAATGTGAATAGTCTGGCAAGGCCTTCCTCCTCCCAAGAGAGAACATGCCTCAGAGTGGATGATCTCTCCAAGATATAAAATGGTAAGTCAAGTGCATTTTACAGAAGGGGTCCTCAGAGCCCAGCTTGGGAATGCCATTAGTCCCAGTAGATCCTGAGGCTGCCCATATGGCTCTAGGGCTGGGCTTGGCCAAATTGTGTATGTCAAGTCTAGAGAAGCTTACAGCTCATGGGAATGATTTCTAGCTTATTCTCAGTATCGTACGTATATTTTAACTTTATGTAACCCATTCCCCTTTCTTCAGGAATTCCAACATTCTCCAAAATTCAAAATGTCTCAACTTGCAATTCAGTTTTTTAGATGGTTGGTGAAAGTCAGAAGCCAGTAAAGCCTGTGAAATAGCACCTTCAACAGTCTCCTTTCTGTCTTTGTTTTGATGCAGATACTGCTCCTGTAATTCCTTATGGCCTGCAGCATAGAAATATAGACAGCTTTAGTCAACAGATTTTTCTACTCCCCACCTACAACACACAAACACACACACACACACACACACACACACACACTATTTTTCCTCCTTCCTTTTTAAAAAAATTCTCACTTCTCTTTGGTAAAGTCTCCCTTCTCCCGTCCATGTAGTCTGTTTGGGATCCATGATCCTGTGGGGCTGCATCATTCCAACCGTAGTACCCCAAAGGGCCTGTCCATTAGTTCTGGCTACCGAGATCCTCAGAATTGCTTTGCTTCCCCTTCCTCCCAAGTCCTGAGTATCCAACTCTATTTTCTATCTTGTAAGCTAACTAGAGCTTAACATTAAACTCTTTTTGCTTAAGTTCTTCAGGGTCAAGTTCTGTTATTTGTGAGCAAAGAAACCTATTATATGGCAGAAAATACCATTTTGGAGGGCCTGGACCATCTCTCGGAGTCCCTGGGTGGTGCAAATGGTTAAGTGCTCTACTACTAACTGAAAGGTTGGCAGTTCCAACCTATCCAAAGGCACCTCAGAAAAAAGACCTGGCAATCTGTTTCTGAAAGGTCAGCAGCCGTTGAAAATCCTATGGAGCACAGTCCTAGTCTGCAACACATGGGGTCGTCATGAGTCAGAATCGACTCAACGGTAACTGGTTTGGTTTGGTTTTTGGATCTTCTCTACCCGAATTCACATAAAAGTGATAACATCATAAGCACTTTCCTCAGCAGTCCATTTGACTTCCCTTAAGAAGGATAATATATTGCATGATATATTAAAAGCTTACTGCACTTAGAGGTAACTTTATACTCCAGAAATTGGGGCCATATAGGCAGCAAGACTTCTTAACTTGCTTCTCAGTTTATCAGATGTTTGCTAGAATTAAGCCAAACAATAGACTAGATGGAACAACTTCCAGTCTGAGTACCCTTTGGTTTTGTGATGCAAAAAGAGCACATCTAGGCCCTCTGGTCCTTGCCTGCAGCATCAGGTAGGTGGCAGGAATCACTAATTTTAGTGCTAGCCAGGTGCAGCCAGCTCAGAGGGAGGGTTATTGGTGACACAGTATTGGGTGTGGAAGAGTGGAAAAAGTTGAAGTTCAAAATCAAATGTTATTTCTTTGAGACTGACTTGAAAAAAAAAAAAATTCTATTCTCTACCATTAATAAGCAAACAATGAAAATGGTGTTAATTAAAATTTGATAATGTTGCTAAATAAGATAATAAGCCTAATACTCAGGAAGACCAGAGTAAAATTAACAGTGGGACGGACTAACTGTTGTTCTTACGTGCCGTCAAGTAGATTCTGACTCATAGAGACTCTATGTACAACGGAATGAAACAGACCCACGCCATCCTCACAATCTTTGCTATGTTTGAGCCCGTTGTTGCAGCCACTGTGTCAATCCATCTCATTGAGGGGCTTCCTCTTTTTTGCTGCTGCTCTACTTTACCAAGCATTATGTCCTTTGCCAGGACTGGTCCCTCCTGATAACATGTTCAAAGTACATGAGACGAAGTCTCGCCATCCTTCCTTCTAAGGAGCATTCTGGCTCTACTTCTTCCAAGACAGACTTGTTCACTCATCTGGCAGTCCATGGTATATTAAATATTCTTCGCAAACATCATAATTCAAAGGTATTAATTTTTCTTCAGTCTTCCTTATTCATTGTGCAGCTTTCGTGTGCATAGGAGGCAATTGAAAATACCACAGCTTGGGTCAGGTACACCTTAGTCCTCAAGGTGACATCTTTGCTTTTTAACACTTTAAAGAGGTCTTTTGCAGCAGATCTGCCCAATGCAATGCATTGTTTGATTTCTTGACTGCTTCTTCCATGGATGTTGATTGTGGATCCAAGCAAAACGAAATCCTTGACAACTTCAATCTTTTCTGCATTTATCATGATGTTGCTTAGTGGTCCAGTTGTGAGGATTTTTGTTTTCTTTATGTTGAGGGGAGCTTTGAGGGGGAGCAGTGGTTAAGAGCTTGGCTGCTAACCAAAAGGTAGGCTGTTTGAATCCACCAGCCACTCCTTGGAAACCCTACGGGACAGTTCTACTCTGTCATATAGGATCGCTGTGAGTCTGAATCGACTCGATGGCAACAGGTTTTGGTTTTATGTTGAGGTGTAATCCATACTGAAGGCTGTAGTCGTTGATATTCATCAGTAAATGCTTCAAGTTCTCTTGGCTTTCAGCAAGCAAGGTTGTGTCATCTGTCTATTAAGGGCTGTTAATGAGTCTTCCTCCAACCCTGATGTCCCTTTCTTCTTCATATAGTCCAGCTTCTCAGATTATTTGCTCAACATACAGATTGAATAAGCATGGTGAAAGGATACAACTTGACACATACCTTTCCTGATTTTAAACCACAGTATCCCCTAGTTCGTTCAAATGACTGCCTCTTGGTCTATGTATAGGTTCTGCTTGAGCACAATTATGTGTTCTGGAATTCCCATTCTTTGCAGTGTTACCCATAATTTGTTATAATCCACAGAGTTGAATGCCTTTGCATAATCAATAAAACACAGGAAAACATCTGTCTGGTAGTCTCTGCTTTTGGCCAGAATCCATCTGACATCAGCAGTGATATTCCTTGCTCCATGTCCTCTTCTGAATCCAGCTTGGATTTTTGGCAGTTCCCTGTTGAGGTACTGCTGCAACCGTTTTTGAATGATCTTTAGCAAAATTTTACTTGTCTGTGACATTAATGATATTGTTCAATAATTTCCACATTCTGTTGGATAGCCTTTCTTTGGAATGGACACAAATATGGATCTCTTCCAGTTGGTTGGCCAGGTAGATGTCTTCCAAATTTTTTGGAATAAATGAGTGAGCACCTCCAGGGCTGCATCGGTTTGTTGAAATATCTCCATTGGTATTCTGTCAATTTCTGGAGCTTTGTTTTCCCCAATGCCTTCAGTGCAGCTTGGACTTCTTCCTTTAGTACCACCGGTTCCTGATCACATGCTACCTCTTCAAATGGTTGAATGTCAACTAATTCTTTTTGGCACAGTGACTATGAGTATTCCTTCCATCTTCTTTTGATGCATCCTGCATCATTTAGTATTTTCCTGTAGAATCCTTCAATATTGCAACTCCAGGCTTGAATTTTTTCTTCAGTTCTTTCAGCTTAAGAAATGCCAAGCTTCTTTCGGTTTTCTATCTCCAGGTCTTTGCACATTTCATTATAATACTTTACTTTGTCTTCTCGAGCTGCCCTTTGAAATCTTCTGTTCAGCTTTTTTATTTCATCATTTCTTCCATTCCCTTTACTACTTGACGTTCAAGAGCAAGTTTCAGAGTGTCTTCTGACATCCATTTTGGTCTTTTCTTTCTTTCCTGTCTTTTTAATGACATTTTGCTTTCTTCATGTATGATATACTTGATGTCATCCCACAACTCATCTGGTCTTCAGTTATTAGTGTTCAATATGTCAAATCTATTCTTGAGGTGGTCTCCAAATTCAGGTGGGATATGCTCAAGGTTGTATTTTGGTTCTCATAGGCCTGTTTTAATTTTCTTCAGCTTCAACTTGAACTTGTGTATGAGCAATTGATAGTCTATTCTACAGTCGGCCCCTGGCCTTGTTCTAACTGAGGATATTGAGCTTTTCCGTCATCTCTTTGCACAGATGTAGTCAATTTGATTCCTGTATTTTCCATTCTATAAAGTTCATGTGTATTGTCCCTGTTTATGTTGTTGAAAAAAGCTATTTGCAATGAAGAAGTCATTGGTCTTGCAAAATTTTATCATGTGATCGCTGGCCTCGTTTCTATCACAAAGGTCATATTTTCCAACTACAGATTCTTCTTCTTTGTTTCCAACTTTTGCATTCCAATCACTGGTAACTATCAATGTATCCTGATTGCATATTTGATGAATTTCAGACTGCAGAAGTTGGTAAAAACCTTCAGTTTCCTCATCTTTGGCATTAATGGTTGGTGTGTAAATTTGAATAATAGCGGTATTAACTAGTCTTCCTTGTGGGCATATGTATATTATCGTATCACTAACAGTGTTGTACTTCAGGATAGATCTTGAAATGTTCTCCTTGACAATGAATGTGAAGCCATACCTCTTCAGTTTGTCATTCCTGGCATAGTAGACCATATGATTGTCTGATTCAAAATGGCCAATACCAGTCCATTTCAGCTCACTAATGCTTAGGTTATGGATCTTTATGAGTTCCATTTCATTTTTGACTACTTCCAGTTTTCCCAGATTCATACTTCGTGAATTCCATGTTCTAATTATTAATGAATGTTCACACCTGTTTTTTTTCTCATTTTGAGTCATGCCTCCTCAGCAAATGAAGGTCCCAAAAGCTTGACTCCAGCCATGTCATTAAGGTCAACTCTACTATGAGGCAGCAACTCTTCCCTAGTTGTCTTTTGAGTGCCTTCCAACCTGAAGGATTCATTTTTTGGCAATATATCCGACAATGTTCTGCTGTTATTCATAAGGTTTTCACTGAGCAATTTTTTCAGAAGTAGACTTCCAGGTCCTTCTTCTAGTCTGTCTTAGTCTGGAAGCTCTGCTGAAACCTACCCACCATGGGTGACGCTGCTGGTATTTGAAATACCATTGGCATAGCTTCCAGCATCACAGCAGCATGCAAGCCACCACAGTACAACAAACTGACAGAAACTAGGTTAGTATTCCAGAAGACTGTGGTTCTTTCTTTCAAAATCTTAAAAGTACATAAAAGAAATTAATCATTCATTATTTAGGGAAGAAGGAAGGTAGCACATTGTAGTAGAGAGTAGGTACTCTGGAGCCAGATAGATTTGCATTCAAATCCCAGCTCTACTACTACTATTACTACTACTACTGCTACTACTACTATGATCCTGGTCAACTGTATTGGTTAGGAATGCTTTGGGCTGCAATAAACAGAAAGCCTAAATAGCAGTTGCTGTAACCATAAAAGAGATTTAATTTTCTCACTTAACAAGAAGTCTAGAGGTAGTTGGTTCCAAGGTGTATGCAATACCTCAGTATATCTGAATACTAGCTTGGGATCTTTGAAATTTTCTTCATTTTCTCTACTTAGACCCAAGATAGTTTCAACAGCTTTTGGCATTAGATCCTCACATGACTGCTTCTAAAAGCAGGAAGCAAGGAGGGAGAGGGAAGATAGCAGTGTCAAAGAGAGTTTTCTCACACAGCTCTTAGAGGGAGGAAAATTTTTCCCCTGAATCTCCCAGCAGACTTATCTTTACTTCTCATCAGCTGGATTCTAGAAGCGTCGCTGACTGAAGAGTATGGATGACCATGATTTGTTTAGACCACTCATGATTCATTCAGTGTGGTGGGGCACGTTGCTGCTTAAACAAAATCAGAGTTCCTGCAGCAACTAAAGAATGGATGGCTTTAAGGTACAGACCAGCTGTGACTGACATTGCAAGTAACTCAGTTTCTTTCTACTTTGATGTCTTTATCTGATATTGTATATGAAACAGAGTTGTTTTAATATTAGAGGTATTTTACGTGAAGCACTACGTGAAACAACATAAAAGGTTTGCACTGAATCCTTGCCCTGTGCTGATCACCTTCTGGGCACCATGGCAGAAAACAAATTAAGTGGAAGAATTAATAAAGTGTCGGCCGGAACCTTACACGTGTGTTTAATACTTAATGTAGGTGAGGTAAAAAGATGCCATGTCTATAAGCAACATATAACTAAGTGTGAATGAATGTAACAAACACAAAATATATCTTTTATTTCACAAAAGACATTTCATAGACTTGCCTTAAAAAACCCATTGCCGCCGAGTCGATTCTGACTCATAGTGACCCTATAGGCCAGAAAAGAACCGCATAGGATTTCCAGGGAGTGGCTGGTGGATTCAAACTGCCGACATTTTGGTTAGCAACTAAGCCCTTAACCACTGTACCACCAGGGCTCCTTAGTAGTCAGAAACTTCCTAACCAGAGGTAGAATTTCTATACACAGAATGGGGACATGTTCCAAATCCTGGGGGAGAGGAAATAAACATATTTAAATATTAACTTAAAGAGCAAATGAGGGAAAACTCAGTGATGATTATGAAGGTTTCTATTCAACAATGTTGATAGCAATGTGGTAAATACAGCATGTTGAAAAGCAGAATGCAATCTAATTGTGCAGTTCTAAAAGTTTGGCTCAATAAATTACTGCACCTCCAAATGATTATTATTCAGGCATTCGACATTGTGCTGTGGAATAATATTTAATGATCTGGAAAATTGTTTACAGTGGAAATCAATGGTATGTACGGTATGATCTCAGTTTTTAGCAAAAATCTACTACATGTTGTATGTTTGTATGGATATTCTGTGTGTGCAAAAAAAAAGGGCTACCAGAAAATAAACAAAAAAGTTTAAAAGTTATTTTCTGGGTGGTGAAATTTTGGAAGATTTTTAACTTATTTTTTCTCCATTTCTGTATATTCCAAATTTTCTAGTTAAATTAACCAAAATAAAAACAGTAGAAGATACATAAATAATATATATTTTTTAAAAAACAGTAAATATTTCAGAAAACTTAACTAGTCATCTGTTATCCTGGAGCAGAGGGTGGTGGGGGTGGGGTTGGGTGGAAGTTAAAGAAGGTGGAAAAAGTGCCCTGGCCAAGAGCCAGGGTCTAGGGCTCTCGGTTGGTAGGAAATCCATATCAGTGGAACACAGGCTCTTCATCCCATGCCACCTGAACTAAGCCTGCCCAGCCTCGATAAGAAAACAAAGGCTACCTGATTTAGGGAGACCAAGGATCGCCCCTTCCGGATCCACTCTTGCATCCTCACTAGACTAAATCAGGTTCCATTTTCAGTCTATAAATTTACCTGCTTATTCCACCAGCTAGCTGCTGCTCCAAATACCTTTGAATTTTCACTACAGTTACAGACAATGGACTTACAATGCTTATGCTAGGTTAAGGAAGCAAGTTTGTATAAATAAACCCTAGTTAATATGTAATTAGAACTATAAGTAACTGGCCGGCCCTTCAGGAGCAGGAGGACACAGTACAATTAAACTTGGGTGTTGAGGTAGGACTGGATAGTCTCTACCTTGATGATCATTAGAATTCCTTGGGGGCTTTTTAAAAATCCTGATGCCCAGGCCACATCTGAAATAATTAAATCAGAATCTTTAGGAATGGATGCAGACATCACCATTTTTAAATCTCCTTAAGGGATCCCTGGAGTCCCTGGGTATAGCAAATGGTTAACGCACTCGGCTGATAACCAAAATGTTGGAGGTTTGAGTTCACCCAGAGGCACCTCAGAAGAAAGTCCTGGCAATCTACTTCCCAAAAATCAACCACTGAAAACTTTATGGAACACAGTTCTACTGTGACACACACAGGGTCACCATGAGTCAGAATTAACACGATGGCAACTGGTTTTTTGGTTTTAGGGGATTCCATGTGTAGACAAGCTTGAGAGCTATCGCACTGAAAGAAAGACAGAGAGACAGGGTCTTGTACTAGGAGATTAACTTAGAAGATTTGACAACTTCAGTTATGATTGGCTTCTATTTTTTCGTCTCTTTGTTGGAACAAGTAGAAGCTGAGCTGGAGGTGTTTTTATCTGGCAGCCGGAAGTGGTGGGAAGCTGTGCTTTTTATTACGTCTAAGAAATGTTTAGGTTTGTGTTTTTAAAATGACTGACTTATATAAAGGACTCCTCCACCAAGGGGATTTGTTTTGTCTTCTAGATCACTGCATATAAGTGCTTTGGAAACTGGAGTGAAGAAGGTATCTCTGAATCTCTGCGAAATAAGATGTTAAAATGGGATTTTCTGCTAAGAATAACAACAACAACAAAATTGTCAACTCCCCCATATTCTAACATGAGATGTTAGGCTATCTTTTTCCTTCTGGGACAATTTAATAGGGACAAATAAGGCTAAATCAAAAGTTAAAACATATTTTTTAGATCATTGTGAAAAAAAAATACGTGCTTATAATGGAAAGTATGGGAACTACGAAAGAGTAGAAGAAAAAAATACCTGTAATTCCTTGCACCAGAGAAAGCCACCATTAATTGTTAAAAGTCAAGGTAAAATAGTGATAGTATTTTGGCCAGAAGAACAACAGTCTTGGATTGAATTATGTCCTCCCAAAATATGTGTCAACTTGGTTAGGCCGTGATTCCCAGTATCGTGTAGTTGTCCTCCATTTTATGATCTGATGTAATTGTCCTATGTGTTGTAAATCCAAATCCCTGTCTGTGGTTAATGAGGCAAGATTAGGTTATGTTAAAGAGGATTACAGTGGGATGCAACACCCTTACTCAGGTCACAGCACTGAGCCGATATAAGGGGAGTTTCCCTGTGGTGTGGCCTGCATAATCTTTTATCTTATAAGAAATAAAAGGAGGGAGAAGCTAGCAAAGAGAGAGGGACCTCCTACCACCAAGAAAGAAGAGCTGGGAGCAGAGCATGTCCTTTGGACCTGGGTTCCCTAGGTTCAGGGGAAGACTGATGCCAGGACACATAAAGATCTCCAAGGGATGTCAGGCCCGCAGATGCT
Organism: Trichechus manatus latirostris; assembly: GCF_000243295.1. Classification (NCBI taxonomy): domain Eukaryota; kingdom Metazoa; phylum Chordata; class Mammalia; order Sirenia; family Trichechidae; genus Trichechus; species Trichechus manatus. The sequence continues at coordinate 13,325,324 of NW_004444001.1, read as the reverse complement.
GAAAGGAGGCAAGGACCTTCCCCTAGAGCTGACACAGAGAGAATGCCTTCCCCTAGAGCTGGTGCCTTGAATTTGGACTTTTAACCTCCTAGACTGAGAGAATAAATTTCTGTTTGTTAAAGTCATCCACTTGTGGTATTTCTGTTATAACAGCACTAGATAATTAAGACAAATATTAATCTTTGGTTAATTTTGTTTTATTATGATCTTATTATAGTACATTTTCACATTATTTTTACCCCTCAACATAGCATATCCAGGTTCTGATAAACTGTAGGATAAAAACCAAGTTTTCCTTATTTCTTGCTTATTTTAAGCCACTTAGGTTATTTCTTTTCTTTTTTTCCTTGTAGTAAAATAGGAAAAACAACAACAATAACAACAACTTTGTGTTGAAAAGATTTTTCACCCACTGGCAGCTCTATGACCTTGGACAAGTCCATTCGCCTCTAAGAGTCTACCTGTAATAGGAGCTGGTTAATTAAGACGAGTTCTAAGGTCACTTTCAGTTCTGAAATTCAATGATTCTAAGGCATGCATGGTCTCTGTGTGACACCTGGCCAACCCCTGTTATCTGATTCTGATCTCCCACTTCTTTTCTGCTCTCTCCTCGACCCATGCCAGTTCATGCCATAGTTCCTAACTGAACAAGCCAAATCCCCAGACACTGTATGAGAGCCCCCTGTCCCATTCCAAGCCTTTTCCCAAAAGCCTGTAAACAATAGATCTAGGCTTCCCAGGACACAGTCCTCTCCAAGACGCCTGGAAGTTGACTTGTTTTGATGACCTCTGCCTGGTGAAGATAAAAACGAAAGACTAAGCTTGATGGCCCCCATAATCAGTATGGTAACCACTTCATTAAATCCCAGTTGAGCTCTCTAAGTCTTTCCTGGCTTAGAAATAATCCTAGACGGTGAACTCCAGGGTCAGTAGCACACGCTTTAAATGCAAAAACAGCAATGCTTAACCCATGTTTGATCCTGACCCCAGCGGAAATTTTCTAGCAGTTTTCCAAAAGCTATAGACAGGAGCCAATAATAAAATCAGTTGAAGAACTTGCCTTTGATGTCTGGGACAATTATACAAGGTAATACAGAAATTTTTGGGGAGGGAAAGAACAGGGAGATCAGCAGAGGCTATTTCAAGCTATGGTTGTAAGTAAGTTTCAAGGTGACAATGTGATTGAAAGGAAGGATATAGAAATGACTAAGAAAAAGCATGCCTGGACAACTCTAAGGTGAGATGAGGCTCACTCAAAGAGATGCAGCAGGGCTCCAGTGAGTGAAGCCCAGACCTGAGTTAGGTGTTTTAATGACCACAGGCAGGTAGCACCTGAGAATAAGTACCCTCCTAAAGGAAGGGGGGAGAAGGTATGACTTATTTGAATAATAGATGATTTGGGCAGATCCAGAACTCACTGAAGTTCACTATGGGGGACCTTAAAAGGGAAAATCTGAAAAAATATATTAGGAAAACAAATGTCTGGACCCAGAATAAAAACAAAAGAAAGGGAAAAGAGTATCAAATACAGTATTTGGTCAAGGAACCAGGAATAACTGAATTCTGTTCTAGATCACAGCCACATTTTCCTGTAAGAGCTCTGCAGGAAATACAATAATGATAAACATAATGATTACAATGTGCTAGACACTGTTCTAAGTACTTACAATTTATTATCTCATTTAATCCTTGTCACGGATTGAATTGTGTCCCCCGGAAATATGTGTCAACTTGGTTAGGCCATGATTCCTAGTATTGTGTGATTGTCCACCATTTTGTCATTTGATGAAGTTTTCCTATGTGTTGTAAATCCTATCACTATGATGTAATGAGATGGATTAGTGGCAGTTATATTGATGAGATCTACTAGTTTAGATAGTGTCTTAAGCCAGTCTCTTTTGAGATATAAATGAAAGAAGCAAGCAGAGAGACATGGGGACCTCATACCACCAAGAAAGTAGCACCGGGAGCAGAGAGTGTCCTTTGGACCTGAGGTTCCTGAGCTGAGATGCTCCCAGACCAAGGGAAGACTGATGACAAGGGCCTTCCTCCAGAGCCAACAGAGAAAGCCTTCCCTGGGAGCTGGTGCCCTGAATTCGGACTTCTAGCCTACTGGACTGTAAGAGAATAAACTTCTCTTTGTTAAAGTCATTCACTTATGCTATTTCTGTTGTAGTGGCACTAGGTGACTGAGACAGTCCTCATAACCGATGTCAAGTAAATAGAAGACTAGTATATTGGATGGGTCATCCATCTGGGGAGTGAAACCAATGATGGTAGGGTATAAGGCAGAGAGGAAAATGGTGAGCTAGGGATCAAGATCCATAAATATGGAAAAGACATCCACCAGGAGACTGGTAGGAGACAACAGTGAAGAGAGCTATAAAGTACCTTAGCTAATTTGCTAAGTATTACTTATTCAATTATTCATTCAACATTTATTCAGCTTTGTTATAGGGTATGCCAATAGCTTTAAAAATAATGCATAGTTGTTTAAAATGGTGCTTGAACTTATACTTCTACCAGCGACGTAAACAAGATCCCATGGATCCTTGTCATCCAACAATTGCTATTGATAGATGTTTTAGTTTTTTACTGTTTCTGTTATAGGGGTGTTCAGCTGCTAACCAGAAGGTCGGCAGTTGGAATCTACCAGTAGCTCCTTGGAAACCCTATAGGGTAGTTCTAACTCTGTCCTATATGGTCACTATGAGTTGCAGTTGACTCAACAGCAACAGGTTTTTGGTTTACAGTGATATGGCCTTGTTAACATAACAGAGAAAACCCTGTTCCAAATGGGATTACATCAATAGGTATAGGGGTTAGGACTTACTACACATATTTTTTTGGAATACAACTCAATCCATAGCAGTAGACTTTTTAATTTTTGGCATTTCAAATAATTTTATACCAAATGATATCTCATTGTGTCTTCATTGTATTTTCTCACGTTCTTGCAGATGTATATTAGTACACTTGTGCAAGAATGTTTATACTAGCATAATTCATAATAGCAAAAAACTAGAGACAACCTAAGTGTGCATTGACAGGGGAATGGATAAAATACTGTAATATTCATTCAGTACAATATTATACAGCAGAGAGCATTAAAGAATTACTGCTATGGAAGGCAATATAGATGAGTAAAAAACAAGTTACAGGAGAACATATGCAGTATAATATGCTTTTGATAAAGTTCAAAAGCCAAAGCAATATATTACTTAGGTATACATATATATGTGATAAAAACTGATTCATTTTTTTAAAAGAAGGAAATGAGAAACAGAATTCAGGATGGAGGTCATCTCAGTGGGAGGAGGTAGGAGAACGGGGTAAAGGAGGAGCATAGAGAGATTAAGTTATTGACAATGTTTTCATTCTTGGGCGAGGTGGTAGATTGATGGCTGTTCGTTATAAAAATAGTTAAATTCAATGGAATAAATAAAATAAGAGAGCTATGCATAAAACATTATAGATAGTATTTCATGAACCAAAGGTTACAAATGTTCCAATTCATGTGCCTAATTTAAGAATACAAAATAAAGCATTTACTGAGATTCTAATGAGAGTCAGATCCTATACTCTGGATTTATTCCACAATAACAAATAACCCTAAACTCTTAGTGGGCTACAACCACACAGTTTTGTTTCTTGCTTGTATTACATGCCAAGTATGGGTCAACAGAGAGTCTTGGCTCAGGGACCTGGGCTGGTAAAACAACCACCATCTTGAATGTTGCTGGTTACCAGTACCACAAGAAGAGAGCATTCTGAAGAGTCTTCATTGGCAATCAAAGGTCTGGCCAACAACAATAATTGGTCAGAACTAGCCAACCCAGCTGCCTGGCCAACCAACTGGAAGAGATCCATATTTATGTCTATTCCAAAGAAAGGTGATCCAAATGAATGCGGAAATTATCAAATAATATCTTTAATATCACACACGAGTAAAATTTTGCTGAAGATCATTCAAAAGCAGCTGCAGCAGTACATTGACAGGGAACTGCCAGAAATTCAAGCCAGATTCAGAAGAGGGCATGGAACCAGGGATATCATTGCTGATGTCAGATGGATGCTGGCTAAAAGCAGAGAATACTAGAAAGATGTTTACCTTTGTTTTATTGACTATGCAAAGTCATTCTACCATGTAGATCATAACAAATTATGGATAACATCATGAAGAATGGGAATTACAGAACACTCAATAGTGCTCATGAGGAACCTGTACATAGATCAAGAGGAAGTTGTTCCAACAGAACAAAGGGATACTGTGTGGTTTGAAATCAGGAAAGGTATGCATCAGGATTGTATCCTTTCACCATATTTATTCAATCTGTATGCTGAGCAAATAATCTGAGAAGCTAGACTATATGAAGAAGAACATGGCATCAGGATCGGAGGAAGACTCATTAACAACCTGCAATATGCAAATAACACAACCTTGCTTGCTGAAAGTGAAGAGGACTTGAAGTGCTTACTGATAAAGATCTAAGGCCAAGGACTTCAGTATAGCTTACATCTCAACATAAAGAAAACAAAAATCCTCACAACAGAATCAATAAGCAACATTATGATAACCGGAGAAAAGACTGAAGTTGTCAAGGATTTAATTTTACCTGGATCCACTATCAACACCCATGGAAGCAGCAGTCAAGAAATCAAATGACCCATTGCATTAGGCAAATCTGTTGCAAAAGACTTCGTTAAAGTGTTGAAAAGAAAAGATGTCACTTTGAAGATTAAGGTGTGCCTGACCCAAGCCATGGTGTTTTCAAATTCCTCATAGGCATGGGAAAGCTGGATGATGAATAGGAAGACTGAAGAAGAATTCATGCATTTGAACTGTGATGTTGGTGAAGAATATTGAATGTACCATGGACTTCCAAAAGAACAAACAAATCTGTTTTGGAAGAAGTACAACCAGAATGCTCCTTAGAAGCAAGGATGGCGAGACTTTGTCTCACAAACTTTGGACATGTGATCAGGAGGGATCCGTACCTGGAGAGGGACATGATGCTAGGCAAAGTAGAGCGTCAGTGAAAAAGAAAAAAAAACTCAAGGAGATGGACTGACACAGTGGCTGCAATAATAGGCTCAAGCATAACAACAATTGTGAGGATGGTGCAGGACCGGCAGTGTTTCGTTCCCTTGTACATAGCGTCACTATGAGTCGGAACTGACTCAACAGCACCTAACAAAAACAATAAGCCATCCCAACCACAAGGTGGTTAGGAAGTACCATCTTACCATATGTCTGGAAAGGATGAGAACCAGAAATATTTCATAAATGACACTAATAAACTCCTGTACTGGGGATACTAGGTCAGGCATTAATTTCCTCTGGTCTCCATCTCCTTACATGCAAACCGAAGGATGAAGATCTCTTCCAAAGCTAACTTTCTGTGTTATGCTCAGTGTCATGAAAGCTAAATACAGTATATGATGCTGTCCCCACTCTTAAAAGGATTTACAGTTTTATTCCAAGACAAGACAACACAAGACATTCACATAATGGTATTCAATAACAAAAGTCAATGAGATGTAAACAGGAGTTGGGAACAGAGGTCTTGGAAGACTGCAGAGGTCAAGGAAGAATCCATCTTACCTCCCAAGCCTGAGAACTCAAAGGAAGTGGACATTTATTTGAAGATCTGATGTCTTTACCATTCAATATATTCTCAGCTTTTTCTTCTTTGACTTTTTGCCCTAGTGCAGTGAATGCAAAGAAAGGATTTGAAAAGGAGCAGTTATGAAGAAGGAGTCCTGGGTGGTGCAAACAGCTAACATGCTGCTAACCAAAAGACTGGAGGTTCAAATCTGCCTCAGAAGAAAGGCCCGGCAATCTACTTAAAAAAACCAGCCATTGAAAACCCTATGGAGCACAGTTCTACTCTGTAATACATGAGGCCACTAGGAGTCAGAATTGACTCAACAGTAACTGGGGAAAAAAAGTTATAAGGAATATCAAATACAATACCAATAGCGAGATTAAGATTGAAGACTCAAGTTGAAATATTATTAGATGTGAGATTTTTAATTTCGAACAATATTTTATTCAAACATTGCATTGAAGTCACAGTTTCCACAGTCCATTCAGAGTACCCAGCTCTGGTCATACTCAATAAAAGGATCTTCTAAGTGGTAACTTTGGTGAAGGGTAAGATAGTACACAATACTGGGGAAGCTGGCCCAATTTGTTCAGGGTAAGGTCATGGAAGCTCCACAGACAAATCCAAACTCCCTTAGGGACCAAATTACTGGGCTGAGGGCTGTGGGGACCATAGTCTCAGGCACCATGTAGCTCAGTTGGCATAACATAGTTTATAAAGAAAATGTTCTACATTCTACTTTGGTGAGTAGCATCTGGGGTTTTAAAAGCCTGTGAGTGGCCATCTAAGATACTCCACTGATCTTACCCAGTCTGGAGCAAGGGAGAATGAAGAAAACAAGATATAAGGAAAAGAGTAGTCCAAAGGACTAATGGACCACAGCTACCACGGCCTCCACCAGACTGAGTCCAGTACAACTAGATGATGCCCGGCTACCACCACTGACTGCTCTGACAGGGATCACAATAGAGGTTCCCAGACAGAGGTGGAGAAAAATGTGGAACAAAATCCTAACTCAAAAAAAGACCGGACTTACTGGCCTGACAGAGACTGAAGAAACCCCAGGAGTATGGCCCCAGACACCCTTTTAGCTCAGTAATGAAGTCACTCCTGAGGTTCACCCTTCAGCCAAAGATTAGACAGACCCATAAAACAAAAGGAGACTAAAGGGGCATACCAGCCCAGGGGCAAGGACAAGAAGGCAGGAGGAGACAGGAAAGCTGGTAGTGGGGAACCCAAGGTCAAGAACGGAGAGTGTTGACATGTCATGGGGTTGTTAACCAATGTCTTAAAACAATATGTGTAGTAACTGTTTAATGAGAAGCTAGTTTGTTGTAAACTTTCATCTAAAGTACAATAAAAATAAATAAATAAATAAATAAATAAAAGGATCTTCACTGGTGTTTCCCCTCAAATGCAATCAAAATTATCCATGGTTCTTTCACATGCTATCTGAGCTTATTCAGCTGTCTCTGCTAATTTGTTTTACTTTTCCTTGATAATCCCTTCAAATCAATTAGTAACTGGCCAAAGCCAGGATGTACTTGACCTTTACAGGGTTTCAAACCAATTTAGAGATCTCTAACACAGGTAATTAGAGGATTATTGCCCATTCTTTCTTCAGCCGTATTTATTCTCTGGTAAATGTGTACAATTAGGGTTATTGGTAGAATTTGGCAGTCTCAGGCAGGACTCCCTTTCACTCAGCCCCCACGTGATTCATGTACACAGGTTCTGTTGTCAGTTTCTCATTACCTAGTGACAATTACCCCTTATGCGCCTGTCAGTTGGTAGTACTGTGGGGGCTAGCTTGTTGCTGTGATGCTGGAAGCTATGTCACCAGTATTCAAATACCAGCAGGGTCACCCATGGTGGACAGGTGTCAGCTGAGCTTCCAGGCTAAGACAGCCTAGGAAAAAGGACCTGGCAGTCCACTTCTAAAACACTTGGCCAGGGAAAACCTTATGAACAGCAGCCAAACATTGTCTGATACAGTGCCAGAAGATGAGCTCCTCAGGTTGGAACGCACTCAAAATAAGATTAGGGAAGAGCTGCCTCTTCCCCAGTAGAGTCGACCTTAATGCTGTGGATGGAGTCAAGCTTTCAGGTACTTCGTTTACTGATGTGGCATGACTTAAAATGAGAAAAAATAGCTGCAAACATCCATTAATAACCAGAATATGGGTTGTATGAAGTATGAATCTAGGAAAACTGGAAATTGTCAAAAATGAAATGGAATGCATAAACATCGATATCCCAGGCATTAGTGAGCTGAAATGGACTGGTATTGGTCATGCTGAATCAGGCAATCATATGGTCTACTACGCTGAGAATGACAAATTGAAGAGGAATGGAGTTGCATTCATTGTCAAAAGAACATTTCAAGTTCTATCCTGAAGTACAATGCTGTCAATGATAAAATAATATCCATACACTTACAAGGAAGACCAGTTAAGAAGACTGTTATTCAAATTTACACACCAACCACTAAAGCCAAAGATGAAGAAATTGAAGATTTTTACCAAATTCTGCAGTCTGAAATTCATCAAACATGCAATCAAGATGCATTGATACTTACTGGTGATTGGAATGCAAATGTTGGAAACAAAGAAGAAGGATCTGTAGTTAGAAAATATGGCCTTGGTGATAGAAACAAGGTCAAAGATTGCATGATAGAATTTTGCAAGACCAACGACTTCTTCATTGCAAATATCTTTTTTCAGCAACATAAAAAATGACTATACATGTGGACCTCACTGAATGGAAAACAGAGAAATCGAATTGACTACATCTGTGGAAAGAGACAGTGGAAAACTTCAACTCATCAGTCAGAACAAGGCCAGGGGCTGACTGTGGAACAGACCACCAATTGCTCATATGCAAGTTCAAGCTGAAGCTGAGAAAAATTAAAACAAGGCCACAAGAACCAAAATACGACCTTGAGTATATCCCACCTGAATTTGGAGACCACCTCAAGAATAGATTTGATGCATTGAACACTAATGACCAAAGACCAGACGAGTTGTGGAATGACATCAAGGACATCATACAAGTAAAAGCAAGAGGTCATTAAAAAGACAGGAAAGAAAGAAAAGACCAAAATGGATGTCAGAAGACACTCTGAAACTTGCTGTTGAACGTTGAGTAGCTAAAGCAAACAGAAGAAATTATGAAGTAAAAGAGCTGAACAGAAGATTTCAAAGGGCAGCTTGAGAAGACAAAGTATTATAATGACATGTGCAAAGACCTGGAGTTAGAAAACCAAAGGGAAGACTATGGTCAGCATTTCTCAAGCTGAAGAACTGAAGGAAAATTTCAAGCCTCAAGTCACAATAGTGAAGGATTCCATGGGCAAAATACTGAACAAGGCAGGAAGCATCAAAAGAAGATGGAAGGAATACACAGAGTTACTATACCAAAAAAAAAAAATTGGTTGACGTTCAGTCATTTCAGGAGGTAGCGTATGATCAAGAACCAATGGTACTGAAGGAAGAAGTCCAAGCTGCACAGAAGACATTGGCAAAAAACAAGGCTCCAGGAATTGATGGAATACCAATTGAGATGTTTCAACAAACTGATGCAGCACTGGAAGTGCTCACTCATGTATGCCAAGAAATTTGAAAGACAGCTACCTGGCTAACCAACTGGAAGAGATCCATATTTATGCCTATTCCAAAGAAAGGTGATCCAAATGATTGCAGAAATTACTGAACTATATTATTAATATCACATGGAACTAAAATTTTGCTGAAGATCATTCAAAAGTGGTAGTAGCAATACATCGACAGGGAACAGCCAGAAGTTCAAGCTGGATTTAGAAGAGAACCTGGAACGAAGCATATCATTACTGATGTCAGATGGATCCTGGCTGAAAGCAGAGAATACCAGAAAGACATGTTTTATTGACTATGCAAAGGCATTCGACTCTGTGGATCATAACAAATTATGGATAACATTGTGAAGAATGGGAATTCCAGAACATTTAATTGTGCTCATGAGGAAACTGTGCATAGATCAAGAGGCAGTCTTTCAAACAGAACAAGGGGATACTCCGTGGTTTAAAGTCAGGAAAGGTGTGTGGCAGGGTTATGCCCTTTCACCATACTTATTCAATCTGTATATGGAGCAAATAATCCAAGAACCTGGACTATATGAAGAAGACCGTGGCATCAGGATTGGAGGAAGACGTTAACAACCTGTGTTATGCAGATAACACAACCTTACTTGCTAAAAGCGAAGAGGACTTGAAGCACTTACTGATGAAGATTAAAAACTACAGCCTTCGGTATGAACTACCCCTTAACATAAAGAAAACAAAAATCCTCACAACTGGACCAATAAGCAACATCAAATGGAGAAAAGATTGAAGTCGTCAAGGATTTCACTTTACTTGGATCCACAATCAATGCTCATGGAAGCAGCAGTCAAGAAATCAAATGACACATTGCTTTGGGCAAATCTGCTGCAAAAGACCCCTTTAAAGAGTTAAAAAGCAAAGATGTCACTTTAAGGACTAAAATGCCCCTGACTCAAGCCATGGTGTTTTCAGATTCCTCATATGCACACAAAAGCTGGATGATGAATAAGGAAGCCAGAAGAAGAATTGATGCATTTGAATTATTGTGTTGGCAAAGAGTATTGAATATACCATGGACTGCCAAAAGAAGGAATAAATCTGTTTTGGAAAAAGTACAGCCAGAATGCTCCTTACAGGCAAGGATGGTAAGACTTTGTCTCACATACTTTGGACATATTATCAGAGGGACCAGTCCCTGGAAAAGCACATCATGCTTGGTAAAGTAGATGGTCATCAAAAGAGATGTAGACCCTCAACGAGATAGATTGACACAGTGGCTGCAACAATGAGCTCAAGTATAACAACGATTGTGAGGATGGCGCATGACCAGGCCCTGTTTCATTCTGTTGTACATAGGGTCACTATGGGTCAGAACTGACTCAATGGCACCTAGCAACAATAACAACAGTGACAATTACCAATTTCAGTTCAATCACTCATTCAGTTAACATTTGCTCTCATACTTTTCTAGAAATTACATGTATAAATTACTAAATATATAGTAGCATGGCACATACTAAGTGCTCAATAAATGCTATTATTATTAATAATTAAGTACAATTGAGATTGTACTTAGAAATTATTATCACCGACCACTGTCACAATGAGTTTTTCAAGCTTCCCCACTACAGCCCTGTACCTATTTTTTCTTTAAGTAGCAGAAATTGTGAAATAAAACAAAGGGAGTCACAGAGAGTTTAGTCTGAGATTGGGGAGACTGAACAGGAAAAGGAAAAAGTTCCTTGAGAATTTGCTGAATATGAAAATCATCTCCTTCACTGTCCCTCTTCCTCACGAGTTGCCCCCCCCCCCGCCCCAGGGTATAGGTGGTCCTCTAGACGAATAATCATCCATGGATGTGAGTAGAGATGTCTCCGAAACAGTCTTTGCAGAAGGTCAGGGATACTTCTTCTGGCCATCATAACTATTCCTCCCTTTTCAAATTTCGCCCTATCATCCTGCTCGTTAGTGCACCTAACGAAGCGGCAGGAAAATTCTCCTATCCCCTGAAGAACACTTTCTGCTTGTGACAAAAGGAATAAAATGTCTACCTTTCCTTTCCCACTTCAAAAGCTCCTCTCAGGGACAAGAGCCTTACATTTAAAAAAAAAAAAAAAAAATTTATTGTGTTTTCAGTGAAAATTTGCACAGCAAATTAGGTTCCCATTTGACAATTTCTATACAGTTTCGGATCCTTGGTGGTGCAGTGGTTAAGAGCTCAGCTGCTAACCAGAAGGTCAGCCGGTCAAATCCACCAGCCACTCCTTGGAAACCCTACGGGACAGTTCTACTGTCCTATAGGGTCACTGAGTCAGAATCGACTCTGGCAACGGGTGTGGTTTGGTTTGGTTTATAAAAATTGTTCAGTGACATTAGTTACATTTTTCACAATGTGTCAGCACTCTCTTTAATTGCCTTCTGGTTGTTCCATTTCTCTGCCCCCTTAACTTCTCATCTTTGCTTTAGAGTAACTGTTGACCTTTTGGTTGTATATATATGATTTTTAAATGGAGAACCATATTCATAGGTAACATGTCCTTTATTTTGTGTGCCAATCTGTTATTTTGTTAAAGGTGGCCTCAGGGGGATAGTCTTTGTTCAAAGTTTAAAGGGTATCTCAGGGCAATAGTCTCGGAGTCCTCTAGTCTCAACGGGTCCAGTAAGTCTGGACTTTTTCGTAATTTGAGTTCTGTTCCACCTTTTTCTCCCATTCTATCAGGGTCCACCTACTGTGGCCCTGATTAGAATATTGGTAGGAGTAACCAGGCACTATCTAGTTCTTCTGGTCTCAGGGTAGATGAAGCTGTGGCTCACGTAGGCTATTATTAGCCCTGTGGACTAGTTTCTTCTCTGAGACTTTGATGTCCTTTCTCTTTTGCTCCCGAAGAGTAGAGGACCAATAATTGTGAGATGGCTGCTCACAAGCTTTTAAGACTCCAGACTCTACTCACCTCATCAGGATGCAGAACATGAACTTTGTGAACTGTATTATGCCAGTTAACTGAGTTATCCTCTGAGACTAAGGTACTAAGCCTTCGAACCCAGAAAACCAGTTTTGCAAGGTGTTCGTTATGTCTGAGAAATATCTGTAACTTTGTCCTCTATGAATATATATGAGTGCACACATGTATCTGTACATACACACACGTATCGATACTTCTATCTGTGCACACATATATACACACCGGCAGCTACCCATACATATATATGTCTTTACACGTACATATGTGACCATATACTCATTGTTTTCGTATTGTTGGTGTTGTTTCCAAATTATATATCATATTCTTTAGCACAAACATCTTTTTCTCTTGTGTGCATCTTAGTGGCATGTTTACTTTGGTCAAACCATGTCCATTACACACTCACATTTGGTGCTGCTGAGAGTCTTACATTTTGTGCTGTCCAGCTTCATGCCTCTGACCTAATTTGCAAACCCCTGCATAGCTTAGCAGAACTTGCAGCGCTCTTCTGTGATTTTCTCATGTGAAGTTATTTATCTTCCTTAACAGCCAGCTCAATTTATTCGGAGATAATGCTTCCCCAAAATCTGTTGGTAATCTATTCCAGTGCTGAATTGCTATTGTAACCGCAACGTTCCTAAAATAGCTTACATTTCTCTTGCAGCTGCAAAAATCCCTCTCTGCTTAAAAACCTTCCATGTCTTCCCATTTCTCTTGAGCTAAAGTCTAAAATCCCTAATACAGCCTTCAAGGCTCTGCATAATCCAGCTTTATTTTACTCCCCTCAGCCCCTTTGCTCTCTAGGTTCTATTTCCTCTTCATGGAACTACCTCTTTCTCTACCACTACCAGTTGCCATTGAATTGACTCTGACACATGGTAACCCCCTGTGTGTCAGAGTAGAACTGTGCTCCATAGGATTTTCAGTGGTTGATTTTTCATAAGTAGATCACCAGACCTTTCTTCCAAGGCACATCTAGTAGAACTCAAACCTCCAATCTGTTGGTTAGCAATTGAGCTTGTTAACCATTTGTATCACCCCGGGCTCCACCTCCTTCTTTACCCCTAAGTAATTCCTAGTCTTCCTTTTGTCTTACTTTAATCCCACTTTTCAGGGAAGGTTTCCCTAAACTCCAGCCATCGTCAGACTTCCCATTGTGCACATACCACAGTAGTGATTTATGAGTTTATTAGTTATGCAATTATTTCTATGCTGTAAGTGCCATGAGGGCAAAGACCACACCTATCTTGTTCATTGCGGTATCCCTGCCTCTTGTGCCTGGCACATAATTGGTACCTATTATTTGATGAATGAATAAATGAGTGTATGGAAGAATATACAAATGACTGGATCTTGGCCCAGTTAACATATTCGTGGTTGGAATTGAAGGGTGATGATCACTTTCCTGATTTCTGACACCGTTGTTTTTTTCTTTAACTTTTTGTTTTTGAGATAATCATCAATTCACATGCAGTTGTAAAAAATAATACGGAATTCCCATATACCCTAGACTGTTTTCCCCAGTGATAATATAACTTGCATAACTGTAGTACAATATTACAACCAAGAAATTGACATTGATACAATTTACCAATCTTATTCAGATTTCACCCAGTTTACATGCACTCAGTGTATATTAAATCCTACATAATTTTATCATGGGTGTAAGTTCATGTGACCACCACCACAACCACAAATAGAACAGTTTCATTACAAAGGTCCTTCATGTTACCCTTCTATAGCCATAGCCACCTCCCTCCCTCCCCAGTCCCCCAAGATATGGCAACTACTAATCTGTTCTCCATGTCTATAATTTTGCTATTTCAAAAATGTTATATAAATAGAATCATACAGTATGTAAAATGTTGAGATTGGCTTTTTTTTTTTTTTTTCACTCAGTGTGATTTCCTTGGGATCCATCCAAGTCGTTGCATGTATCAATAGTTGGTTCCTTTTTATTACTGAGTTGTGCTCCATGATATAGATATATCACAGTTTAACTCTTCATCTGTTGAAGGACATTTAGGTTGTTTCCATTGTTTAGTCATTAGGAACAAATCTGCTATGAATATTCATGTACAGCTTTTTGTGTGAACAGAAGTTTTTATTTCTCTGGGATAAATATCCAAGAGTACATTTGCTGGGTCATATGGCAAGCATATGTTTAGTTTTTTTTTTTTTAAAGAAACTACCAAACTGAGAGTCTTTTATATATTCTAGATACTAGACTTTTTTGGGTATGTGGTTTGCAAATATTTTCTCCCCGTCTGTAGCTTGTCTTTACATCTGCTTAACAGGGTATGTTGTAGAAGAAACGTTTTTAATTTTGATGAGGTCCAGTTTATCTATTTTTCCTTTTATAGATTGTGTTTTTAGAGTCAAAAGTAAGAACTCTTTGTTTAGGCCTAGGTCCTGAAGATTTTCTCCTAAGTTTTTTTCTAAAAGTATAATAATTTTATGTTTTACATTTAACTCTATGATCCATTTTAATTTTCATATAAGATGTGAAGTTTAGATTGAAGTTCTTCTTCTTCTTCTTCTTTTTTTGCCTATGTTTATTTGTCCAATTGCTCCAGTATCATTTGTTGAAAAGGCTGTCTTTCCTTTACCGAACTACTTTTGCACCTTTGTCAAAAATTGGTTGGGCATACTTACATGGGTCTACTTCTGGCTTCTCTGTTCATTGTTCCGTGTGTGATACTACAGTTTTAAATTAATCAATTTGGAGCAGATAATCTCAGGAAGGAACTGTCCTCAGAAAAGGGGGAAGAGGATGTTTGCAGGAAAATTCTTCAGTCAGAATTCAGAGTGGCTATGGAGTTAATTAAGGTTCTAGTGGCTAATCCATGGGTTCAATAGCATAACTGGGGGGTCACTGATTTCTAATCAGGGCTTCCAACCAGTTCATTCTGGTTCCAACTCCTGCTGAGGATTTGCATTTCTAACAAATTCCCAGGCAAAGCTAATGCTGCTAGTTAGGGACCAATTTGGAGAACCCCTAGGAGAACAGTGGTTTTCAAAATTTATTATATGGAAGAATCACCTGGGGATCTTGTTAAACTGTAGATCCTGATTCAGTGTATCTGGGGGGTAGAAATGCAAATTCTCAGCAGGAGTTTGAACTGAAATGAACCAGTTGAAGCCCTGTTCCTAATAAGGTCATTCATTTGTGAACTATTTACTGAGCCCCTTCTATACACCAAGCATTGTTCTCTAGATGCTGGGAACATAATGACGAACTGGTTATATGAAGTGAAGAGCTTCCTGTCTAACTTTTGTGGTCAGAACCAAATGACATGACTAGTGTCTTTTCACAGAAACTGTTCACCCATTATTCTTCACTTGTATTAAGGACATTTGTTTTTCTCTTTGTCCTTAAAACGGCACACCTCCTATTCAGTATGAATTAGCAGTATCAGTGAAAGTTGGATTCCAATTAAAAGGGCCAGATACCAAAGACCCAAGAGCATTATGAGGAGCACAACTTTATCTGAGATTTAGAGAGACCTTGATTATGAGGGCAGAGTACTGTACCTGATTCTTATGAAGAAGCAAGTGAGAAAAATCTGAGTGTTTTTCAGGCTGGGTGGGTGGGTCCCAAAATCCAGCGTGGAGGATAGAGAACTGCTGCAGGTGGCTTGAACGTGATTCGTTGGCTTCTGGAAAACTTTCCTCCTCAGAGGAGGCGCCTAGGAGCTCCGGGGTTTTCTGATTCTAAAATCGTGTCTCTGCATTCTCATCCTTCCCTGGCTTTTGTGCTCATCCTATTCCCACTGTGTACCCTCAAGCATAGCATGCTCTGAAGGAAACCTGAGGATAAGGGTGGGCAGGAGTATGATTAAATAATCTAATTTAACGACACAGACTCATATTCACTCTTTTTCTCTCATTTCTGGTGCCATTGCCTCCCCTCAAATCCGATCAGGGCGGAAGCTGTTGCTCCCAGTTCACTTGGCCAGAGCAGACTCAAATGTACAGTTAAAGCATGTTTATTAAATGCATGTAATGTGCTTGGCACTGTGCTTCAGGCAGTAGAAAACACAGAAGGGAATGAAGAGACAATCAGACCCCTGTGTCAAATCCCTCAGTTCTCAGGGATTCACTCCTCTCAAAACCATTAAGACCCTCTCCAAACTCCCAGAATTTGAAATCCTTTGTATCCCTCTGTATGAGCAAGTTCTGGTCCACCTCCTTCATTTTCAGTTAAGGAAACTGAGGCCCAAAGAGATAAAGTGACCCTCTAGGTCATTTAGCAGCTGAAGAAGAAAAGACCAAAATTTTTGTCTCCTGAATCTTCACTTAGTGCTTTCCCCAGAGCTCAGCAACGTACCCTCGGAAATGTTACCAAGTGGAGATTTTGGGATCTTGGACCCTTTTGAAAAGGGTCCTAGGGAAGGTCAGGGCTCTGACATTTGCCTTATGATCTAGCAGATTTATGATATTAGAAGTATCACTGGTGGGAAAAGACTCCATGTAGAGTTTATGCCAAACTTCAAAGAAGAATCACAACACAAATCCCTAGAATTCTGGAGCAAGGCCATGTCCACTCTAGCAAAAGTTACACACCTTTTGAAAAACAGCTTTTGACACGCCACTGAACCATAGTAGAGCGGTAGTGACTGACTCATCATGAGACACCAAATGATCAAGGAGTCAAAATTGTCCATTATGACCAGGGTTCTGTCAGACCCACCAAATCATAAGGTTGAGCAGTTCCAGCAATCACTTATGGCAATATGGAAGTCGTGCAAGAGGGATTGAGCATGAGCTGGGCCAGAAGGCACAAGTGAGCTGTATGAGCAAGTAGCCCAGAACTCCTTGTCATCCATCACTGTTGCGAGAGAACCTCTCTCTCAGCTGATATCTATGATCGTACGGGAGGAATCTCTGACAATCAGCTGATGGATAAGGGAAAAGCCTGAGCTTGATTCAGGGTTAAGCGGATTTGATATGCAGGTTCAAATCACAATCCTGGCAGAGGTAACTGAGCTTGATAATTAGGAGGAAGTTCGATTGCTGTAAGGAGCCCTGGTGGCACCATGGGTTAAGTGCTCGGCTGTTAACCGAAAGGTCCGCAGTTCCAACCCACCAAACACTCCATGGGGAAAGATATGGTATTCTGCTTCCTATGGGGGCAGGTCTACTCTGTCCTATAGACTTTCTATGAGTTGGAATCAACTCGACAGCAGTGGGTTTGGTTTTTGGTTTTTTGGATGATTGCTGCTACACATGAGGGGCAGGGAGAAATATGTTCGTCACCAAAGTAATTCACTTGGGTGCCTCTTGAAACTCCCTTGTCCTGTCTTGAAGATGAATGAGCAAGTGCAGCTGCCCTGGTCTGAGCAGGGAAGGGTGACCAGGGGCTGAGAACTTTAGGAATGAGGACTGGGTAATGCCACCAGGTAAGCCACCAAGCCCAGCAGAAGTACTAGCTGAGAAGGAGGAGAATTTAGAATGACTGAAAAGGAAGAAGATGGTGAGTATCAGTTGCAACTCTGAAACTAGCGGAAGTGACCAGGAGTATAGCTTGTCCTACTAACCTTCCTTTTTTAAATTTCTCTCAGGGAAAAAACAAATAAACCAACCCCCAAGGAATTCTAGAGGAGCTGCTTCCAGAACTTAAAGAAGCGAACCCATTTGGTTTAAAGAAAAGACTATAGTGAATGCTGCAATGTGCTGCCTAGATCCCCCTTCAGAACTGAAGGGCTTATTCCTCCACTGCTGAGAGTGCTGTGTGCAGATATGCTCAGCTCTCAGCCGTTTGCAACGTTTGCCTTGCCTGAAGAGTGGCCTTGCCCAAGGTCACTCACACACCTCCTTTCTGTAGCAGCCCACATGCAAAGACTGAAGGAAACTGTGGCTGAAGAATACTTATTTCTTAATGATTGCTTTGTGCTCAAAACACAGGAAGTGCTTTGCACGTGATAGTTTATTAATACATTTCTGTTTATTTGAACTGAGAGCTAGAAAGGAATGAATGCCTGAAGTCTTTAAGGATTAATACCAAAGGTAGTCCCTGACTCACCTGACAGGGAAGCTTGGAGCTTCCCTCACTGAACGGGGAAATTGAGACTAAGGAGTTTAATGAGGTTGCCTACCTGCAGCGTTCAAATCAACCCCTCTCCTCTGAAACCTTAGAGCCTTTGTAGTATATACTGTAAAATGTAATAACTTGATTAAACACCCTTTTATTCTGCTCGCTCTTGTTTCATTTGTGACCTTTTTCTGTAAGAAGTATGGAAACTTTCAGGTTAAAGACCTGTTTTTAAACATCTCTTTTCTGCAGCACCTGGCCTCTTGATGAGGTCTTAGAAGATGCTCATAGCATATTGGCCAATCAGCTGAACTCTAACCCAGTGATGGGTACACTTTATATCCTCCAACTCCCAGGCATAGCGCACAGCAGTTTTCCACTTTAGCTTGCTGGGAATCTGTCACACAGAAGAGCACTGAAGCAGACAGTTGCCATAGACGAAGGGAAAAAGAAAAACTATGATCCCAAAGGTGGCATAGTTGGTAGAGAAGTACCTCAATCCTCTCCTCTCCCTCTCTCTTAGTCTTTCAATTCCCCTGTTTGAATTGCATCAGAAGGAGTAAATGATGACTTCATTCGCTTTCTAGATCTGGAGTGAGTCAGTGTTACCATTTTTGTTTGTTTGTTTAGCAGAACCATCCTTAACATTCTCAGGATCATGAGATCTTGGGCAGAACACACGCAAGTGGAAACAAACAAACAAAAAGGCTTCTTCCTTTATTTATTTTCCAGACTTTTGAAACTGATTCAATACATAACATTTTTGTTGTTGTTTTTAAATCCCTGATTTGTGCAAATAGGGAAAACACTCACAGATTTTTTTAATCAGATCTCTGGAATTCCCTGTGTTTTCTGGCTGCAGGCTTTTCATTTACAGTCCATAAAAAACTTGTCTCAAAAACTACTGCCTGACAGAGTGAAAGGGATATTTTCTTCATTTTGTCCTACATTTTAAGGCCATCCTGGGCAGACTGCTATTTTCTTGTTG
This sequence comes from Trichechus manatus latirostris, assembly GCF_000243295.1. Lineage (NCBI taxonomy): Eukaryota > Metazoa > Chordata > Mammalia > Sirenia > Trichechidae > Trichechus > Trichechus manatus. The sequence goes on along the minus strand of NW_004444001.1, from coordinate 13,306,153 downwards.
GTTTCACAGGGGGTGTCACTGTAAGAAATATTAAAATGAATGAGGTCTGGCTGTGCCTGCATCTCTAGGCTTGTTAGCTAAGGAAATAATTTTTGAGTGATCAAATGAAATAAGGAAGCTTAAGGAGGAAGCAACTGGCATTTACATTTCTCCAAATACCCCAAAGCAAAAACAAACAGCTGGGCTTTAAAAGATACAATCTTTGTTCATTCAAATTTTGTTAAGCTGTGTGACCTCTGAGAAGGCAGGCATTATCCCTAGGTTTTGTTTTACTCTGGTATGGGGTAAAGCCCTTTGGGATAAAAAATTCTGGGTTCACAAGGCCAACATCATTCTTAATGGAGAGAGGCTGAAAACATTCCCCTTGAGAACAGGAACAAGACAAGGGTGCCCTTTATCTCCACTCCTATTTAACATCATGCTGGAAGTACTAGCTAGAGCAATAAGGCAAGAAAAAGAAATAAAGGGCATCCAAATTGGTAATGAAGAAGTTAAACTGTCCCTGTTTGCAGATGATATGATTCTATACATAGAAAACCCTAAAGACTCCACGAGAAAACCACTGGAACGAATAGAAAGATTCAGTAGAGTAGCAGGATACAAGCTAAACATACAAACATCAGTTGGATTCCTATACACCAATAAAGAGAATGATGAAAAGGAAATCAGGAAAGCAATACCATTTACAATAGCCCCTAAAAAAATAAAATACTTAGGAATAAATCTAACCAGGGTTGTAAAAGACCTATACAAAGAAAACTTCAAAACACTACTGCAAGAAACCCAGAGGGATCTACATAAATGGAAAAACATCCCATGCTCATGGATAGGTAGACTCAACATAGTGAAAATGACAATTCTACCCAAAGCAATTTACAAATACAACGCAATCCCAACCCAAATACCAACAACATTCTTCAAAGAGATGGAGAAACTAATCATTAACTTTATATGGAAAGGGAAGAAGCCCTGGATAAGTAAAGCTCTACTGAAGAAGAAGAATAAAGTAGGAGGACTCGCACTACCTCACTTCAGAACCTACTATACAGCTACAGTAGTCAAAACAGCCTGGTACTGGTACAACAACAGATACATTGATCAATGGAACAGAATTGAGAACTCAGATGTAAATCCATCCACCTACAGTCACCTGATCTTCGACAAGGGCCCAAAGTCCATCAAATGGGGAAAAGACAGTCTTTCTAACAAATGGTGCTGGCAAAACTGGATGTCCATCTGCAAAACAATGAAACAGGACCCATACCTCATGCCATATACAAAAACTAATTCAATTTGGATCAAAGATCTAAATATAAAGCCAAAAACTATAAAGTTCATAGAAGAAAAAATAGGATCAATGCTAGAGGCCCTAATACATGGCATTAACAGGATACGAACCATAACCAACAACACACAAACCCCAGAAGATAAGCTAGATTATTGGGATCTTCTAAAAATGAAACACTTATGCTCTTCAAAAGACTTCACCAAAAGAGTAAAAAGAGAACCTACAGACTGGCACAAAATTTTTGGACATTACAAGTCAGACAAAGGTCTAATCTCTAAAATCTATAAGAAAATCAAACACCTCTACAACAAAAAGACAATTAATCCTATTAAAAAATGGGCAAAGGAAGTGAACAGACACTTTACCAAAGAAGACATTCAAGTGGCCAACAGACACATGAGGAAATGCTCGCAATCACTAGCCATTAGAGAAATACAAATTAAAACCACAATGAAATATCATCTCACCCCGGTATTACCGGCATGAATCAAAAACACTGGAAATAACAAATGTTGGAGAGGCTGTGGGGAGATTGGAACTCTTATGCACCGCTGGTGGGAATGCAAAATGATACAACCATTTTGGAAAATGATATAGTGCTTCCTTAGAAAGCTAGAAATAGAAATACCATACGATCCAGCAATCCCACTCCTAGGAATATATCCTAGAGAAATAAGAGCTGTCACACGAATAGATATATGCACACCCATATTCATTGCAGCACTGCTCACAATAGCAAAAAGATGGAAACAACCTGCATGCCCATCAACAGATGAATGCATAAACAAACTATGGTGCATACACACAGTGGACTATTATCCAACAATAAAGAACAATGATGAATCTGTGAAGCATCCCATAACATGGATGAAACTGGAGAACATCATGCTGAGTGAAGTAAGTGAATCACAAAAGGAAAAATATTGTATGAGACCTCTACTGTAAGAACACATGTAAAAGTTTACACACAAAAAGAAACAATCTTTGTTGGTTACGAGGGATGGGAGGGATTGGGGGGAATACTAAATAGACGATAGGTAAGTGGTAACTTTGGTGAAGGGTAAAACGTTACACAATATTGGGGAAGCCAGCACAGCTTGTACAAGGAAAGGTCATGGAAGCCCCATAGACACATCCAAGCTCCCTGAGGGACTGAATTGCTGGGCAGTGGGCTGTGGGGACCATGATCTTGGGGAACTTCTAGCTCGATCTGCATCACACAGTTTATAAAGACAATGTTCAACATTCTACCTTGGTGAGTAGCGTCTGGGGTCTTAAAAGCCTGTGAGCAGCCATCTAAGATACTCCACCGGTCTCACCCCTTTGGGAGCAAGGGAGAATGAAGAGAACAGGATACAAGGAAAAGATTAGTCCAAAGGACTAATGGACCACAGCTACCATGGCCTCCACAAGACTGAGTTCAGTACAGCTAGATGGTGCCCGGCTACCACCACTGACTGCTCTGACCGGGATCACAATAGAGGGTTCTGGACAGAGATGGATAAGGATGTAGAACAAAATTCTAACTCACCAAAAAAAGACCAGATTTACTGGCCTGACGGACTGGAGAAACCCCGAGAGTATGGCCCCCAGACACCCTTTTAGCTCAGTGGTGAAGTCACTCGGGAAGTTCACTGTTCAGCCGGGGATTGGACAGCCTCATAAAACACAAAACAGGACTGAGGCACAGCAGTCTAGGGTCAAGGACTAGTAGGCAGAAGAGGACAAGAAAGCTGGTGATAGGGAACCCAAGGTTGAGAAGGGACACTGTTGACGTGTTGTAGGGTTATTAACCATTGCCATAGGGCAGTATGTGTACTAACTGTTTAATGAGAAACTATTTGTTCTATAAACCTTCATCTAAAGTATAATAAAAAAAATTGAAAAAAAAGGTCTAGGTTCAAATCTTAGTTCTGCTAGATATTATCTATATAACTTCAATTATTTGTTCTCTCATTGGCTCAGACTTCTTATTTGTAAAATCATAACAAAAGAGGTGATATCATAGAGTTATTGTGAGGTTTAAGTGAAAAACTTAAATCATCTGATATACAGCCTGGCAGATAGTGAGTGCTTGGAAATGTGAGTTGTTTGTTTTCCCCCTCTGTTTCTATGGATGCTATATAAAGAATGAATCAATAATGATGATGATGGCACGACATCTAAGTGATTAAAAAACAGTCACCATCAAGTCGATTCTGACTCATGGTGACCTCATGTGTCTCAGAGTAGAACTATGTTCCTTTTAGTTTTTAGTGGGTGATTTTTCAGTAGATTGCCAGTCCTTTCTTCCAAGGCACTTCAGGGTGGACTAGAGCCTCCAACCTTTCAGCATAGAAGCTGAGTGCATTCACTCTTTGCACCACCAAGGGACTCAAAGTGTTGGAAAGTGATTAAACATACTACAACTTTCTGCACTGTCTTTGCCAGTTGGAGGTCTCATTCCTAGTTCTTGCCCCGTGTTCACCAGTAGGGAAGATTCCAGAGAGAGAATTCTAAACTGCAAAGGATCCTGAAAGATTATAGAACTTTGGGGGGCATAGATCCCCCTAATTTCCATAGAGCTGAGAAGGAAAAAGGAAAATAGATGGAGGTAGGAAAACCTAGGAAGTTCAGCACACCCTCTACGTCATAAACTTTACAGCCTCATTCTCTGTAAGAGAGATGTCAATGGCTTATGGCTGGTGACGCTCAAACTAGAACACAGGGCTTAGGTCAGGCAATTAGGTCCCGCTATCAACTCCACCTGGATTGCCAGTACGGGCACACCTTTTTGTCTGTAGCCCCACTACAGGTCTTAGAGTAGCCTCCATCCTCCTCCTTCACAAGGCTGATTGCCCCAGGGTTGATAGAAAGAGAAGGTTAAAGGAAATGGACTCAAGCAGAGTTTGGGGAAGTTCACAGGATTTCATCTGAGCTTCTTTGGGGGCTAGAAGGCTTGAGTGACTCAGGCAGGCTGCCTGCAAGTGTACAAGAAGGGGCAGGGACAGATGGTACCAAGCTCTTAGGTGCTAACAGAGAATTGATGCTCTTAAGCATCCCACCACAGGTAAGATGGAGACTGGGTACCTGGCAACAATATACTCTTCCTTCCCTCCAAGGATGTTCACAGGCTGCAAGCTGATTTTGAGATACACACACAATGTTACCTATAATGCTTTCATTTTAATCAGAATTTAGTTGTACAAAAATATTAAGAGGAGAAAGCAAAAAAAGTTGGCTGTAAGAGATACAACATATGTACTAGATAGAGTCCCAGCTGCTGAAAGTTTACACACTAAGACATAAGATACAAGTACCTAAAGAAATTAGAGAATGATACACAAGCTAAGAATTGAATGCTTTAGGTAGAAAAATTAATCAAAGAGGACTACAATTCCAAGTTTACTATGAAGATAGGTAACGTCGTATGGTTGGAAGTTTCTGTAAGTGAAAGAAGAAGATACGGTGTATCGACTTTCCCATTTACTGTATTTTTATGCAAATAATGCACATCTTATGCTTTTGTCAATCGCTCCCTCCTCCTGTGAGGTATTTTTGTAAATGCGCTAATGCCAAATTTTTTTCACAGCAACACGTAGAAGAAATTTAGCATGGTGGCGCTTATAAAAATACTTGGGGTGGAGGGAGCGATCGGCAAACAAATGCAGAAGGAGTGTGTTTTACATAAAAATACAGTATTAGGTTGAGTGACTGCTAAGATCCTGATTTCCCGTTTGTAAAATAAAGTTAGCAATACATGCTTTACAGGGTTGTTCTGAAGACTGAATAAGATAGTGCATGTTGTACAAGTCAGGATTCTTGGTTGCAGGCAGCAGAGTCCTGTTTGGACCTGGTTCAGGCAAAAAAGGAATTTACTGGAGAATGGAGAACCTACAGAGTTTTCATCAGGTATAGAGAAATTAGGCTTAGAGGCTATATAGTCAGAGATGCCTAAAATTGGATGGAAGATTTGGTCTGGTGGTAACAGCACTGCCCCCACTCTCTGTGTTGGTGCATGGGATGCTACTGCTAGAACCCCCATCCCTATTGCCTTTGGAAAGCGGACGTGACTGCCAACATCCTTGCCAAAATGGAATCTGCATTGTGCCTGCTCCTTCCTGCCACTGGCTTCCAAAGCAATATCTAAAGCAGGTGGTTCTGATGGCAAAATCTAAGTCACATGCCAGGCCCTAGCTGCAGGGAGTCTAGGAAATTATTTCTGGTGTTTATAATGAGGAATTTCCCAATCATAGAAAGAGTGTGGAAAGTTCTGGGACATTGAAAAAATGACAAATGTTTACTACACATGGATAAGTCTTCGGTTTATATTCATTCAAGAGCTGGGTCTTCAGTCTGGCAGTGAGGGAGACCCAGGACCAGGAGGAAGAGGCCCCAGACACGGCTGTGCGCTGCAGAACTGCTAAACATGGCCCAGTGCCTCTGGACCCCCGCCGAATGGGAATGTCGATGTTGAGTCACAGTGACAGGATTTGTTCAACCTCAACGTCAATTTTCTTCTCCTGTGAGAGGCTGGTGAGCTAAACTAAGGGCAAGCAGCGGCAGCCACATGATCAAACTAAATAATTCAGTTTGCTGTTTAGCTTCAGCCTAGTCTGCCTTCCATTCTTTATGTAAACACTGCCATGTAATTGCACAAATAGTGCATTGTTATATAAGCCTTGTTATAGAGAACCCCTCAGATAGAATCAAGTCATTCCCACGTAACTGGCAAAAAGAACGTTTCACCAGGAAAAGAAGGAGAAACACCTGACACCCACCTGTAGTGCCTGCTTAGTGAAAAGCAACGTATTTTTCTTCTCACTTTTTCTTTTATTACCTTATCAATAAAGAGGCGACTGAGATTTCACAAGCTGGCCTGGCTCTGCAGTGAACCAAGGAACATGTACAGTTCCCGCGGGCACAACTGAGTGCAATTCTTTTCCTCCCATCATCCTTGATTGAAGCCATTGATGGCTTTTGATGCCTGCCTAATCTAATTTTTCTCTCTCATCAACCCCCTAACCTTCCAAGTGCCCTGTGTGGAGATTCAAAAGTCATTATAATTGTACTTTAAGATTTGAATCCAAAGTAGTTTGCGTGGTTGGTGTTGCCACTGTCCCTCAGATCTGAGCTCTGTGTTGGCACCAAATTGACATTTGACACATAAGCAAATGACAGAAAGTCACTGTGACCTAACACAGTAATTCCCAGATGCCAGGCTCTCTCAGGGCACAGTAAACTGGGTCACTTGCTCTGAGCTGGGTGGTTTGGGGAAACCTTGAACTTTCTGGGGCCCTAGCAGGTTAAGGCAATTCCTGAGGTAGAGGAATTAGACAGAAAGGGAGAAGCTCCACCAGCCCATGTTAAAAAAAAAAAAAAAAGCAGCATCAGATGAGTGGATAAACCAAATGTGGTCTATACATACAATGGAATATTACCCAGCTGCACAGAGAAATGAAGTCCTGATGTATGCTACAACATGGATGATGAACCTTTAAAATATTGTGCTGAGTGAAATAAGTCAGTCACAAGAAATATTGTATGATCCCACTTATCTCAGAATAGGCAAATGGACCAAAGTTTATTAGTGGGGTGGGAGGGAGGAGGAAAGAGGGTGTCATTGATTAAGGGCCACTGAGCTTCTGTTAAGGGTGTTTTGGAAACAAAAAGAGGTGAAGTTGTGCAACATGATGAGTGTAATTAAAGTCACTGAATTTTACATGTAACAAAATGTTGAAATGGCAAACATTTTGTTATATACGCACTAAACCAGTTGCCATGTAATCAGCGCAGATTCATGGTGACCCCATGTGTGTCAGAGTAGAATTGTGCTCCATAGGGTTGTCGATGGCTGATTTTTCAGAAGTGGATTGCCAGGCCTTTCTTCCAAGGTGCCTCTGGGTGGACTTGAACATCCAGTGCTGAGTGCATTAACTGTTTGCTCCACCTAGGAACTCCATATATGTAATTACCACGAAAAAAAAAAAAAAAAGATAGCATCTCATTGGTATACGACAAACCCCAAACACCTCAGGCAGGGAGACCCAGACCGGCTGATTGACAACACCCCCTCCTCCTCCCTCTAGACGCCCCATGTCTCCTCGGTTTCTCCAGTCCATCACACTGCTCACCATGCTCTTTTTTTTCCCCCTCAAATGTTAATTTCCTTTATTACCTCTTTTTCCCCCCCTCACCATGTGCTTTTAAACAACGTTTCACCTGCTAAAATTGTTAAGAAACACATGAGCTAGTGATTGATTCATGCTCCCCGAAAGGTGACCATGCCCTGTCAGGGGCACCTCTCGGTAGATCTCCTTTGTGAAGGATGGTAGGAATCCTCTCTGGAGCCCTTAAGCCGCTCCCCAGTTTGTCTACATTCTTATAAGTACAAAGGAACAGGAAATGTCTCTTTTTATTCCTCCTGTGCTCTCTGTTCTCCAGGGGAGTGGAGAATGCACATATTGTTACTCACGGGCCCTTGGGTAGAGTTCAGTTGGGCTATTTTTAAATCAATGCAATAACATCTGTGAACAGAACAGTAGCCGTTGTGTCGTGGCAGACAGCAGACTCATGGAGGTAACACAGGGTCCTTCCTAAGAAGCCCTCCTAAGGCTGCTTTTTATGTTTGAAGGAGAAGAGATGCTAGGAGAGTATTATCAATCGGTTCTGAGATCTTCCATGAAACACCCTTGAAAACAATTGGCCTTGTGCACTGGCTCTCAAACTTTGGTGTACATTCGCTTCACCAGGAGGACTTCTTAAAATACAGACTGCTGGTCTCTGTCTCCAGAGTTTCTGATTTTGTAGGTCTGGGTTGGGGTCCCAGAATTTGCATTTCTAACCACCTTCCAGGTGATGCTGATGTTTCTGGTCTGAGGACCAGGCTGGGAGAACCACTGGCTTGGTGCCTTGTTCCCCCAACCTGCTGCTGGCTACATAATATAACAGGAAGACCATGGGCTTTGAACCAGAGAACGTGCGTTCAAAGATTTATTCCTATTCCTTATTTCCTGTATGACTTTGAGCAAGTTACTTTGCTTTGCTGGGCCTCAGTTTCCACATATGTGTTAATAACACCAACCACGAGGTAATGTGGAGTTGCTGGTTGGTACAAACAGTAAACACGCTTGGCTGCTAACCAAAAGGTTGTCATTTCGTGTCCCCCAAAAGGTGTCTTGGAAGAAAGACCTGGTGATCTACTTCTGAAAAATCAGCCATTGACAACCCTGTGGAGCACAGTTCTACTCTGACACACCTGGGATTGCCATGAGTCAGAATAGACTGGAAAGCAACTGGTTATAATTATGTAAATCCTCTAACATACCCCGAAAAAAACCCATTGCCATCAAGTTGATTCCAACTCATAGTGACTCTATAGGACAGAGTAGAACTGCCCCATAGTGTTTCCAAGGAGCAGCTGGTGGATTTGAACTGCCACCCTTTTGGTTAGCAGCCAAACTCTTAACCACTATACCACCAGGGTTTCCACCCTCTAGCACAGTGCTTGACAAATAATAGGTGTTCAAAAAATGCTGACATCTCACAAGTCACCCTTTTCCCCTCACTGCCTTCCTATCATTTAAAACGTAACTTTAAAGGAGAATGCTAGGCTAGACTGATGTTTCTCAATCCTGACTATGTATTAGAGTCCCTGGAAAAAGTTTTAAAAGTATACATATTTCTGTCTCACTCTGGGCTAACAGACCCCGAATCTGTGGGGGTGGGGCCCCAGCAAGGAGAAGTTCTCAGAGCTCTGTAGGGGGATTCCAAGATGCAGCCCTGCCTACATCTCCAGCACAATCTTAGAGCAGGATCTCTACCTACCCACTTGATGGCTTCTTTTTCAGCCCCTCAAGGCTTTCCCTGGCTCCTCCCTGACAGTGAATTTGCCACTGCCCAGGAGTCCCTTAGACTCTTCCCTTACCTATCCTATCTTCAGATCTCAGCTCAATTACTGTTTCCTCAGAGAAGCTTTAATCATATGAGTAGGCCTGAATATTATCAACTCTCATAGAACTGTGTACAACTTCTTAACTTTTGTATTTGATTAAATTTTGATTAATATCAATATTCTCACTGAAATATAAGCTCCATGAGGGCAAAGTCCATGCCTACTATTTTTCTTATACCTGCAGAGTAAACATTTACTGTGCATTGTGGTCATCCAGTATCTTTGAACAGGCTTGAGAAATTTGGTCAGTACTCTTCATTATGAACACTGCCTCTTCAAGAAAGAACCCAAAATCCAGTTAAAAAATGGGCAAAGGAAATGAACAGACATTTCATCAAAGAAGATATTCAAGCGGCCAACAGACACATGAGGAAATGCTCGCAACCACTAGCCATTAGAGAAATGCAAGTTAAAACCACAATGAGATACCATCTTACCCCAGCTTTACTGGCACGAATCAAAAAAACTGGAAATAACAAATGTCGAAGAGGCTGTGGGGAGATCAGAACTCTTATGTACTGCTGGTGGGAATGCAAAATGGTACAACCATTTTGGAAAATGATATGGCGCTTCCTTAGAAAGCTAGAAATAGAAATGCCATATGATCCAGCAATCCCACTCCTAGGAATATACCCTAGAGAAATAAGAGCCATCACACGAATAGACACATGTACACTCATGTTCATTGCACCATTAGTCACGGTAGCAAAAGGATGGAAACAACCGAGATGCCCATCAACAGATAAATGGATAAACAAACATGCACACAGTGGAGTATTATGCAACAATAAAGAACAATGATGAATCTGTGAAGCATCTCGTAACATGGTTGAAACTGGAGTACATTATGCTGAGTGAAATAAGTGAATCACAAAAGGAAAAATATTGTATGAGACCGCTACTGTAAAAACTCATGAAAAGGTTTACACACAAAAAGAAACAATCTTTGTTGGTTACGAGGGATGAGGGGAAACTAAACAGACAATAGATCAGTGGTATCTTTGGTGAAGGTAAGACAGTGCACAATACTGGGGAAGCCAGCACAACTTGTACAAGGAAAGATCATGGAAACTCCTTAGACACATTCAAATTCCCTGAGGGACTGAATTGCTGGGCAGAGGACTGTGGGGACCATTGTCTCGGGGAACATCTAGCTCAACTGGCATAACAGTTTATAAAGAAAATGTTCTACCTTCTACCTTGGTGAGTAGCGTCTGGGGTCTTAAAAGCCTGTGAGGAGTCATCTAAGATACTCCACTGGTCTCACCCCTTTGGGAGCAAGGGAGAATGAAGAAAACAAGATACAAGGAAAAGATTAGTCCAAAGGACTAATGGACCACAACTACCATGGCCTCCACCAGACTGAGTCCAGTGCAGCTGGATGGTGCCCAGCTACCACCACTGACTGTTTTGACCAGGATCACAACAGAGCGTCCTGGACAGAGCTGGAGGAAAATGTAGAACAAAATTCAACTCACAAAAAAGACCAGATTTACTGGCCTGACAGAGACTGGAGAAACCTTGAGAGTATTGCCCCGGACATCTTTTAGTACAGTAATGAAGTCACTCCCGAGGTTCGCTGTTCAGCCAAAGATTAGACAGCCCCATAAAACAAAACAAGACTAGTGTGGCACAACAGTCCAGGGACAAGGACTAGAAGGCAGGAGGGGACAGGAAAGCTGGTAATAGGGAATCCAAGGTTGAGAAGGGACAGTGTTGACATATCGTGGGTTTGTTAACCTTTGTCATAAAACAATATGTGAGCTAACTATATAACGAGAAACTATTTGTTCTGTAAACCTTCATCTAAAGTACAATTAAAAAAAAGAAAGAAAGACTCCTGAACTCACTTCTTATCTTCACTCGTGGCAAGAGTTAAAGCAAGTTGCCCAGACTCAGATCAGCCTGTGCGAGGCTCTGATTCAGAGGTGACTCTGTGAAGAAGCAGGTGCTGTGAGGAATCCAGCTTTTGACAAGGATGCTGGTGAAGGCATGCAGCTTTTAGAGAGCAGGAGTGGCAGAGATTCCAGCACTTTGAGAGCAATCTGTGATGTTCATGCCCAGGTTGATGGCATTGGGTTTTACCCTGGAGTAAGCCTGTGGTTTGACTGGGAAATATTCCTGGATTAGTACCCTCTAAACCAAATTCTCTGGCCTCCCACCGATGCTGGGAGCTACTTAATATACTTCTTCTTATTAAATTCGCTAGAATGGTGTATTAATTTCCTTGGGCTGCTGTAATGTATTACCACAAACCAGGTGGCTTAAAACACAGAAATCTGTTGGCTCAGTCCTGCTGGCTAGAAATCTCAAGTCAAGGTGTTAGCAGGGCCACGCTCTCTCCAGTGGTCCTAGGGGAAGATCCTTCCATGCCTCTTCCAGCTTCTCATAGCTACAGGCATTCCTTGACTTATGGCAGTGTAACTCCAATCTCTGTCTCTATTGTTACGTGGTATTTTTCCCTGTGTCTCTCTCTGTCTCTTCTTCTTTTCTTACAAGGACACCAGTCATAAAGAGATTAGGGCTCCACCTACTTCAGTATGACTTCATGTTGACTTAACTAATTAGATCTGTGAAGATGCTATTTTCAAATAAGGTCAAATTCACTGATACTGGGGATTGGGAGTTGAACATATCTTTCGGGGAGACACAAGTCAAACCATAACAGATCAGTTTGCAATGAAAAACCCTGGCAATTATATAATATCCGTGGTACTTAGCACCACAAAAACAAAAAACAAAACAAAACAAATCAACCCTGTTGCCATTGAGTTGATTCCAACTCATAGCGACCCTATAGGACAGAAAAGAACTGCCCCATGGGGTTTCCCAGGCTATAAGTTTTTACAGAAGTAGACTGCCATGGTAGGTGTTCAGTAACCGTTGCTGGGTTAATGAAATGATTTATTAAGCCTTTACTATGGTTAAGCACTGTGCACAGGAAGTTATGTGGATTCTATTTTATCATCACAACCTTTTTAATATCATCCCACTCTGAAGGTCTATATAATTCTTCAAGATATTGGCTGCCCCTCCTTGGGGAGGACTACATTTATTTGCCTCATTGAGATAGGCTTGGCTACTTGCTCTGGCCAGTGAAATCTGAGCAGAAGTGATGTGTATCACTTCTGAGCAGAAGCTTTAAGACCCAGAATGTGATTCTCTGTGTCCTTTAGTTTTCGGTCTAAGAGTCAGGCAAGGAGCCCTGGTGGCACAATGGTTAAGCAATTGGCTGCTAACTGAAAGGTCGGTAGTTCAAACCCACCACTGGTTCCATGGGAGAATGGACCTGAAAATCTGCTCCCATAAGGATTACAGCCTAGGAAACCTTATGGGATAGTTCTACTCTGTCATATAGGGTCACTAGGAGTTGGAGTCAACTGGACAGCACATAACAACAACAAGAGTCAGGCAATGTTCCAGATGAAGACTGCTCTGTCAGCCAGGATTCATGGTGAATTATTTCAAACCTTTAAGTAACAGACAATTCCAGTGCTATTTAAGCTGTTCCAGAGAACTGAGAAATAAATAAAGTTTTAACATTATTTTTATAAAGTCAAAGTGACATAGTACCAAAATGTTACACAGATAGCACTACCCAAGAAATTCTTCACCAAAACCATAATTAAAAGGCATCAATTTACCACTTTTAATGTGGTAAAAACCAGGTGAAATTGTTCACTGCAAATTAGTAAATGTTTTAGGCTGGGTTCTCTAGAGAAGCAAAACCAGTAAAGCTTATAAATATCTATATAAAGAGATTTATATCAAGGAAATGGCTCACGCAGTTGTAGAGGCTAGAGGTCAGGCTGGAGGCTTCTCCTGATTCACATAGCCACAGGGGTTGGCAAACCCAAGACCAGCAGTGCTCTTGCTCACAGGCTGCAAAGACTCACTAATCCCAAGACTGGCAGGCAAGAACGCTGCTAGCTCAAAGTCCCAAGAACCAGAGGTCAGACAAACAGGAGATAGCTACAGGATCCAGAGTGAGCAAAAGCCCACGAATCTTGTTAGAATGTCCACTTATATTTGATGCAGGCCACACGCCCGAAGAAATTCCCTTTCACAGCAGATACTATCATAGAAGTGATTACATTATATCAAATCTCATCATGGAAGTGATCACAACATCATATGACTGCCAAACTATATTATAACTGCCAAACCACTGAGAATCATGGCCCAACCAAGTTGACACACAATCTTAACCATCACAGTCCACCCCTTGTCAATTTGGCACCTGTACACATCTCCTTAAACCATACATAGTATCTGAACAAAGACAAGTATAAAGTCATACTTGTACCTAACATGATACAACGAACACACATACAACTGAAAATCACTAGCCCTGTGTGATGGTTAAGATTGTGTGTCACCTTGGCTGGGCCATGATTCTCAGTGTTTTAATGTAATCACTCCCATGAGTGAATATACTGTGAGTAGCCAATCAGATGAAAGGGAGTCTCCTTGGGGGGTGTGGCCCACATCTGTATATAAGCAGAATTTCTGGCTTTTTCTCTCTCTGGATCCTGCGTCTGCTTCCTGTCATCTCATCTCCTGTTCTTGGGACTTGAGCTGTCAGCTTATCTGCCGAACCTGGGATTCGTCAATCTGCACATCTTGTGAGTGGGAGCCCTGCTCTCCGACCTGCCAATCTTGGGCTTGCCAGCTTCTGCAGCTGTGTGACTTGGGAGAGGCCTCTACCCTGACTTGGGACATTCTAGACTCTACAATCACATGAGCTGTTTCCTTGATATAATCTCTCTCACTATATATATTTATACACTTTACTGGTTTTGCTTCTCTAGAGAACCCAGCCTAAGACACCCTGTTTACAACTTACATTTTGTAAGTGAAGAAAACAAAAATATTTGATGCGCACATACAAAGCAGAAATACTCATGACAATTACTGTCCTCGTTTCTGAAACTGGTCACATGATTGTAACTGGTATTTAGAACTACCATCTGCCACCACCCATTCTGTATTCCCTTTGCCCTCAGCAAGCACCTCAGCTGGTGGTGGTTCTTTGCCTGGTGGGGTGACCCAAACCTTCATTCCTGAAGTGTCTGGCCTAAATTGGACTTGTGAAAAGGACTGTGACTATACTGAATCAAGATTTCCAGAACTCTTATGTAGAAGTTGATGGGTTCACAGACTGAAGCTGATTCGTAATCATGGGGAACAGAAATTAACTACATAAGACTGAATAAACTAATGGATTTCTATGGATTTTATGTGTGAATATTACTGACGTTGTAAGGTCCTACTTTCTGGATATAAGAAACAACTTTCCTCCTTCTAAATTATCTAGCTACTGAGTTTAGATATTGTAACTCTCAAATTAGAAGTTCCTGTTGGTGAACTTAGCAAAATTGTAAATATCATAAGTACAGAGTGTCTTAAGTTCAAGCTATAATTTTACAAAATAGAATGGTATTAGATTTCCTGTTAGTCCCAAGGAACAGTTTGTGCCTTAATAGATAAATGTTACTATGGTTATATTAATATGCAATCTGAGGTTTTGCAGAATGTAGTTGCTGCTGAGATACATGAAAAGCAATTACTGATGCTGTTTATGTATAAACAAACACCTCATGAGATTTGTTCCCTTGGTTCAAAGACCTTAGGGTCGTGTTTCATGGTTATTTCAGACAATTGACCTAATATTATTGTTAGTGTTTTTCTTCTACCTCCTAGTTCCCTGTATGGTGCCTGGGATCTTAAAAACCAGATGGTGCCCAACTACCATTATTGAACATTTTAAATTAAAGGTTCTATAGCAGGATCATGATCCAAAGGAGGGAATTACGAAAGAGTTGCAATTCTCCTGGAATCCTGATTTCTGGCTTTCATGGAGGTTGGGGAAGCCCACACAGGCCATTGCCTTTGGATGTCCTTTTGAACCTTGAGCTTTGAGAAAAAAAACTGGTTCCTGAAGCCACTTTTCAATCAATCAATGGTCTAGATAAACTAGTAAGGTTATTTTGTTCTGGGCATTGTGCTTTTTTGAAACTTCAGGAAACTGACTTCAAAGATCAGACTGGGAGCTATGTTTAGGGTGATGTTTTAAGGTCCTACTTTCTGGATATAAGAAACAATTTTTTAAATTAGTCTTCAAGACAATGTGGTATGAAATGTCTAATGTTTTTAAGCAAGCTGTCACCCTCTTGCTATGTAGAAAATTATACATATTGAAGAAACCAGGTTCTCAAAGGAAATTGACCTCATACCTTGAGTCAGCCTTTTGGGAAACTAAGTAGTTCTTCCAATGTGGCCTTGCCCTACACTTACCTTAATTAAAAATCACAGAATCAGCGTATGTGAGTAGAAGAAGACACACTTATAATAATAATCAAAGAGTTTGCATGAAAATTCATGATCAGAAGAAGGGAATATATGAAGATACCCTAAAACTAAGGCAGTTGGCCTAACTAAAATGGCTAACGCAAGGTATGGCTCAGCCTCCATTTTGTCTTGGCCTCCACTTCTGCTTCTGAGAAAGTGGCCCATGACTGTTAATAGGCAAACCAGGGAGGGGTAGTATGCCCTTGTGAAGAACACTTGGTATGTTTTAAATAGATTAACCAAAGACCTCCAACAGGAGGGGTCCATCCTGTATTATCTTGCTAATCATATATTATGTAATGGAAACTTGGTTGTCACATGTAAGTTTTTCTATATCTTCTGTTTCCTCTAGACAAATTTTGTGTGCTCCTTATGTATATATGTTTTTGTGTGGTGAATCCAACTATGCTAATTTAGATGATCCCTTTCCAACTGATAATGAATTTATGCGGGCAACCTCTTGTTTAGATTCCTAGTGAACGTATGAGCAATGCACTTTGAAAACTTTAGGGTTACCTTTAGATATTTATAGTAATGATAGTAGTAAATATTGGAAAAAAGCAAAAAACCAAACCTGATGCCGTCAAGTTGATTCCGACTCATAGTGACTCTATAGGACAAAGTAGAACTGCTCCATAGGGTATCCAAGAAGTGACCGGTGGATTTGAACTGCTGACCTCTTGGTTAGCAGCTGAGCTCTTAACCACTGCACCACTAGGGCTCCCTTTTAAATATTGGAAAGGTAATTTTAAATAGTTACGCATTGTAAAATGAGAGTCAGAAGAAAACCCATTGGTCCAACACTCAGGGTGGGGTTGGGCATTTCTAAGAGCTTTAATTCCTACTTATAGAATAGTTGAATTAGAAAAATCTCTAAGAAATGTGTCAGTCACTATGGGACAAATAGAAGATGAAGTCGCTAATGGGATGGAAACAGAACAGCAATCTCTGACCTCATTAGCCAAGGTGTCATTAGATAACAGAATAGTCTTAGATTTTTATTAGCCCAAGAAGGCAGACTTTGGTTGGTTACCACCAGGAGTAAGTACATGGGCAAGATCACTATTGCAAGGAATAGTAATATTCTTAGTCTGTATCCTGATAGTATATTAAGCATAATGAAATTTGTCTTCTATTGTCTTACACTTAAAAGGCAAAAGATATGCTCGGGCTAAAATGTTGATTACATTGACTCTGCTCATTTCTGTAATGCGATTGATGAGAATGTCACTCTTATTTAAGACCTTGGTGAAGAACCAGACAGTATCCTGTGGAAATCAGCACCATGAATTTAAACAGCCTGCCATGGCTGCTATCTAGGAGCTCAACTAAGTTCAGGTTTTGATCATTGATGTGTTATCTCCAAACTCCAATCAAAAGGAGGGAGTGACTTAGGAGTTAAAATCGTAGTCATTATTCCCTGTCCTTGAGTATAAAGAATGTGACCGAGCTGGAGCTGGACTCACACGGACTCACAAGGACACATCAATTGGGCCCTGAGATATAAAAACAATAGCTAGGACAATCTTGGAAAACATCTATTAGGAAACATTTCACATAAATAAATACTTAGGCAGAGCACAAAAGACCCACATATTTTCCACTGTTATCTTTTCCTATTAGCATTTAGTAAATAGTAGGATTGGTTGAACTAATGAAGACCCTCCTGACTGTTGTTAAACTTGTACCAATCATTATTAAGAAAGACAATTCAAATGTATAATCACGGTGATTTAGCAGTGTTTAACCAATCTGTGAAAAGATAAAACTTTTAATGGTTTTACCCATTTGTATGTCAATATATAGACAGAATGATGATTCTGCAACATTCCTCAGACTCGGGCAGACACGGCTCTGGCAGCATGTTTCTCAGTTTCCCACTTCTGCCTGTTGGAACATATGCCGAATAAAATCTTTCTTCTTACTTTACTATATCTTTGTGTTTATTTTACCCTAGGACAAGTCTTCGCTTCTCTCTGTCTCTACAAAGCGAGGCCCTATGGGGCTGACTTGATCTCAGCGCTCTTGCTACCCCTTTCCAGAATGTTCCCAGAATAGGAGATCCACAGTCAACCTTGCCTTTTGTCCTGTATGCCTCTAATAATGACTGGCCGAGCCTGGTCCCTTCCTGAGTATTTTCCCACAAGAAAAATCCTCAGAGTAACTCCGTAAAACCCAGATTAGTCTCTGTAACCGAGTCGATCCACTTCATTAATTTTAATTACATTCCCGTCATTTCCAATAAATTTCTTCCTAAAATGCCATTTACAAGACACGCAGCTGCCTACCAGTTTTTTTTTTTTTTTTCATCTATTTGGTTTCAGGAATTGGATTTCCTCACAGGAGTCATTGTCCAACTTTGTCTCTAAACAATTTAAGACAGAGATTTTCAATTTGACAAGATGGGGTTTAAGAGGGACAAAATTCCAGTTTTCAGAGCAAAGAATGTGAGATCTCTGCACTCAACAGTTTTTGTGGCTCTCACAGAATGGGGAGGTTAACAATTGAATCTCAGGACTCCTTCCTCAGGGCTCACCCCACCCCCCACCCCCACCAACAACTTTGTAAAGTAGGCAGTGTCATTTGCATTTTTACAGTCTCC
The DNA here is from genome assembly GCF_000243295.1 of Trichechus manatus latirostris. Classification (NCBI taxonomy): domain Eukaryota; kingdom Metazoa; phylum Chordata; class Mammalia; order Sirenia; family Trichechidae; genus Trichechus; species Trichechus manatus. Next base: position 13,287,979 of record NW_004444001.1, on the reverse strand, counting down.
AACCATTCAGAGAAACAACCTTTTGCCTTCTAAAAGCCAAGTAATAATGTTAGAATAATTTGGCAGGGAAATGACATCCAGCTCTCTGATTTAAATAAAAGGAAGAAAAGCCATTAGTCTCATACCCTTCCTTAGAGAAAAAAAATGCATCTTTAAGAAATGATGGAAGAGAGAATAGCTCCACTTAGAAATCATTCAAGTTTCTTTCTGACATGTCATGCTTAGTATCAATTATCCATTTTCCTTTCTCTTTGTGCTATACTCAGAATTCTTCCTGACTGAGAAGCTAACTTTAATCTTCCGCTTTGTTTCAAGGCTTCTATTAGATTAACATTTTTCTTTCATTTTGGAATGATTAATTAGCAAGCTGGAATTAAATTTAAAAAATTCAACTTCTCTACACAGTGGATTTTCTCAAGACCCCCAGACCCTGTGGGCAATGTTAATGAGACATCCTGTAAAACCTGAATTTTATGCAGTGTTGTGGTTGCCAGAAGGACAAAATGCCGTCTGGACCACATCACCTTTAATAACATACCCTGGGTGCTATTCATCTACAATTCTGTTCATTTATGGTGAGATTTCAGATTCTTGAAGTCCAGTGCCTCGGGAAGAGTACAAGAAACTTTCATAGCCCGGAGGACAAAGGAATTTGATAGGAAATGCCTGATAATTCAGGAGATGAAGGGTCCAAGTATATAATTTGACCCTTTCATTCTAAAGATTAGGAAAATGAAGTGCAAAGCTAATTGTTAGTGAAGCCAAGAGATTTATACAGGTTTGGTTTGGTTTCCCTGTTAGTACTTTCTGTAATCGTCATCCTCTGAATACAGGGACTAGGGTGTATGACGAGGTTTCAGTCAGCCTGTTCTGAATTTCAGTGTGTTGCTCCTTCTTACAGGGTACTCCCCGAGTGTCCCAAGTACTACAGTTCACTCCCTTCTGACCTCTATTTTCTCTTCCTCTTATCTTTAATCTTTCAAATTGATTTACTTATTAAAAGCACTGATATTTCTGCTTCTCAATGATGGGCACCTCTCTGATTGCTGCCTCCTACTCGAGTTTTTCCTGTCTCTTCTCAGGACCCACTCACATCTCTCAGTCTCACCTCTTACCTTTCTCAGTCCCTAGCCTAAGAGATCAAATCTCCCCAATTCTTGCTACTGACCAAAACAAAAAACCAAACCCGTTGCCAATGAGTTGATTCTGACTCATGGTGACCTCATATGTTACGGACTAGAGCTGCTCCATAGGGTTTTCTTGGCTGTAATCTTCATGGTAACAGAACACCAGGCCTTTTTTCATGGTGCTGTTGGGTACGTTTTGATTAATAACCGAGAGCAAATGTTTCTTGCCACCTGCCACCTGAGGACCTCTTACCACTGACAGATGCAGGTAAAAGATGGTTCTTTTTGTTCTATGTGGATTTAGATAAAATATGTTTGTTTCACACATGAAATAATGTTAAAAAAACAAGTTGGTTCTGCCCAAGGGAGTAAAAGATTCAAATAAGAAAGAGCAAGGTATAAATTTAAGGACGATGATGATGATGGTGATGACAACAATAATAATACCTTACATTGCCATTATTCTTCCCAGTGTCACCCCAATACTCCCCAGCATGTTTTCTCCTTTTCAAAATGGGCAACTGAGAGCTTGACAGAACTAACGCCATGATGAACCTGTAAGTTTTTTTTCTTCTTTCTTTGCCTTCTCCTTTTCACGTACCTTTGTTAATGATTTTATTTTGCTCTTTCCAGCCACCTGTGGCTTACGACCCCCACAGGAAGTTTAGAGCCCAGATGTCTGATATGTATATTTTTAGCCTGTTGAGGAAATGTCCAGCATGTATCTCTTTAGTATGATAAAGAGTCTTCTGTAATTACCTTGTAAGGAAAAGGGACACTTCTAACCTTTGTAAAAATCATATATAAGCTCTAATGTAAAAATGCCCTTTGGGACTCCACAGAAACAGCCTGTGTTGCTGTCGGATCCCCAGTGGTGGGACACCTCCTAAATAAAACTTTCTCACTCTTTCTGATTTGGAGTACTTTTCATTGGCTCGACTGCTCCAGGGCATGGACCCTATTCGGGTTACACCAGCATGCAAAACTCTGTCAATTTTCTTATCTCATCCCATCATCACAATCCTGGGAGATGAGTTGAATTGATATAATTTTTGCCATTTCATATGGAAACCAGAGCTTGAGTAAGTTAACCAATGTGCTCAAGGACTCCACTGCAGGAAAAGATATGAAATCAAGGTTCAAACCTACATTTTAAGACTCTGAGCTCCACCCTACCCTTCTCTGGCGTGCAGTCAGGTCAGAACGTGAGTGAAAAGGTAACTTGCTGCCAGGGAGTACAAGGTGATTAAACTTTCACAAATATTTTGGATAAATATAAAGTGAAAATAGAGATTAATAAGTCAGTAAAACATGGGAACAGTTCACTATAATAGATTGCATAATCTCTCCCTTAATGGAGGGTTAACCTGACGCAATAGGTTTATAGCATTTCAAAGTGTGTTTTCAGAAGACAATCTGGCAATAGTATCAAAAACATTAAAGACATGACTAATGGTAATCTGGGCAAATGACTTAGCATCTCCAAAGTCAATTTCCTCATCTGTAAATAATAGGGGTTTTGGGAGGATTAAATAAAGTAAGGTTGGGTAAACTGCCTGGCACAGAGAATGCATTCGATAAACATTTCCAATGTTTAAAAGATATAACAAGTTACACAAATATTTAGCTACAATGACAGTCCTTGTGGTATTTTTATAATTAATAATAAAAAGTTGGAAACAATTTAATATCCAGCACTAGGGATTTGTAGAATAAAGACTGCTGGTATATCTGGTATATATCTTTGGTATAATTTCGGAGACCTGGTGGTGCAGTGGTTAAGAGCTTGGCTGCTATCCAAAAGGTTGACAATTTGAATACACCAGCTGCTCTTTGGAAAACCTATGGAGCAGTTCTACTCTGTCCTATAGGGTTGCTATGAGTTGGAATCAACTCAGCAGCAATGGATTGGTTTGGTATATCTACTAGCTAGACAGACAGCCATTTAAAAGGACATGGAATATATTTTTGATATGGCAAGATGTGATTGTTACAGTTGTGATTTGTTACAGTTGTGTGTCAGCTTGGCTGGGCCATGATTATCAGTGGTTTGGCAGTTATGATGCGGTTTGGCAGTCAGAGAATGTTGTAATCACCTCCATCATGAGATCTGATATAATGTGATCACCTCCATGATGGGATCTGCTGCGAGTAGCCGATCAGTTGAAAGTGAGTTCCCTTGGGGGTGTGGCCTGCATCCAATCTAGTGGACTTTCTGACAAGGCTCATGGGCTTTTGCTCACTCTGGATCCTGCAGCTGGCTCTTGTTCATCTGACCTCTGGTTCTTGGGACTTGAGCTAGCAGCTTACCTGCCGTCTTGCCTGCCGATCTTGGGATTCATCGATCTTCACAGCCTGTGAGCCAGAACCCTGCTCTCTAACCTGCCAGTCTTGGATTTGCCAGCCTCTGCATCTATGTGAGTCAGGAGAAGACTCCAGTCTGATCCATGGGCCTGGGACTTTCCGGCCTCCACAACTGTGTGAGCTATTTCCTTGAAATCTCTCTTTCTATATATATTTATACCCTTTACTGGTTTTGCTTCTCTAGAAAACTGAGCCTAAAACAATGTTCATGACTTATTGTATTGTATTTAAAAAGCAAGTTATAAAATAATATGCATGGTGTGGTTTTTTTTTTTAATATATAAGTAAAATTATAGACAAAATTCTGGATGTGTTTACATCACTATGTTAGCAATAATTGACTCTGGCGAGAGAATTATAAATGCTTTTTATTTTCTTATTTTTACTTATCTGTATTTAAATATTAAACATGCACTTCACGTGAAATAAGGAGTCCCTGGGTGGCATGAACAATTACTGAGCTTGGCCGCTAACTCAAAGGTTGGAGATTCGAGTCCACTCAGAGCCTCCTTGGAAGAAAGTCCTGGTGATCTCCTTCCAAAAAATAAGTCATTGAAAACTCTATGCAGCACAGTTCTACTCTGACACACATAGGGTTGCCATGAGTCAGAAATGACTTGATGGCAAATATTTTTTTCATGTGAAATAAAATTATATTTATTTTTAAGTTTCAGGCACTCTTGCTTCCACTTCTCTTCCTCAGTGTATCATATCTGTGCTGCAGGGCACAGAAACAGGCAACGTTCACTAAACAGCCCATTAACAAATATTCTCTGAGTATCTTCTATACTACAGGCGCTGTTCTGGATACTGAATGTAGAAGTAACAAAGATGGACAAAGCTGCCCTCGAGGAGCTTACATTTTAGTAGAGGGAACACCTGAAATAAACTCATAAAGAAATAAACTCACAAATGGGGAGAATATTTCTGAAGGAGTTACCCCTCTGAATTGTGTCCCCCCAGAATACGTGTCAACTTAGTTAGGCCATGATTCCCAGTGTTGCATCGTTGTCCTCCATTTTGTGATCGTAATTTTATATTAAAGAAGATTAGGGTGGGATTGTAATACCCTTACTAAGGTCACATCCCTGATCTAATGAAAAGGGAGTTTCCCTGATGTGTGGCCTGCACCATCTTTTATTCTTACAAGAGATAAAAGGAAAGGGATACTAGTGGAGAGTGGAGGACCTCATACCACCAAGAAAGCAGCACTGGAAGCAGAGTGCTTCCTTTGGACCCAGGGTCCCTGCACCTGAGAAGCTCCTCTACCAGGGGAAGATTGATGATAAGGACCTTCCTCCAGAGCCGACAGAGAGAGAAAGCCTTCTTCTGGAGGTGATTCCCTAAATTTGGACTTGTAGCCTACTAGACTGTGAGAGAATAAGTTTCTCTTTGTTAAAGCCATCCACTTGTGGTATTTCTGTTATAGTGGCACTAGATGACTAAGACATCTTTCTAGTAACATTCATTGCCTACTCCCCACAACACCCTGCAGTCTGAGATACAACGTCATTTATTTGTGTAAAGGCTGCTTATCTCTTGTTAAACTGCAAATAACCTTAAGGGTAACACGCTGTGTCAATACTGGTAATTTATACCCGAGTATGAGTCATTTCCTGAGAGCAGTTTATCTGATGGTGAAGGAGTAAAGGGGTGGGAGCAAAAGTACAGTGAGGAAGGTGAAACAATCTGCTTTCACAGTCTTTCTACCTTCAGAAAAGTAGAGACACAGGGAGGGGCCCGGGTGCAGTTGACATCAAAGTGGAAAATGGGCATGGGAGTGGGGTTCAACTTCACGCACTTTTCTAGATTTCTGTGAGCTGACACTGGTTCTAGCAGGTTTTCCACAGATGCAGGAATCTGAAGAAAAATGTAACCTTTTCTCCTCTTTTTCCCTTTCTTTCACCTTCCTCTTGCTTCCCCTTCTATTGTTCAGAAGCAAATTCATTTTTCAGCACAGTTTAAGTGTTATCTATATAAGGCTTGATCCTCTCCTCATTCTACATCTTATCTCACCAACAAACCAGCCAACCAAACAAACTAATCCAGTTGCCATCAAGTTGATTTGACTCATGGAGTAGAACTGTATTCTGCAGTGTTTTCAATGACTGATTTTTCGCAAGTAAATTGCCAAGACTTTCTTTGGAGGTGCCTCTGGATGGACTTGAACCTCCAGCTTTTCTGTTAGCAGCCAAACTCTTAACCATTTGCACCACACAGGATCTCTACCTCACCCTTGGTTAGGTGGAAATTCTCTGGATTACCTAGCACTACTTTATCAAATGACATTTCTCTATGTTTTTCCTATGTAATTATTAAATTTTGCATTGTGTTGTAGTTATAAATGTTGTCATTGTGTCTCTTTTATAAGAATACATGATCATTAAGAGCAGGCTCTATGTCTACGGATCTTTGTGTGGTTCAAGAACAACATTCAGCAGACACAAAAATAAATTAAGCTGATATTTGATAAAGGGCCAAAGTCCGTTAAACGGCCAAAAGATAGTCTCTGTAACAAATGGTGCTGGCATAACTAGATGTCCATCTGTAAAAAAAAATGACACAAGATCCATATCTCACACTATACACAAAAACTAACTCAAAATGAATCAAAGACCTAAATACAAAACTTAAAAGTATAAAGATCATGGAAGAAAAAATAGGGACAATGCTAGAGGCCCTAACGCAGAGCATAAATAGTATACAGACCATAACTAATAAGGCACAAACACAAGAAGAAAAACTGGATAACTGGGAGCTCCTAAAAGTTAAACACTTAATGCTCATCAAAAACTTTACCAAAAGAGTAAAACCAGAACCTACAGACTGGGAAAAAAATTTTGGTTATAACATAATTCAACAAGGGTCTAATCTCTAAAATCTACAAAATACTTCAACATCTCAACAAGAAAAGACAAATAACCCAATTAAAAAATGAGCAAAGGATATGAACAGACACTTCACCAAAGAAGACATTCAGGTGGCTAACAGACACATGAGGAAATGCTTCCTATCATTAGCCATTAGAAAAATGGAAATCAAAACTATAATGAGATACCATCTCACCCTGACAATACTGGCACTAATGTAAAAAACAGAAAACATCAAATGTTGGAGAACTTATAGGGAGATTGGAACTCTTATATGCTGCTGGTGGGAATGTAAAATAGTACAACCACTTTGGAAAACGATGTGGCACTTCCTTAAAAAGCTAGAAATAGAAATATCATAGGATCTAGCAATCCTACTCCTAGGAATATATCCTAGAGAAATAATAGCTGTCACACGAATAGATACATGCACACCCAGGTTCATTGCAGCACTATTCACAGTAGCAAAAAGAAACAACCTAAGTGCCCAGCAACAGATGAATGGATAAACAAATTATGGTACATACACACAATGGAATACTACACAATGATAAAAGAACAATGGTGAATTTGCTAAACATCTCACAACTTGGATGATTCTGGAGGGCATTATGCTGAGTGAAATAAGTCAATCGCAGAAGGAAAAATGTTGTATGAGACCACTATTCTGAGAACTCAAGAAAAGGTTTACACACAGAAAAAAAAAAAACTTTCTTTGATGGTTACGAGGGTGGGGAGGGGTAGGAGGGAAGATCACTAACTAGGTAGTAGACAAGTGTCAACTTTGGTGAAGGGAAGACAACACACAATGTAGGGGAAGTCAGCACAACTTGACCGAGGCAAAATCATAGAAGTTTCCTTGACGTATACAAACACCTTGAAGGACCAACCAAGTTGCTGGGGCTGAGGGCTGGGGACCATAATCTCAGGAGACATCTCGGTTAATTGGCATAACACAGTTCATAAAGAAAATGTTCTACATCCTACTTTGATGAGTAATGTCTGGGGTCTTAAAAATTGCAAGCGGCCATCTAAGATACATCTATTGGTCCCATCTGGTCTGGAGCAAAGGAGAATGAAGACAACTAGACACAAAGAAAATATTAGTTCAAAGGACTAAAGGATCACATGAATCACAGTCTCCACCAGGCTGAGCCCAAAAGAACTAGATAGTGTCCGGCTACCACCACAGATGACTCTGACAGGGATCACAATAGAGGGTCCCAGACAGAGCCTGAGAAAAACGTAGAACAAAATTCAAATTCACGAAAAAAGACCAGGCTTACTTGTCTGACAGAGACTAGAGGAACCCTTGACACTACGGTCCCAAGACACCCTACTAACTCAGAACTGAAACCACTCTTGAAGCCCACTTGTCAAACAAAGATTAGGCAGACCTATAAAGCAAACAATTAACACACATGAAGAACATGCTTCTTAGTTCAATCAAATGTATGAGACCAAATGGGCAACTCTTGCCCTAAAGCAAGGTGAGAAGGCAGGAAGGGACAGGAAAACTGGACCAATGGACACAGGGAAGCTGTTGTGGAAAGGCAGACAGTGCTGTCATTGTGGGGATTGCAATCA
>NW_004444001.1:13249934-13250870 GCF_000243295.1 Trichechus manatus latirostris | reverse complement strand
CTTTATTCTAAAACTGTGTGAAGGTATTACCATTTCAAAGACATAACCTCAACGTCCTAGAAGACGCATTTTTAATGCTGGCAGTCAGCGGTGGATTAACTAGTAAACAAGGTACACATGGGCTTACAGTAAGCAAGTTATGCATGGGCTTACTTGTGTTTATTACTCTGCCGTGCACAATTTCATCTGTTTTTCACCACATCTTTGTAAGCCTCTGTGTACCTTGCTTATGGGTAATCTGTCCCTGCTGGCAGTCTTCCTGTACAATATAAAAATATAAGTCTTTTCTTTTGTCAAAAGCCTCAAAATAAAAACTGTATACCAGGATTTCTGTTCAGTGTATTCTTTTCCTCTTAACTGAGTAGATATGGCCAACATTTAAAATTATAGTGTAAAGTGCATTGCATATAGGAAGATTATATATTATTTTATGAACTTTCTTTCAGTTATACACACATACACACACAAATGCATGTGATGAGATTCATCACAAAATATTAGTATTTCTTACCATGGATTCAATAAAAAATATTCCAAAGACACTTCATTAACCAAAGTAATCTACAGCCTGCCAGGCCCATTAATATTAAAAAAAAAAAAAAAAAAAAAAAGGAAATTACAATTACAGCACTCCTAGTTCATGAATCAGCCAGAAAATTGTCTCCATAATAATAATAGCTAACTTTTACTGAAGACTTTTAATGTGTTGAGCATTGTGCTAAATATTTGCATGTATTAGGTAAGCTATTTGTCATAACGACTCTGTGAGGTAGCTACTATTAGTACAGTAAAACCTGCGAAAGCCAGAACCCATGGAAGGTGGAAACCTGTCAGAGAAGGAAAATGCAAATACTTTACACTAAAACAAGGGATAGAAAAGTGGTAAGACTGCACCTTTTCAAAGGCAGAAAACTTGTAAGACCAGAAAAACAAGGC
>NW_004444001.1:13247092-13248666 GCF_000243295.1 Trichechus manatus latirostris | reverse complement strand
GTGTAACACTGTTCCATTCCCTCAAGAGCAGGACTTTAGAATGGTCTTTACCAAATGAAGCCAACAGCTTCTACAAACAACTGGCCATAAAAATAACCCTATATAAATACCCATGTCACTGATAAAGTCTGTTTTAAATAAGGCCTGTGCTCTTACATAAGAAAGGCTCTAGCCCCCCAAATCCCACCAATACCAGAGGACTGCTGTTTGTATTTTTCACTCACTGTGATTCCACTCCTTTAATTTTTAGCTTTTATTCTAATTAAAAAGAGGACATCTAATTAAAAAGAGGATATTCTAATATAATGTTAAGTTAAAAAGCAGGGTACAGAATTGAATAGGTAATATGACCTAATGATTTTCTAAAATTATGTTTACTTGTATTTGTATCAGAATTTCACTCCTGTCCTTCCTTGCTTCATTTCTTTTTTATATTAATAATCACCTACTGCTTTCTAAGAAGGTATATCCTAAAATCCAGAGGGTTCTTTTCCTCCCGATTTGAGGATAGGTATGGGAAAATAACCTTGAAGGAACTAAGACTGAGCTAAATTGCTCTGCCTAAGAAAGGAGACTTGGAGAAGCTTGGGGAAAGACTCTGGGCGTGGGGAGACTGATGCCTAGGAAAGATGAAGGTGAGCAGTGCAAAGAGGGAGGCTGAGGAGAGGAGACACACTAAGGTGGGGATGATGATGGTAAGACCTGTGGGTGAGCAAGGTGAAAACCCTCTTCCATCTCCTGTTTGGTATCTTCTAGATCTTCTTCAGCCTAATTCTTTGTGGAGCGGATTTTTTTTTTCCTTTGGGGATATAAAGCAGCAATTTAGCACAGGGTAAAGGCAGAGCTCCCCACCAAGAGATGACCATTGTATGCTTTACTCTCTCTCTCTCACATACACACACAGTCTCACACACAAACATACACACTCTTGCATACAAGCATTATATATACATACAAACATATTCCTTATATAGATATATAATTTGTGATAAAACACAGAAATTTAGTAGTTGTTAACTGTTCGTGGCAGAATTACAAATTATTTTTATTTTTAGTACTTCTTCAATTTTATAAATTTGCTTAAGTAGCATGTATTAATTTTATCCTGAGAAAAACATTAAAGCAAGTCATCACGTACCAGCTATTTTCATCTTCGTGTTTGTATAGAGGAAGAAGAAAGAGAAGGAAAGACTTTTGAGGACACTATTTGAGAAGAGCTAGAGGGAGGTGCTAGAGGGGCAACTAGGGGTCCAAAAATCTTCCCATACTCCATTTTGACCAAGGAACAGTTGGTTAAAAAACACCGGAAAAACATAAATATAGCATTACATTTCCTTTCTGAAATCCCTCAAGGGAAAAGGCACAGTGTAGGGGTAAGAGAAGGGTCAAGTTGATGAGACACTTTCCCATGCCCTGTATTCAGGAGAAGAAAATAGATTGCTTTAAATACTCAAAGGTGGGGAAGTGGCTATTTAAAATGAGCTCCTTTGTACCACTTCTGTGAAATATGTAGAATAGGAAAATGTATGGACATTAAGAGTTTATTATTGGTTACCAGGGACGGGCCAAGGGAG
>NW_004444001.1:13227275-13228378 GCF_000243295.1 Trichechus manatus latirostris | reverse complement strand
TATATCTTTGGCTATGCATATTTTCACCAAAAAAAAAAAAAAATGTCCTCCAAGGTTGAGAAGGGAGAGTGTTGACATGTTGTGGGATTGTTAACTAATGTCATAAAACAATATGTATACTGACTGTTGAATGAGAAACTATTTGTTCTGTAAACCTTCACCTAAAGTAGAATTAAAAAAAATAAAAAGATTACAGCTTTCAGTATGGATTATATAAAGAAAATCCTCACAACTGGACCAATAAACAACATTATGATAAACGGAGAAAATATTGAAGTTGTCAAGGATTTCATTTTATTTGGACCCACAATCAACACCCATGGAAGCAGCAGTGAAGAAATTGGGCAAATCTGCTGCAAAAGGCCTCTTTAAAATCTTAAAAAGCGAAGATGTCACTTTGAAGACTAAGGTGAGGCTGATCCAAGCCATGCTATTTTCAATCACCTCATATGCATATGAAAGCTGTACAATTAAAAAGCAAGACTGACGAAGAATTGATGCATTTGAGTTATGGTGTTGGAGAAGAATACTGAATATAACATGGACTGCCAGAAAATGAACAATCAGTCTTGGAGGAAGTACAGCCAGAATGCTCCTTGGAAGCGAGGATGACAAGACTTCATCTTGCTTACTTTGGCTATGTTATCAAGAGGGATGAATCCCTGGAGAAAGACATCATTCTTGGTGAAGTAGAGCGTCAGCAAAAAAGAGGACGACCCTTGACAAGATGGATTGACACAGTGGCTGCAGCAATGGGCTCAAATATACCTACTGTTGTGAGGATGGCGCAGGACCAGGTAATGTCTCGTTCTATTATACATAAGGTCATTATGAGTCAGACCTGATTTGACAGCACTTACTTAACAACAACAACAACTTATTTTGTTCCCTGTACTGTAGTAATTTTATTTTAATTTATCGAACAACACTTCAAAGTAGTTATTTTACAGAAAAGGAAATTAATGCACAGAGAGGTTAAAGAATTTGCCTTGGGTTACACAGTGTGTAAGCAATAAAGCCATGGTTTGAAGCCAGATCTGTCTTACGTAAAGGTCCATGCTATTAACCCTCATATTGTTAAACCTCCCTCCAAAACCAAAAAA
>NW_004444001.1:13169191-13226865 GCF_000243295.1 Trichechus manatus latirostris | reverse complement strand
CTTATGATTTTATGCCTTCATGTTTCAGAGCTTAAACATTGGGTTGGTATGTTGTCTCTGTGCTCTGCTAGTAATCTATGTCCAGACAGATAGGATGACCAATTGTTCCAGTTTACCCAGGTCTAAGGGGTTCCTATGAGTCAGAATCACCTCGACAGCATCTGTTTTTTTTTGTTAAGGAGTTTCCCAGGATATGGGACTTTCATTGTTAAAACTTGGAGCATCCTGGCCAAAATAGGATGTTTGGTAAATGACAGGTGTTTAAAGATACTTCAATTTTGTAACAAGACTCTCAGAATAAATTCTAAAAACACATTTTTAAAAACATCAAAATGTCTAATTCTCTATACATTTTCCCTCTGGTTAGGCTCTGGTTAGATCTATCCCTGCAATATCCTAAGCCTAGTTTCTGGCCCTTTCTTATGACAAATAAGCTGAGACACAGAAGTTACATGATAAGATAGGGACAGGGAATTCAAAGAGGGTTCAGCCCAGACAAGTTATCTTGGCTGCTGAAGATGGCAAGTGATGAAGGATGTGGGTCATCCTCAACAAAGCCCATCTCTACAATTTCAGCCCGAGACATGTGATACTTGCCTCAAAATGCAAAACACTTATTCCACTCTGTTGTAACTGCTTGTTTATCGCCTGTCTCCCTTGCTAGACAGAAACAAGGACAAGGATCCAGCTTCCAGTCAGGATTTAGAACATGGTCTTCCTTCCATGGTAACAGCTCAATGACTCTTTGGGGAGCATTCTGGGATCCAAGGGCTTCTTTTCTGAGAAAGGAGGTACATTTACTCAAGATTCTCTTCTGAACTTCCTGGACTTACCCTTTTTGGCATCATCCTTGAAACACACAGGGCACATGAGGTGGGGATGGTGGGGTGGGGTGCTTCACATTATAGGAGAGTTTCTTGCTAAGTAAGTTTCCAACTTTATTCCCAAAAGATTGATAAGGACACTGATGTGTGAGGTTTAAATGACTGGTTGTTAACCAAAAGGTTGATGGTTTGAACCCACCTAGGTGTGCCATGGGAGAAAGACCTGGTGATCTTCTCCCATAAAGATTACAACCTAGAAAACCCTATGGGGGCAGTTTTACTGTGTCACATGGGGTTGCTATGAGTTGAAATAGTCTCTACAGCACTTAGCAACAACAACAAGGACTCTGCCCACTCCCTCCAAATCCATAGGGGTCGGGATAAAAAAGTGAGAGAGCCCCAGGGCCACTTGGTTATCTTGCTTTCTGACTCTTACATGGCCTTCACTCTTCCTTGTTGTTTGGAGGATGACAACCAAATAAGAGTTTATTTTTGAGGGATGCAAAGATTGGGTTGGGTTTCTGGGTGACACAAAGGGTTAAGCATTGGACTACTAACTGAAAGGTTGTTAGTTCAAACCTACCCAGAGTCACCTCAGAAGACAGGTCTGGTAATCTGCTTCTGAAAGGTCAGTCTTGAAAACTCTATGGAGCAGTTCTACTTTGACACACATGGGGTCATCACGAGTCAGAATTAACTCGATGACAACTAAGAACAACAACAAGATTGGGCATAAGTAAGTGACTGAGGTGTCTGTAGGAAAATTTCCAGGAATTTGTCCCGTCTGTTGTTGTTGTTAGGTGCCCTCCAGTCAGTTCTGACTCACAGCAACCCTATGTACAACAGAACAAAAAACTGCCCAGTCCTGTACCATCCTCACAATCGCTGCCATGTTTGAGCCCATTGTTGCAACCACTGTGTCAATCCATCTCGTTGAGGTCTTCCTCTCTTTACTGACCCTCTACTTTACCAAGCATGATGTCCTTCTCCAGGGACTGGTCTCTCCTAATAACATGTTCTAAGTACTTGACAGGAATGAAGTCTTGCTATCCTTGCTTCCAAGGAGCATTCTAGCCGTACTTCTTCCAAGACAAATATGTTCATTTGTCTTAGTCATCTAGTGCTGCTGTAACAGAAATACCACAAGTGGATGGCTTCAACACACAGAAGTTTATTCTTTCACAGTCTAGTAGGCTAGAAGTCCAAATTCAGGATGGCAGCTCCAGGAGAAGGTCCTCTCCCTGTCAGCTCTGGAGGAAGGTCCTTGTCATCAATCTTCCCTTGGTCTAAGAGCTTCTCCATGCAGGAATTCTGGGTCCAAAGGATGCATTCTGCTCCTGGCACAGCTTTCTTGGTGGTATGAGGTCCCTCTGTCTCTCTGCTCACTTCTTTTATATTGCAAAAGAGATTGGTTTAAAACACAATCTAATCTTGTAGATTGAGTCTTGCCACATTAACATAACTGTTGCTAATCCCATCTCATCACATCATAGAGATAGGATTTACAACACATAGGAGAATCACATCAGATGACAAAGTGGTGGACAATTCACACAATACTGGGAACCATAGCCTAGACAAGATGACAGATATTTTTTGGGGGCACAATTTAATCCGTGACATCATTCTTCTGGCATTCCATGGCGTATTCACTATTCTTCAACAATACCATAATTCAAATGCATCAATTTTTCTTCGGTCTTCCTTATTTATTGTCCGGCTTTTGCATGCATATGAGGCGATTGAAAAATACCATGGCTTGGGTCAGGCTCAGTTTAGCCCTCAAAGTTCCATCTTTGCTTTTTCACACTTTAAAGAGGCCTTCTACAGCAGATGTGCCCAATGTGGTACGTCGTTTGATTTCTTGACTGCTGCTTCCACAGGTGTTGATTGTGGATCCAAGTAAAATGAAATACTTGACAACTTCAATCTTTTTTCCATTTATCATGATGCTGTTTCTTGGTCCAGTTGTGAGGATTTTTGTTTTCTTTATGTTGAGGTGTAATCCATACTGAAGGCTGTAGTCTTTGATCTTCATCGGTAAATGCTTCAAGTTCTCTTGGCTTTCAGCAAGCAAGGTTGTGCCATTTGCATATCACAGGTTGTTAATGAGTCTTCCTCCAATCCTGATGCTGTATTCTTCTTCATATAGTCCAGCTACTCAGATCACTTGCTGAACATAGAGGTTAAATACGTAAAGTGAAAGGATTCAACCCTGACATACAACTTTCCTGATTTTAAACCACACAGTGTCCCCTTGTTCTGCTCGAAGTACTGCCTTTTGGTCTATGTACAAGTTCCTCATAAGCACAATGAAGTGTTCTTGAATTCCCTTTCTTCACAATGTTATCTGTAGTATATTATGATCTACACCGTTGAATGTCTTTACATAGCAATAAAACACAGGTAAATACCTTTCTGGTATCTCTGCTTTCAGCCAAGATCCGTCTGACATCAGCATTGATGTCCCTTGTTCCATATCCTCTTTTGAATCTGGCTTGAATTTCTGGCAGTTCCCTGTTGATGTACTGCTGCAACCGTTTTTGAATTATCCTCAGCAAAATTTTACTTGCGTATAAGATTAATGATGTTGTTTAATAATTTCCACATTACTTTAGATCACCTTTCTTTGAAATGGACACAAATATGGATCTCTTCCAGTCAGTTGTCCAGGTAGTTTTCTCCCAAATTTCTAGACATAGATGAGTGAGTGCTTCCAGCATTGCATCCATTTGTTGAAACATCTCAGTTGGTATTCCCTCAGTTCCTGGAGCCTTGTTTTTCACCAGTGCCTTCAGTGCAGCTTGAGCTTCTTCCTCCAATACCACTGGTTCTTGATCATATGTTAGCTACCTCCTGAAATGGTTGAATGTCAACCAGTTCTTTTTGGTACAGTGACTTTGTGTATCCCTTCCATCTTCTTTTGATGCTTCCTGTGTTATTCAATATTTTGCCCATAGAATCCTTCAATATTGTAACTCACATCTAGTATGGCATTATTAAAGGTAGAAAGAAAGATGACAGAGAAGGAATTAATGCTTATAAAGCACTTATTTTCTGTCAGTCACAGTGCTACTGTTTTACATGTTCAAACTGATTTATTCCATGCCAGTATATTATGAGATTAAATTTCCATTTCCACTTACTGGTAAGGTTGAGATGTGGTTGAGTAACTTGCCAGATGTCATACAGTTAGTAAGAGGAAGAGGTGGGATCTAAAGCCAGGTCTAAACCAGTTGCCATCAATTTGGCTTTGACTCATGTGGACCCCATGTGTGTCAGAGTAGATATGTGTTCCATAGGGTTTTTAGTGGTTGATTTTTCAGAAGTAGATCACCCACTGATGAGTGAATTTAACCACCAACCATTCAGTTAGTGCCAAACACCTTAACTGTTTGCACTACAGGGACTAAGCTAGGTCTACCAAACTTTAAAACCAATGTTTTTTTTTTGCTAGCATGTAGTCCTGAAGTATCACAGCTGCCTCCTGGTTGCCCTGAAAATCTGTAGGCTAGCTTCTGGTCCCCAGGATTCTCCCAGTTTTCTGATATTATCCAGATACTAGGCATAACCAGGAAATACTGGGTTAGAGTTCCCAGAGAAAGCCTACTAGACATATAGAGCTAACAGTGCGGAGATGGAGGAATCTCTCTAAAAGAAGACACAAGGCATAGGGGAATCCATGGTTTGGGGGATTTCTTATGTTATTTGGGGCCGATACCTCATTTATAAGTGCTAATAAAGTCTATGATTAAATTTCCCCAGTATACATTATTCATAGAGAGTTAATAACAGCTGAGAACTTCCCCTTCCTGCAGAGTAAGCAGCGGTGTTCTGCAGTGCCAGGCCTTGATGTTTCTGTTTAGTCTTTTGGAAGATCAGCACCCTCTGGAGGTTGAAGTCAGAGAAGCAAAAACAAGAGAAAAAAGTACATACAAAGAGTTTTCTGCAGCTGCTCTTTGCTATCTAAATCACTGCCCCAAAGCACATTAAGGACAAAGACTAGGAGAACTACTATTTATTTTT
This sequence comes from Trichechus manatus latirostris, assembly GCF_000243295.1. Lineage (NCBI taxonomy): Eukaryota > Metazoa > Chordata > Mammalia > Sirenia > Trichechidae > Trichechus > Trichechus manatus. The sequence continues at coordinate 13,222,015 of NW_004444001.1, read as the reverse complement.
CTAGTGTGACCCTGAATGTGAAATATAATGGAACCACTGGGCTAATGATGAAGAAATCAATTGATTCACCAAATCTATCCCCAAGCAGCTTATTTGTTCTCCATGGTGGATCTTTCTGTGTGTTTTATCCTAATTAACTGTTTCAAGTAATGGGGCCTCAGCAACAACCCTCAATAAGAAGGAGGGTTTCCCAAGGAAAAGGCAGTACCAAGGCACGCTGAGCACACCATTTTACCAAGTGCTTATTACAATACAAGAAGGTCTAGAGAGCACATATAGAATAGCTCTAGGGCTCTGTTGGGGGCAGTGATGGTTCAGTGGTAGAATTCTTGCTTTCCATGCAGGAGACCCAAGTTCGATTCCTAACCAATACACCTCATGCACAGGCACTACCTGTTTGTCTCTGGAGGCATGTATGTTGCTGTGATGCTGAAGAGTTCTCAGTGGAGCTTCCAGACTAAGATGGGCTAGGAAGAAAGAACTGGTGACCTATTTTCAAAAATCAGGCAATGAAAACCCTATGTATGGACTATAACAGTCCTAACCCGTTGTGCATGGGGTCACCATGAGTCAGGGGCTAACCTGACAGCAGCTAACAACAACAACATGGCTCTGGTTCAGATTATGCTGAGCCCCACTTTAACTCACTGCTTTCCTTAAGAAGAAGAGTACTATCCTCTGGTTGTTTTGAAGCCCTTGGCTGAGTTTATTTCTAAATGACTTGTCTCTTAAGTAGGAGCTACTCATTGACAGCCCATAGTAGGAAAAGCTGCTTCAGCTAAGAGCCAGCAGCAATGAAATGATGTGGTAGCAAGTCCCAACAGGGTAAGCCTCGTGAATCTTGTTCCTGTGATTAGGGTTCAGAGGCAAGCACTGGGATTCCCAGTCTCTAAGCCTCCTTTTCCTTCACAGTAAGAGTGATTTAGGAAGCCAGGCTTATCATCAACTTGCCTTTGCTGCTAGACTGGCCCTGACTTTGAACCCTCATTTGCATAGCTAGGCTTTGTTTGTCTTCCAGATGCTCAGTCACCACCTTGTAGCCACAAATTTGATGACTAGATTTTTGCCTTTCTCCCATGAGTGAGGTCTTGACTTAATAACTGAAGTTTATGGTTGGTACCCTTGGCCATATTTCCTCAACCCAGACCACTTCTGAACTCACTGGTTCAACTTCCAGCCACCAACACCCGTGTCCACTTGCCTGCAGGCTTTTGCTGGAGTCGGAAACCCGCTCTGCATAGCAAGCCAGAAGTATAAAGGAGTTAATGTCCAACTCCCCAGCAGCCTTCAACCAATATCTGATAGGAGATCCGTATATTATCTACAGAATGTATATTATCTGCAGAGTGTATATTATCTACAGAATATATAAAGATCAGGCCTTTATGTGCATTCCAATTACAAGAAATGATTCTCTAAAAATCACTGATATTGTGATGGGCAAGATGATATAGCATTCATTGCAATCCAGTGCTCAGTCTGAAGAGATTCTAGGCCAGTAAGTGCAGGAGCCTATAGTCTCTTCCTCTCAATCCTGGTATCTCAGTACAGGTTTTGTATCAGTTATCTATTGCTTTGTAATAAATTACCCCACATTTAGTGGCTAGAAACAACAATCATTTATTATCTTTTACAGTTTCTGTGGGTCAGGAATTCAGTAGTGATTTCTCTGGGTGATGGCTCAGGGTATCTTATGAGATTGCAGTTAGATATTGGCCAGCACTGCAGTCATCTGAAGGCTTGACTGGGGCTAGAGGATCTACTTCCAAGATTGCTTACTCTTATGCCTATCAAGCTGGTGCTGGCTGGAGGCAGGATGTCTCAATTCCTTTCCATGTGAGCCTTTCTACACAGCTGCTTGAGTGTCCTCATGCCATGGCAGCTTACTTCCCCTGGAGTGAGCAACCTAAGAGGCCAAAGTAGAAGCTGCAATGCCTTTTATGACCTAACCTCAAAAATCATGTCATCACTTCTACTGTATTCTACTGGCCACACACATCAGTCCTGATTCTGTGTGGGAGGGGACTATACAAGGGCATGAGTATCAGGAGGTGATAATCACTGTGACCATTTGGGAGGATGGTTGCCACAGTTTTCTTAGAAAAAGTTTATTCCATATAAGGTTTTAGGTGAGAACAACAACAGATTCAAATTACATCTCAAAGTGTTTGATTGACTAGACAACCAAAAATATTTTAAATGATTTTCTTATTCTGTAATTTCCCATAGTGCCATTTATCACAATGGGTAAAATCTTTATCCATTATTGTCAAACATTCTACATCCGTCAGTAAAGCGTCACCTTGATATAGAGGCAGAACCTCCTCAGAACCAAGGATATCAAGTTGTACTTGAGCAAAGCACAGACAGTTTTACTTCTGATGAGGGAGAGTCATCTCTTGGATGGATGACTTTCTTCTAAAACCCTAAAATCCATTCATTCTCACAGATGTATGTCAGAACCTTGAGTGCAAGAGTCAGATCAGGGCATGGTCTGGGTGTTGCTACCTACAGATGTTTTCTGGGCAGGGATGTAACTGCGCAGTGGAGCCCTTTGTTGTGCTCTGAGCAGCGGGATAGACTGAACTGATTGCTCCAGGGCTTGTTTCTTGAACGCGGTGGTTCTACCACCTGGTGGACAAGTCTCTCCAAAACAAACAGGCTTCTTCTCAAGCCTTCAAGCTGTGAGCCCTGTGCTCAGCCCGGAACACTGGGGAACAGACACCAGCCATGGGCTTCTTATCAGCGGCATCAAATACCACTGCTCCTAAGAAGTTTTACATTCACTAAGCCCCTGCTACCAAAGGTCAAGTTCCCACCACAGAAATGGAAAAAACAAAAACAAAAACTGAGGAGGCAACATTGAAAGGAACCAGAAAAAATGAAATGGCACCAAGTCTAAGCTTTATTTCTCAGACATGAACATAGCCTGAAAACTCCACTGTTATCTTGTGGGAAGTAGCCCTTTTAGCCATTTGAAAATAATAACAATGTTATTTTACATTTGCTTCATGACATAGCGTGTTAAAATGCATGATCTTGTAGTTTTCTCCCAATAATTCTCTGAGGTTGAGATTATTTGCCTTTGACCATGCTAACTAAAATGACAAAGTCTCCCTCTTTCCTTATCTCACTTTATTTTTCATAGAGCTTATTTTGATCTGGCATTATATCCCAAGTGAACAAATTTGTTTCTTATCTTCTATTTGCCCCTGTAAAAGGTAAGCCCCATGAGAATGGGAATTCTGTCTGTTTTTTTTTTTTTTTCTTTGCCACATTCCCAGAATTTAGTAGATGCTCCATAATTGTTGGTAACTTTTGCCTTGAGTCAACTAGAGGTTAAATAATCTCCCCACCTTCAGGCCTTTTGAGTCCTAATATGATGCACTTTTCATTATATTGTGCTGACTCTCTGCTTTATGTATCAAGAGCCAAAAAGCCAAGGTTATAGAAAACTGAGGCCACTAGGTTGCAAAGCTGGGTAATGGAATAGGTAAGACTAGCACGCAAGTTTGGTATCTAGTTACTCAGCATTCTTTGTGCTACCATAGGCAAGCTAAGGATTGTTCCTCAGTATATAAAGTTAGTGCTAAGGTTAGAAACTGCTCTTTTATTCCCATCTTCTTGCTTTTTCCACTGTGGCTGGTTGGCCCTTTGGTTGGTGTGTTTGTAAATGCGTTGCACTTGTATCTCAGTATTGTGTAACTTGCCTTGCCCCTGTGCCCATTCCTCTTCTACTAGCAACATGGCCTATAAGGAAATAGTTTGAAAGCAGTTACATGTGGCTCCTCAGATGTACATATCTAACTTTCTACATGGGAAGAGCTTATGTATAAAGCTCTGAGCAAAATACCTGAATCTGCACAGGAGTTAAGTCCCATGGAAGCTACTCAAGAGTTCAGAATGGATCTCACTTGTCTTGTTTATGAATTTTCAGAGCCATTTGACAATTCCTTATCCACCCTCAGCTCTACCTTGGTTCTGACTCCTCTGAAACTCCTGTCACTTGGTTTTCTCCTTTGCCTCTCTGCCTTTGTCTCTCCCGAGAGCTGAACATAGCTATTGGGATTAGCCATGCCCAGTAAACACCCAAGAGCTTTGGTTACCAGGTCAGGGAAGCTATAGAAATTACTTCCTTATTGGCCATTTGCTCATAGAGCCAAGAACAACAAAAATACATCAGCTGGGAGTCGACATTCACAAGTGAACAGATGGGTCCAGCTTATGTCCCTGAAACAGCTTGTTGGAGGAGTCTGGTTCTATTGAGAAGAGACACATGTTTACACCCAGACAACTTAGTTCAGTGTGTTCTTCTTAAAAACAGAGTTGAGCCCATGTGTCTTTGGCACTCATCTGGCAGATTTGTTATTCTGGATCCACCACACCCATCTCTGCCTGTGTTAGCTGCTTCTCCAAGTCCTTGCTCTGCTTTATATACCAGCCAACCAACCAACAAGCCAGCCAATTACTGTCAAGTCGGTTTCAACTCGTGTTGACCCTACGTGTATCAGAGTAGGACTGTGCTCCATAGGGTGTTCAATGGTTGGTTTTTTTGGAAGTAGATCACCAGGCCTTTCTTCCAAGGCACCTCTGGGTGGACTCAAACTGCCAACCTTTCAGTTAGCAGCAAGCACATTAACCATTTGCACCACCCAGGGAGTCCCTTTACACCCCAGGGGTAGACAAAAGCAACACTGCCTGATAAACAACTTGAGAAGTGGGACAATTAGGCAGAAACTAAATGAGAGTTTTTTGGCCCCCTGAATACATTGGATCAAGTGACTACTATATAAATTCTCCCAATAATCTGTCATATTTCTATGTGAATTTTTCCTTCAGAAAGAGCATGAAGGGAAAGGAATCAATGGAAAGACCATGGGTCTCAGGATGTGGATTCAAGTCCCAGGTCTGCCTTTTACTGACTGAAGCCTTGACTGAGTTAGTTAACTTTTCTAAATCTCCTTTTTAATTTTTATCTGTGAACCAGGTATAATAACAACTATCTCTCAGGGTTTTTATTAAATTTGAATAATGTGATCAAAGCAACTGACTGCAGATAATAGGGTCTTCAAATAAAGCAGTAAATATTATCATTATATTATTATAATATCATTATCATTATATTATTTATTCAGTGTCTACTATGTGAGTCAGAATTAGGGTAGCCATAGTCTAATTGAAAGACAGTGGGAAGGGAACTGGGGAAACATTTGTGACTTTTGTCACAAAAATCACTGCTTTTTGTGACCTTAGACAAGTTAACCCATCTGAACTTTTAGTTTTTATTTTAAAAAAATGGGGGAAATGCCATTCTCCTCCCTTAAAGACCAACAAATCAGTATTTGGAGAGCACGCTGTACTAGATCATGTACTAGGTCTTACTTCAAAGTAAGTTCACTTCTCACAACCTGGATTGCTGCTTGGATTTTGTAAGTAATAAAAACCAAACCCCAGAGAGATTAAATAATTTGGAATTGAAATTGGGTGTTCTGACATTTGTTCATTTATTAAATATTGTATTAAAATAAGATATTATATTAAAACATAATACATACTAGCTTTGTTATTGTTATTTTTTTAAAGTGCCAATTGTGCTAAAATACACAGGACTAGATTATAGGGATACAAAGAAAATAGGAAACAATTCTGACTGAGAATCTATTAAGGATCCCATATTCTTTTGCATAACAAAATTGCCTTCCTAAAATAGAAGTGATGTTTAAAAAAAAAAGTAGATTAAAAAAAATGTAATCAGTATTTCATTTGGAGAGGGAGAAAGGAAGACAGGTAGAGGAAGACCTCAAATTGTTATAAAGATCAAATGAAAAAGTGAACATAAAAGGCGCTTAGAAAACAAAAGACATGCTCTAGCTTTAAGGCATTTTTTTTTTTTAACATTATATTATTAGACACCATCATTGCATCTAAGGTACTGCAATTCTTGCAGAGGGAGGGCTGAAGGACCCCTCAGAGTAGAAGACAGGATACAACAAATGTTCAGTAAAGGTAGAACAAGAAGAGCCGGAGGAGTTCTAGAAGAGAGTTCCAGGAGCAATGTTTACAGGCTGCTTGAAACTCAGATATTCCTAGATTAAAACGAAGATCCTTGGAGGTGATTCAGCCTCACAATATTCAAAGTGTAGACCTGATGACTCAAGAGAAATGCTAGGGTCTTTAAATCTCAGATTAGAACCACAGTCTATCTTGGAAGAGCTGGTGAACATGTTAATTTTATGTTTACAGACAAGGAGATTGAAGTTCACTGATGTGCTCAGAGTCAGACAGGAAAGGTGAGGTGGAGACCAGATATTTCCAAGTTTGGCTAATGGAAGTAAAAAGAAAGCAAATTTAGAACCAGTGAGTTTGAAATTCAGTTCCTCCCTTTACTAGTGGCGTGACTTCAGGTAAGTTACACTGAACTCTTCTGAGTCTGATTTTTTTTCTCTTCTGTAAGAGGAGGGTTGAGAGCATCAAAATATCAATTGGGGTTACTGTGGGGATAAAGTGAAATAGCACAGGCAGGGATACACCTGGTACGGAATTGTTTCTCTTTCTACCCATCTCTGTTAGTTGTAGTAATAAGAATTTGACCCAGAGCTTCAAACTGGTTTGTTCCAGTTCAAGCCTCTGCTGAGAATTTGCATTTCTAGCAAGTTCTCAGGAAGTTATACATAAGAATCACCTGGGGATCTTGTTAAACTGTAGATTCTGTTTTAGTATATCTGGGGTGGAAATACAAATTCTCAGCAGGGAAGTTGTTAGAAATGCAAATTCTCAGCAGGGCTTCGAACCCGACTGAACTGGTTCGAAGCCGTATTTTAAACCCCTTCTTCTCCCAGCTGAAATCAATAGCAAACTCACACTTTACAGACCAGAGGAAGGGAAATTTTTATTGCCTTCTTAACTCAAAGGATAGCACAACTGATTTGTTCTCAGCTACTAACTGAAAGGTTAGCAGTTCAAACAGACCCAGCGACACTGTGTAAGAAAGGCTGGTGATCTGCTCCTGTAAAGATTACAGGCAAGAAAACCCTACTGAAAACCCAGTTCTACTCTATAACACATGAGGTTGCCATGAATTGAACTTGACTCAACTGCAACGGGGTTAGTTTGGTTTAACTGAAAAGAAAGTATAAGTTGCTTCAAGGCAGAGCTGGTGAGCTGTGTTTATTTTTGTATTCTCAGTAGTTGTCACAGTATCTGGAACTTAGAAGATGCTCCAAAAATATTTATTAAGCTGAAAATATCACCAGGTTGTTAGTAAAACTTCAAGTCCCCCTCCCACACGCAGTCCCATTTTCACATTGAAAGAAATATCCAACTAATTTCATTTGAGAGACTTCTAGTCTAATCAAGTAGCTCCTATTGAGCCAAGCTTCATAAAGATAACAACTATAAACTCTGGACAAAATATGTATATATATATAAAACTAACCAAAAAGTCACAACCTTGAAAACCCTATGGACCAGTTCTGCGTCTGCACATATGGGGTCATTATGAGTTGGAATGGACTCAATGGCAACTAACAACACCAACAATAATCTGAGAGTAAATAAAAGCAGACAGATACCAGAAAACAGTCAATTCTTGGACAAAATGGATGGCACTGGATGAGTTTCACCTTTTTTTTTTTTTTTTTTACAACTTCCAGTCTGAGGACAGGCCCCTAATCTGTGCTCTGTGGGGTGAATAAAACTCCAAAGAAAACTCTGAAGTTTTACTGGCTTGGAGAACCAAAGGACAGGTTTCATGGCAACTAAAGCTACTAGAAAGTGAAGAGGCAGTCCTGATGAGGAGACAGACAGAGAGGGAGAGCTCCAAGTTCTTTTTATAAACTCTGCCCAAATCTCTGGCTGATCTCTGAACCAAGTATGCACAAGAAAATGCTTTAAAAAACAAAAAAACAAAGAAACAAACAAAAAACTCAGTACTCTTCAGAGAAACATAACAGAATCCAGTATTTTTGTAACATGTCTTTCACAATGTCTGGAATATAATACAAAATTGATGTATGAAGAAATAGGAAAGTATGATCATACTTAATTAAAGGTAAAATATTATAACATTGTATGTGGGGCTTATAATGTATGTAGATGTAATACATATTTCAGTTATAGCCTGAAGGGTGGGAGTTTTCTATATTTTACACAAAGTAGCACAATATTAACTCTAAGTAGGCTGTGAAAAGTTAAGAATGTATATTGTAATCCCTACAGCAAACACTAAAAATATAATGCAAATAGATATGGCTAAAAAGTCAATACATAAATTAAAATGAAATCTCAGACTAATCTCATTTGATTAGTGCCTCTCAGATATGCTTCCCACTGCAGATTTTCAGGCTGGCCAAGCAGCAGTCTCAGATTATAACCACAGAACAAAAGGATAACAAAATCCAGATGCAAGCATCCAAAAGGGCTCCCCAGTGACATGACCCCTCCTCCAGCCTTAATGAGAACAAGAAGGGAAAAATAGAATTCAGGAGGGACTTCTCAGATTTAGGGACATGAGCAAGACTAGATGCACATAAACAAAAAGGGCAGAATAACTGCAGCTGAAGGGTTGGAAACATTTGAGAAACTCAGGGCTCCACTGTTTTAAGCCTTCTTCCTGAAGCTGGTTGTCCTAGGGCTTAGAGAAGACCAAAAAGGAGGAAGGAGGTGAGTGCCAGCCGCAGTCAATCAGTACTAGCACTTTGGACTAATCTGGTAAACAACTGGCTAAGCAAATTTTTAACTACACTTTCAAGATATCGTAGAAGGAGGGAAAAGTGCAAAACAACATTACTATTGTGCCTCTTTCAAACTGATGTTTTTGCACCTGTATTGGTGTGTCATAAAGCAAAGGAAGTTGCATAACCTAGTTAACCACCAATCCCTCAGTTTATTCACATATTCTCTTGGGTACCATTTCCAAGTCAGTGTTGGCTATTTCAAAATCAATAGCTGTAGGGAAATGAAGGTGCCTGAGAAGTCCTTACTAAGCCAACCCCAAATTCTACATTGTTTTTGTCTAAACAAGGAATTGCAAAGACTAAAGAGGTTTTAGGGATGCAAATTAAACTGGGAACTCCAAATTGTATGTGAGCATATCGGAAACACCCAGGGATGGATTATCCAATAAGCAAGGCATGCACAGGCTTACTTGTGCTCACTTACTAATCTGTAGTGCTCAATTTCACCTGTTTCATCCTTGATGCGGTGAAACCCACATGAAATTGTGCACTACAGATTACTAAATAAACACAAGTAAGCCCGTGTGTATCTTGCTTACTGGTTAATCTGCTCCTGTTTGAAACGCCTTACGCAGTTTTCTGGAATCTACATGTCTGACTCAGGTAAAGGTAACCAAGTCTTACCTTAGTTGTGATTCAGCGCCCGCAGAGGAGAAACTGGTAGATGTGGTAGGAACATATCTTTTTCTAAAAGGGATTATGATTTGAGAGAGAATATATTTGAGTGCGGAGTTGGGGTGAAAGGGAAGACCGAGATAAATAATAATGTGGGCCTTCAAGATCCTTAAGGGGATATAAGAGGTAAAATACTGGCTGACGTTATGTGCTATTGTGCCTTTAGGGTCTATGAGTTACTTGAAAGGGGTCTGGTCATCCCTATGGAGGGGAGAGGCTGTCATTGGACAAGGGAGCAGTAGAGCTGGGATTAGGGTAAGGAGATTGAGGCACAAAATTTCAGGGAGTGCCAAAAAAACTCGATAATCAAGATAAATATTTTAATGCATTATTTTAAAAAATTAAAATTAATGCCAAAAAACCATGATAAACAAAGTATCAAAATTTTAAATGAAGACAGGCTGTAGTTGTTTATTTTATGATTCTGTGTATTGTGCAGTGGCGACAACCATTTCCAATCATCGGTTGGTTCCTGGGTATGTGCTGCTGTTGTGTCCCCCCAGGCGGATGTATTAAAAAAAAAAAGCAAAAAACAAAGCTATTGCCCGATATGGACTCATAGCAGCCCTGAAGGACAGAGTAGAACTGCCCCATGGGATTTCCAAGGCTGAAATCTTTACAGAAGCAGACACATCTTTCTTCCAGACAGCTGGTGGGTTTGAACCACCGACATTTCAGTTAGCAGCTGAGCACTTTAACCACTGCACAACCAGGGCTCCTTCAGACAGATGCGTAAGGGTTGATAATGGTGAGCAAGCTGGGCAACACAAGGCTTTACAAATAGACACTTCTGTTGTTGTTGTTGAGCTTTCATTAACTTTTCCACTTGGTTCAAAATACAGGAGGATACTTTGGTAAGCGTATATAGTCGTTTGCCCTGGAGTCGATTCCGACTCATAGCAACCCTAGGACAGCATAGAACTGTCCCATAGTGTTTCCAAGGAGCAGCTGGTGGATTTGAACTGCTGATCTTTTCTTTACTAGCGGTAGCGCTTAACCACTATGCCACCAGGGTTTCCGAGTGTACATAAGGGCATGCATTTTTCCTTTTGCCTTGGGCTCCTATAGGGCTCAGTCTGGTGCTGGAATAAGGAAGATACGCTGTGAATAGGGTAGATTTGGAAAAAGCCAAGAACACATTTACTGAAAGCTAGCTTGACAGAGAAGCTTTTGAGAATTCAGGATGAGTTGATTCATGGCTAAGAGCTTGGGGGAATAGCTGGCTGCAAATTCCTAAGAATAAGACAGAGCCAGGAACAAAGGAAGCAGGAGGACTCAGTGTGGCAGTGGGGCCCGGATAGTGGACAGAGTTTTGACTGAGGAGTCAGCTACTAGTTCTAGACTTGCCCGTAACTTCCCATGTGATCCTGGTTACATAAAACCCTTTCTGGGCCTCAGTTTCTACACCAGGAAAACAAACTGGTTGTCAGACTGGTTTTAGCTGGAAATGCTTTTTCCAAATAAATCTAATATGGAAGTCATAGATAGAAGTAGAGCCGATCTGGTTGAAGCTGAAGTGTAGAGTTAAGACCCCCTACCTGTTCAGCATTTCCTGAGTCCCCTCAGGGGCTGTCTTTGGAAACCCCCTCCATGATTTCAGGCCTCCTCAGAGTACAGCTTGAAAACACTGTATTAGGGAATCGTTGATGTCCATTCCAGTTCTAACATTCTATTCTAGCCCAGAAGAAAGTCCCGCCTGTACTGCATGTTGACAATAAAATGTTTACGCATGCCGAAAGACCAGAGGGACCCTCCAGCCTTTGGACTGCACTTTTATGCATGCCCTGTTCTGTTTCTGGGCCCTTCCAGCCTGCAGGGCCTATAGAATTAGCATCAAGAGGATTTAGTCAGCCTTGCTATGGCCAGTGCAATTATACAGTGGGAGTGAGGCACCGTGCCAGGATTTTAACATGAAGCAGGCATCCCTAGGAACATTGACAAATGACCAGGGGTTGTCTTAACATGGCCAGGAGCCAGTGGCAGCCAGCTGGGCCTTACTTCCTGATGAACGTGACAGTTCCAGACCTGTGAGTATTCCAGGGTTGGAAATGAATGAATTCTAGTGGTATTCAAAACAACAATGAGTCTTATCATTTCTATTAGGATTATGATCATGCCGATTTGGGTGGCTGTTATCCAATTGTTATGAATCTTCAAAGATGTATCAACCCACTGTTAAAGCACAGGTGGTAGGGAATCAACAGGAACTATGGAAAGAGAAAGAACTTCAGGGTATAATAGATCCAAGTTGGAACCCAAGTTCTACCTCTACTAGCTGTATGGTCTTGGTCAAGTGTTTTAACCCCTTTGAGCTTCAAGTTTCTCAGCTATGAAATGGAAATACAGTACCTGATACAGCTGTTATGAGGATTATAAATGAGATTACATGAATGGAATGCACATATTAGGTGTTCAATAAATGTTCCCTTCCTTTCTTTTATCGGCAACTCTCATCCCCTTAAAGAAATAAGTTAAGAAAAGTTTTCTGCTTAAATAAATCAACTTTGAAAATCATTGCATGGGATTGTGCCAATTTTTCTTCTTTTTCTCTTTTCTGGGTTTTCTGTAGTGAATATATATATATCAGGATATTTTAAGAAATCTAATACCAGAACAAAATTGGGGATGGGGTTCAGAAGCAGAATAGGACTTGTATCCCTGACCAAGGTCTAACTTCCCTAACATACAAAGGGCTCCTAGAAATTAAAAAAACGAAAACAAAAACACAAAAAGATCAACAATTCAACAGAAAAATGGGTAAAAGATATACATAGTTTACAAAATAGAAAATGAAAATAGCTCTTAAACATAAAATAATGATCATCATCATACATAGTAAGAAGAATATAAATTCAAATTACAGAAAGATGACATTTTTCACTAATCAGATCTGCAAAAAAGGCAAAAGTTTGCAAACACATTCTGTTGGCGAAGCTCTGTGGAGAGCAATCACAGATACATGCATATCTATGGACTGATATGGAAAGATCCTCAACATATAAAATAAAATAACAAAGTCAAGCTATTAGAAGAGTGTGTAAAATAATTTATTTTTTTGCGTTAAAAGGGAACAAAAAGGAAAATCTATCTTTGTATTTGCTTTATACGCAACAAACTTCTGGAAAGACATGCTAAGTGGTGGGAACTGGGCAGATGACACGGATGGAATGGATAACCTTTCACTGTACATGTTTATTTACATACTTTGTAGGTATTAAATTTTCCAAATATATTACCAATTCAAAAATACTTCTAATAAAGAAGAAAAATATGTTTAAAAAGGAGGGAAGTTGTATGGATAAAAACCAAAACCAAAAAAAAAAAAAAAAAAAAAACAGTGATTGTCACACATGTATTAATTTCCAATCAGGTAAAGAATAATAAAAGATTTTCTTTAAAGATAATCATATCCCCAAACAGGAACTTTGTTCCTGAAATGCAGTGAGTAGAGCAATTTGCTTTTGATTTGCTACAACTTAGATTCTGCTTGGTTGGGAATGTTAGCAGCACTTCAGCAATGAGACATAGCTGGTCTGCCTTATTTTTATGTTTTTTAAAAAAAAATTGATATATTTTAGAAAACATATAATCTATCTCTAAGAATATATATTTATTCTTATTAAAAATGGTAGAGCAGCTGAACATGATAACAACCACTAATGTCACGGAATTGTACACATGAAGAATGTTGAAAAGGCAAACAATTTTTTACATATATATTTACCACAATTAAAAAAAAAAAACTTATGTACACATAAGAAAAGTGAATTGATCAAAAGCAAAAAAGAAAATAGAAGAGCATCCATTATTCTATCACGCAGAAGTAGTGGTGGCTTCAGAATTTCTGGTAGGAAGAGCTAAAGAACAACAATATAGTTGGAAGGTAGCAAATGAGAAGACTTGTCTTGAAGTTTCATTTGCATAACATTTTATTTAAATTGTGATTTGTCCTTACCAAAGATCAAGGAGGAATAGGGCACTGTAATAGATTTTGGTCCCTGTGGCAGGTTGTATTTTCCAAAGATGGCCACCGAAATATACCCCATCCCACGTGCCCTTCTTATAATGTGATGTTGTTACTCCTCCCATTGATTCGTGGAGTTTACATCCTCCTCCTTTGAACCTTCCTTTATTAGTGGTCCCACCAACAGTATGGCAGAAGTGACACTATGTGACTTCTCATGTTAGGTCTCAAAAATTTTCTTGGAATCTGGAGCCACGAGGAAGCCAGATAGCCTTGTGGAGAAGACATGCATAGGTGTCCCAGGCAAACCTTGCTCAAATTCTGGATTTTTTGTAAGCAAAATAAATGATTGTTGTTGTTTTAAGCCCCTCAGTTTGGTGTGATTTGTTATGCAACACCCAGATTTCCTTTTACTGGATACCCCAGCTGCTGTGAGTGTGGGCTGCTAACAGCTTATAGCTGCTCTCTTCTCCAGAGAATTGCCCTAGGTTGACTAGAGTTTTGAAGGAAGTTGTGTTCCCCACTTCCACCCCAGGGGTAACCTGCAGCCAATGACTGATTGGTATAGGGTACAAAAGGTGGTCCACTGCTTAAGGCAGAACCAACTCTGTGATATAATTCACATTCGAGAGCTCCCTTTAAGAAGACCGAAGCTAGAATCCAGGTGAAGCCACATTCTTGTTTACCTTTCTCCTTACCCATCCTCTTTTTCTCCTGAGAGCCCCTCAGTAAATCACCTGTGCCTGAATCCCTGTCTCAGCCTCTGCTTCTAGGTAGCTGACCTAAAACAGGTACTAATAGAGGCTATTTTGTGGTGTGGGGAGAAATCTTTCCATGCCATCTCTTGGTGCCTCCACTGTCCGGAGATAACTTTGTGAATATTTTGGGGTAGATGAAATTATCTAATACTTGTAGAGCATTTAGTACATTCCCTGGCATATAGTACATTCCCTGGCAATAATTGCTGGCCGTTATTATCCTATCCCTGAGTACTTGTTCTATGTTTAATAAGACCATCTATTTATTGAGCACATACTATGTGTCAGGAATTGTTCTAAGCATATTTCATGTATAACACATATGGTCCTCACAACAATCCTATATAGTGGGTACTATCGTTACAAATGCGATGAATGAGGCTCATAGAGGTTAATAACTGACCCAAGGATTGCCCATTGCTGTCGAGTCGATTTCAACTCATAGCGACCTGATAGGATAGAGTAGAACGGCCCTGTAGAGTTTCTAAGGAGCAGCTGGTGGATTCGAACTGCCTACTTTTTGGTTAGCAGCCGAGCTGTTAACCACTGTGCCACCAGGGCTCCATGACCCAAGGATATACAGCTGATAAGTGACAGAGTTGGAATAGTTATACATATGTCTGCATTATATTTCAATAGATTTCACTGCTTACCTTTTTGTGGCCAATTGCTTAAATGTAGGGCAAAATACTACAATTATTCATAGTAATTCACTCCAGCATGACTGTCTCCTTCAGGTCCTGGGACTGCTGTGCTCACAGATTCCTTGGAAACATCAGTCAGATTGTTCTTTCTTCCTGGAATGGCTTCACTTCTTCTCGCTACTAACCATCCTTCATGACTCACATCAAATCCTATCTCTCCAAGTAGTTTTCCCTGATTACTCCTGTACTTGCTCATATCTCCTGTGATGTACTCCTACAGCATTTATTGGACATACAAGTCATTTCTACCCCTAACAAATTCCTGTCTCAGGCTTACTGTCCTGACACATTCTCTATCGATAGATCTTATACTTATTTATGTGTCTGTTCCATCAGTAGGAATTCAGGGCCAAGTCTTATTTATTGGTCCTATCTCTAGTGTATTGTATAATACCTGGAATAAAGTAGACTCATAATAAAAATTTGGTGATTGGATGAATGAATCAATGAAATAGTTGATGAGTGTGTGTGTTTCCTTTCTTTTGTCTGGATTGCAAGTTCTTTGAGGCCCAGACCTGGTCTTTGATTTCTTTTGTGGCCCCTATTTTGTTTAGCAAATACTAGGTCCAGGGCAGAAATAGTCTGACCCGGAGTTGTCTGCCCCCAAGGACTGGTCACACTTTGGTCTTGCTCTGGGAAAAGTACAGTTCTCTGTCAAAGTAAAGCAGTCCCATGTGAAATGCTACGTGGAATTAGAGAGATTTTTAATCTCTGAGCTGTTGCATGGCTGGCCGTACATGTGTTGTTTCCATAACTCTGCATGTGACCAAATGTCCTTGAATTGACCTTGTGGGAATGTATAAACCATGCAACTCAAGGAGGGATGTTTGTGGGAGGAGGGGATCATGTGATGTGGAGCAAACTTTATTTGCAATTCTCTGACTCAGGGTGATTTCTGGGAAGTGGCAAGAGGTGACTCCACAAAGAGCCTTGGTGACCTCGACAAAGACAAGACTTTTTCCGGGACTGGCACTCTGCCAGCTTGCCAGGATGTGGAAAACAAAGGGACAGTTGACTCCAGGTCCCATCCTGACCAGCACCGGCTTTTTCATGCTGGTTTTTAACATCAAGTTTCTTCTTTGGGAATTGAAGGCTGAGCTAAAGGAACACTAATTCATTTATTTTCTAGAAGTTAACACTAATTTTTACAATGCACCAAAGAGCTTGCGATTCAGAGTATCACGATGCACACTTTTACAATATGAACTGTCTGACCCCTCAGCCCCCAAGTTTACATCTTTTGGAAACATACACGATCGATGTTGGGATTTGTTCAAAGAAATATATGTTCATCTCCAAAGAAGAAAAAGAGGCAAGAGGTACAGAAGGGAGTTAGGAAAGTTCATCATGCTTTGCAGAATATTTCAACCTTCCTCTCAGGGAGGTCCCGAAACACTTGCAAGTTCAACCTCAAGGCCACTATGTGTACACACTGTTTTAAACCAGAAGAGAGAGGGTTCCTTGGGTTGGGGTTAGGATGGAGTAGGGTAGGGAGAAATTCTGGGCATCCACAGCTGTAGGAAGTGCTTGTTCTCTCTTAATTTTGTTTACTTAAGAAGAGAAAAAGGAATCCACGTGTCTCTTTTAAGCCTTGTGGAACTATTTTCACTGAGAGGACACAGAGAAAGCCCATGATTGTTCCTGGAATGCTGGTCTCACCATTTATTGTCCTTGGATTTAATGCTTGCTTTGCATTTGGGATAAAGATTCATTCATTCCTGTGCTGAGAAGTAAAGTATTCTATTGTCTTCCTGCCCAGATTGTTCCAAGAGCATCTTTTTTTCTGGAGCCGACAAGTCCAGATAGCATCTTGCTTAGTCCCATGATCTGGTTTCCAAAAGAGATGTTGTGCCCTTTCTTGTCAGAGCTTTCTTGCCACAATACTCTATTACACAGACCAGACCTGCTCCCCTCGGTAACAGGAACCTCGCTCCATTCACAAGGATCCTTAATGTCCTCTGTGGATTGCTAAACCAGACTTACTGTAATTCTCCTCCTGGAAAAGACAGTTGCGTCACTTGAATAGGCAGGGTGATAATGGCAGTTCAGTGGCTGCTAGCTCAATCCACAGGGAGAAATGAGTATAGCTGTTTTACACGCTGTGACGTGTTTCATCCCAGAACATTCCCTGATTAGTCACAAAAACAAAGGCCAGTTTAATTAAAACCAATACAGAAGTGTGAAAAAAGAAAAAAGGGCAAAAGAGGTTTCAAGGAAGTTAGTTATCTCTTCAGAGAAAACCCACCCCCAGGGGCTGCAGCCTGAGCAAATTCTTTTTCCACTTCTAACAGAATGGTCTCCTTCATTGAGAGGGTTTGATTTCAATCATCATGACAACAGTCATGCTGTGTCTTTCACATTTCTTCCACATCTGCCCTCCCAAATCTTCATCACACCCCTCAAGCCTTCCTCTGTCAGTGGACTTACCAGCTTCCAACTTCTGAGGGAAAGCTCCCCACCCCACATCTTTCTCTTTCCCTCCAGTCTCAGATGAAAGTGATCCTTCTCTAGTTTACTGCTTGTCCCTCAATGGTGTCCTCATCTAAAACGTCTCCTCCAGGACCTTGTTCCAAATTATTTCTGCTCTCTATTGTATTTTTCTTGTTGTCTCAACTGGCCCCATTCCCATGTCCTATAAAAATGTTCAGGTCTCATGGTCTCGGGGAACATCTAGCTCAATTGGCATAACACAGTTTATAAAGAAAATGTTCTACATTCTACCTTGGTGAGCAGCATCTGGGGTCTTAAAAGCCTGTGAGCAGCCATCTAAGATACTCCACTGATCTCACTCCTTCGTGAGCAAAGGAGAATGAAGAAAACAAGATACAAGGGAAAGATTAGTCCGAAGGACCACAACTGCCACGGCCTCCACCAGACTGAGTCCAGTGCAACTAGATGATGCCTGGCTACCACCACGGACTGTTCTGACGGGGTCACACAGAGGATCCTGGACAGAGCTGGAGAAACACATAGAACAAAATTCTAACTCACAAAAAAAAGACCAGACTTACTGACCTGACAGAGACTAGAGAAACCCTGAGAGTATGACCTCTGGATACCCTTAGCTTAGTAATGAAATCACTCCCTAGGTTCACCCTTCAGCCAAAGATTAGACAGCCCCATAAAACAAAATGAGACTAAGGGAGCACAACAGCCCAGGGACAAGAACTGGAATGCAGGACAGGACAGGAAAGCTGTTAATAGGAAACCCAAGGTCGAGAAGGGAGAGTGTTGACATGTTGTGGGGTTGTTAACCAATGTCATAAAATAGTATGCATACTGTTTACTGAGAAACTATTTGTTCTGTAAACCTTCATCTAAAGTACAATTTAAAAAAATTAAAAAAAAAAATGTTCAGGTCTCTCATCTTCTAAAACACACTCCTTTAACCTGTGTCTTTCCTCCATGTTCCCCTAAGACTTCCCTATCTCTTCCCTTCCTTCCCAAATTTAAGATGGTTTAAAGTATTTTTAAAAATATTATAATGATAAACACACACCAAAACATATAGCAATTCATTAATTTCGACATGTACAATTCAGTGCCATAAATTACATTCTTTAAGTTGTACAACCATTCTTGCTATCCTAAAGGGTACGTTTTATTAACATCTCTGCTTCTGTCGCTACTTAGCATGCCACACTTCTCATGACTCTAGTTTTCTCTTTACACCCTCAACCTCCCCCACCACCATGCTTCCACTCCCAGCTCACCATTCTACTGAAATGGCTCTGGAATAGGACACTAAAGACCTTCTCATTGTCAGACCCAAAGAACTCGTTTAGCCCTCATTTTAACTTTTATATAGCACAGTGTCCATTGACCATATCTTTCTTCTTGAAATTCTATTCTTGATTTCCATGACACCAGTTCCTCTTAATTCCCACCCCACCGCCTCCCCATGATTCCTTCTCAGTCTCACTTGCTAAAATCTCTGTTGTCCTCCAAATGCTGATGTTCCTCGGGGTCCTTGGGTCTGTTTCCTTCTCTCTCCTTTGATAACCACCTCCATGTCCAGAGTTCCATCTTCTACCTGGATCCTGGTGACTCCTAAATTTATATCTACAACCACATTTTTCCTTAAGTTCCAGCTGCTTTAAGTTATTCAGGCTCCCTTCCTCTGTATGTTGTATAGGCACTCGAACACAACATATCCAACACTGTACAGGCAGTCCCTGACTTAAGATGACTCCGTTCCAAGGACTGTCCTAAGTCAATTCTGATGTAAGTAGAATACTTTCCTTTTAAAAAAGTTTTCACTATTATTACCTTTTATAATCAGTAGTTTTATAAATCTGGCAGTGTTTTGAACAGTAAATCATAAAACTGAACATCTGTGAGTGAACATCTAAGGATGGTATTCATCAGCAAATTGTGCACTGCAATGATAAGATGTACAAAAAACAAAAACAAAAAAGGACAGTTGTGAGATTCATCAAATCTCAAATACGTCGTCATTGGAGGACTACCTGTACTTGTCATTCCTGTAAAGCCTGTTCTTCTTCCTGTACCCCCCTACTCTGGGGAATGACACCACCTTCCATCTATTCACCATCAGAAACCCGGGGTCAGCCTAGATTTCATGTGTTCTTTCACCTTCCATAGCCAATCAGTTTCTCATCTGCTTGCTGCTCTCCTTCTCCCTGCTCCTGCCTCTTTCCTGAATTATTGAAATGCTCCTCTTGCTTCCTGTTTTTTCGTTTCCAATCTTTTACAAAGCTGCTGGTATGAACTTTCTTCAGTGGCTCCTGATTGTTTTTAGAAGGAAGTCTATGCTCCTTAGTGGGGCAAATGAAGCCTAACATCATCTAGTTCCAGCCTACCCCTCAGTTCTCCAGTATTATCTCTCACCTAAACCTTTTGCATTCCACCTCAAGCACAGATGCCTGCCTTCTTTTTTCTCTCTCCTTATTTGTCCTATTACCCCATTTTACTCTATCCCTAGGACCCAATTCCAGGGTTATTGACCACTTGGAGGCTTTTCCTGAATAATAGCCCCCTCTCCTACCTCCAGGTAAAACCTCAAGTTATACTGTACATTCTGCGACAGTAGAATCTATAGCCCTTTATTACCAGCCTTACTCATTTTTCACATTCAGCACTTAATATTGACAGAAGTGAATGTATCTCTGAATGAATGAATGGACTCTTAAATGTTCTGTCTGACAAGCGTATCTTACGAATCTCAAGTGTTAACAATTAACAGTTTTGCACTCGAGGACAAGTCTACTACGAGAAAGGAGATAAAGCCAACTGGCTTACCTGAGGTTTACAATAATCAGGAATGTGAATTTTCTCTTATCTAGTATTCATGGAGTGATTGAAGCCCTGGTGGCACAGTAGATAAGAGCTCAGCTGCTAACCAAAAGGTCGACAGTTCAAATCCACCAGCTGCTCCTTGGAAACCCTATGGGACAGTTCTACTCTTTCTTCCCCTCAGGGTTGCTATGAGTAGGAATCAACTCGATGGTAACGAGTTTGATTTCAGTTTTGGAGTTGATTGCTGAGTGTTAAGTAGGGCAAGAAACATTCCTAGCTGTTAGTCGAGCATTAAAATGGCTCTGTCAGGAAAAGTGCTATTAATGTACTTTAATATTTTGAAGATAAAATGGCAGTTTTTGGATAGAGAACACTTAAGCAATTCTAATGTAAAAGTTTTGCAAATGGGTTTGTATTTGACTTTTATATACTAACAACATAACTGGAGCCCCGGTGGCAACATGATTAAGAGCTTGCCTGCTATCCAGAAGGTCGGCAGTTCAAATCCACCAGCTGCTAATAACATAACGAATTTGAATTTGTGGCCTGTGATTTTACGTTTTGCAAGCACAGGGTTCATGCCTTCCTTGGTAGTTGTGAGGTACACATGCCCAGGTCCACCTATGTAGGAGATTTACCTAAAGATAGTAAAGGAAAGACACACTATACCTGCCAAGAAATGACAGCTACTATTTACTGAGCATTTACTCAGTACTAGGCAACTTCTAAGGAGCCCTGGTGGTGCAATGATTAACCACTCAGCTGCTAACCTAAAAGTTGGTGGTTCAAACCCACTAGCGGCTCAGTGGGAGAAAAGACCTGACAATCTTCTCCCATAAAGATTACAGCTTAGGAAACCCTATGGCGCAGTACTGCTCTGTCATATAGAGTTGCTACGAGTTGGAAGCAACTTAATGGTACACAACAACAGCAGGCACCTTTTACATATTGTCTCACTTAGTCTTCACAACAACCCTGGGATGCAAGAATTCATTTACAGATGAGGAAACTGAGGATCAATGCATGCCATTCAGTAGAAAGAATACTGCTCAGCAGTGGACCTTCATCAAAAGCCTTCTTTGCTTTTGATAACATCTTTGGGTAGGGTCTGGTAAGGAGGCAAAGGTAATTGTGAGTTCTTTCCAATTAGTGGTCTCCAGTACCCATAATCATCCTCGGTCTCACCCCGCCCAGAGACCCTCATTCCTCTGTAACTACCCAGGATGAAGTCCTGATTGGGTCATTCTACCCTGCTTCTTTGCTCCACTAGTTGACAAGTTCCCTGACTATGTAGGTGTTAGTTCATGTCTTCCTCTGAAATTCAACACCACTGAAATTCAACTGGAGCCAGACCTTCTTTTCAGAAATAAATAATCTTCCAGTCTTATAAGCTAATCCATGTTAATGAGTAATGCGAGGGGTGTTAGAAAATCTCCATCTTCCCCATTCAGATAGAAAATTCATATTAAATGCTTTCCAGAATCACGTCATGCAATGCCAGTGTTGTTTACTCAGCAAGTGAGTCTTAGGGTAACTTTCAAGGCATGAAGTTGAAAGGAACATGTCACAGTTGGCTAGAAGATATGCTATTTTAAGGAGAGTAAGGGGCCTTGAGTTGGAAAAGTACCTCAAATTAGCTAAACAATGCTAATAGAAATATATAGAAATATAATGTTAACCACATAGACACATATATAATTTAAAATTTTACAAAATAGAAGTAAAAAGAAGCAGGCTACTTTAATTTTAATAATATATTTTACTTAGCCTAATAGAGTCAAAATATTATCATTTCAACATGCAATCAATTTAAAAATTATTGAGATATTTTACATTTTTTTGCACTAAGTTTTTGAAATCTAGTATGTGTTTTACATATTGGACTAGCCACATTTCAAATGCTCAACGGCCACATATGGCTAGTGGCTACCATATTGGGCAGAGCAGATCTAGAATCTTAGGGTGGAAAGGAAACTCAAAAGTCATTAAATTCTGTCACTTATTGAGTGTTTGAAACTCTGTAGACCATCTGGGCTAAGTGGTCATTCTGCCCATAGGTGACCACATCGTGATAGAGCACTTATGGTTTTTCAATGTTGAGTTGCTCTGACCCTGAGAAAGTTTTTCTAGATATTGAGCTGGACTCTGATTCCCTGAGTTTAGAGAGGGCAAGTCCAATACCCCTTTCACAGGAGAACCCTTCAGATATTTTAAGAAAGCTACTGTGTTTCCTGAGTTTGTTCTTTAGGCTATATATCCTTCATGTTTTCAACTGTTCTCTGAATGAGGGAAGGATTTCCAGAGTCTAGAGGAGGTTGACTGTGATTTTCTCTAAAGTACTTTCCAGCTGGAATGTTTTATGTCTCCAAATATTAAACTGTTAACTTGAAAACTCTATATAAGGTAGAAGGGAAAAACGTCAAAAGGAGAAATAAGCCATGTGAATTGATGGGTCCCTGTGTTCCTGTCTGCATGTTACAGAACCTGGAACCAACAAAAAGGGAAAATTGTGATGTTTCTCAGTAGGTCCACAGCTTCCCCTTGATACAGTTCTTGAACTCCCCATATGCTGTCCTATTCTCTTCTGGGCCCCTACAGTCCCTTACCTGGTCTGCCATTTAACATCTCCCTAAGTCCTCTATATACACAGAGCATGCCCAGCAAATCCTGAAAGAGTGGGTATGAATTTAAACCAGTGAGTTTCTCTCCCAGGGATAATTGCACTTAAAACCTCATCTCTAATGTAGATACCAAGGAGTCAGGACACCTTTCTCATCTGTGAAATAATTGGTAGAAACCCAGCTATACCTTATTTAAAGCACAAATGCATGGTGAGATCTTGAGTTTGTCTTATTGATTGAACAAAAAGCATAATTTAGGTGGACAGAACATCCCTTCTTCCTTCACTTTATCTAGACCTTCTTCTTGGTGTTGGCATTTATTGATTGTTTCTTTTTATTCAGTTTGAGATCATCTTCTTGATTCTTGGTATAAAAAACGATTTACTATTGAAACTGCCCCAGCTGAGATCCGAGCCAACAGCCAGCATCAACTATTAGACTTGGAAGTGAGCCTTCTTGGACATCCAGCCCAGGCAAGACTTCAGATTCCTGTAGTCTCAGTCAATATCTAATTGCAACTGCATGAGAGACCCCCAAGAACTGCTCATCTGCACCCTTTTTGAATTCCTTATTCATAAAATCATAATCAACATAAATAGTTACTTTTTATACCTCTAAGTCTGGGGGTAATTGATTGCATAGAAATAGTAACTACATTAGTCTTTTATCAAAGGAGAAATTGAAGTAGGAAAGATTCGTTTGCTCAAAGGTCCTTGCCAGTTGTTTTCTATTGCTGCTTTAACAATTTACTATAAATTTAGTGGCTTAAAACACACCCATTTATTATCTCACTGCTCTGTAGGTTAGATATCTAACCTACAGAATCTAAGAATGGCAGGGCTGCATTCCTTATTGGAGTCTATGGGGAAGAGTTCACTCCAAGTTCATTCAGGTTGTTGGCCGAATTCAGTTCCTTGCAGTTGCAGGGCTGCGGTCCCTGTTTCATTACTGGCTGGTCTTTGCTCCTAGAAGCTGCCCACGTTCCTTCTTGTGAACATCTAGAGGTCTGTCCATGGTCCTTGCACGTGACCTCCTACATCTCAGAGCCAGCAATGGTGTGTCAGTTCCTGTTGTACTTCAAATATCTCTGTCTCCCCTTTGCCTATCTGTTTTGCTTCCTCTTCTGCTGCACCTCACTTCTGCTTTCACCTGGAGAAAGTTCTCTGCTTTTAAAGGTTCAAGTGATTAGACTGAGCCTAGCCAGACAATCTCTTTACCTTAAGATCAGTTTATTAGCAACTTCAATCACATTTGCAAGGTCCTTTTTGCCATAAAGCATAATATATTCACAAATTCTGGGGCATGGATATTTTTGGAGAGCTGGTATTCTGCTGCTGCAGTAGTCTACTATAAAGGAAAATAGAACTCTAGTCTCCTAGCTCTCAGCATTTGTGTCCAATTTCTGCAGAGAAGAACTAAATAACCTCTTCAAATTCTTTCTGGTCAAAATTTTTCAAATCCACCTTCTTAGTGTTTTCTGCCTTCTCCCGGAGTACCTTCCATTATCCCCAAGGCTACATGTTAAAAAGACAGAAAAAAGGCTGTCCGAAACCTGTCCTCTCTCCCTCCCCGTTTCCAGAGTGTTGTTGTTAGGTGCCGTTGAGTCAGTCCCAACTCATAGTGACTCCTGTGTACAACAGAATGAAACACTGCCTGGTCTTGCACCATCCTCACAATCATTGTTATCCTTGAGCCCATTGTTGTAGCCACTGTGTCGATCTATCTTGTCAAAGGTCTTCCTTTTTTTCTCTGACCCTCTACTTTACCAAGCATGATATCCTTTTCCAGGGTCTGATCCCTCTTGATAACATGTCCAAAGCATGTGCGACATAGTCTCGCCATCCTTGCTTCTAAGGAGCATTCTGGCTGTATTTCTTCCAAGACAGATTTGTTTGTTCTTCTGGCAGTCCATGGTATGTTCAATATTCTTCACCAACACCATAATTCAAAGACATCAATTCTTCTTTGGTCTTCCTTATTCATTGCCCAGGTTTCACATACATATGAGGCAATCAGAAAAGCCATGGCTTGGGTCAGATGCACCTTAGTCTTCAAGGTGACATCTTTGTTTGTGAACACTTTAAAGAGATCTTTTGCAGCCCATTTGCGTGCAATACATCATTTGATTTCTTGACTGCTGCTTCCATGGGTGTTGATTGTGGATCCAAGTAAAATGAAATCCTTGACAACTTCAATATTTTCTCCACTTTTCATGATGTTTCTTATTGGTCCAGTTGTGAGAATTTTTGTTTTCTTTCCAGAGTATTTATAAGTATTTAGGAGTAATCTGGCCATCCAGCATATGACAATAGATTGGAAACAAGGAAGAAGGGAGAAATGGTAAAAGGAAAGGAAGGGGAAGGGAAAGGGGAAGAGGAAAAGGAGAATGACTGGCGAAGTGAAAGGAAAAGGAGGAAGAAAGGGAGAAGAAATGAGTCACAGCACTGGGAGGTAAAAATGCGGTAGACTAGCTCACTGTAAGGATGCTACTGATCTTCTATTTGCAAAGCTACCTCACCTGGCAGTCAGGCGGCACAGACTCATGAGTGTACACAGGGTCTACCCTTGCCTTTATACAGCCTTTGTAAGAATTAGAAAAGGTAGCTCCTCTGGGCAGATGCAGTGCCACACCCGGGACACATGACTTGGCAAGTGGAGACCATGCTGGGTTTCATCTCTAACTGGGCAAGTGCCCTTGAGCAAAGCACAACCTGCATGGTTGTATACAGTAGCTTTGATAGTGGCTTCCATGAGCAGCTGCCTTCTCACTATGTCTTGGGTACAGAGTTGGCTTTGAGCTGCTGGCCACTCCCACCACTGGTCTTCTCCACAATGTCTAGGAGAGAACCTGGAGGCAGACAGGTTTCGCCTGATTATGGATCAGATCACTTCTCTTTGATCAGAAAGCTCCCACTTTTTTCCAGCCATAAGAAGTCTCCAGTCCCTCTTTGGTCTGTTTTTCATTCCTCCCCGGGATTAGTCACCCAGTCAGTGTTAAAGGACGTGGAGAAGCTGGTTCTCTCTCCCAGCCCCCTCCACACTTACAGAAAGGCTAAATGGCAGGAGTCATCCAGCCCTTGCCAGTTATTTGCTTTGAGACAGTGGCCAGAAGGAGGGGAGTGGGAAAATCCAGGCAGGAAGGAGAAATACTGTTGTTGTTTAACATTTCTCAGCTCAGCAGATGAAAGCCTCCAGGCGTTTGGCTGAAGATAGCACAGAAAGGGACAGGCAGAGCCAAACTTCAATCATTCCCCATCAGTGTTTACATCAGAGAGCCCTGGGCACTTCTTTGCTGGAAGCCTGGGTGTTAGTAGCTTTTGGCTCATGATCTGATTAAAGAGCCATTTCAGATTTGGGAGAGGGTAGAGAAAAGGAAGTACAAGAACATGTTGTATTCCCTTGGAGGCTTTTGAGGCCTCTAAAGTGGCCAGATGCACAGGTCACCTGGCTTCAGGGTGGTGCACCCTTCCATTCCCAGAACCACATGTGCTAGGAGGACCCCAGATCTTGGAGCTGGAAGGGATCTTACATTAGAATTTGATTTAGCTTTCTAACTTCAACCGTTTGCCATGGAGTCAACTCCAACTCATGGAGACCCCATGTGTGTCAGAGTAGAACTGTGCTCCATAGTGTTTTCAATGGCTGATTTTTTGAAGTAGATCACCAGATCTTTCTTCAAAGGCACCACTGGGTGGACTCAAATCTCAACATTTAAGTTAACAGCCAAGCGTGTTAACCATTTGCATCACCCAGGGACTCCTCTCTGACTTCAGCTAGGGAAAATGGGATTATCCCATTTTACAGATAAAGCAACCAAGTCCCATCCTTACCTTAGGTTACATAGCTAGAAAGTAGGAGATTGGGCAGAAGAAGAGGGAAATGAAAACACAGTCTCTGGCCTCCTAGAGTACCCAGATAGCATCTGCCTTTTGGGGACACTCTGGTAACCTGGATAGCCTGGGCCAGTGTGAGCAACATGGTGGAATTAGTGTTTGCCTGCCCACTCCTCCTTACTTCCCCAATACCCCCACTTCTTTTTCAGGAATTGCCAGTGTCCAATAAGTTTATTACCTAAGACTTAATTGTGTGGTGTAGATTACTTTGTGGGAGTCATTCCCATAGCACTTGCATAGTCAGGGAGACTTCATAGAGAAGGAGAATTTGATCCAAGCTTTAAAGTCCAGGAGGATGAAGACATGGACAGGAGAGAATTGGACATTCCAGGAAGCCACTATTTTTTGAAAGCATTGATTATACGCTAGTTATCAGCA
The DNA here is from genome assembly GCF_000243295.1 of Trichechus manatus latirostris. Taxonomy (NCBI): domain Eukaryota; kingdom Metazoa; phylum Chordata; class Mammalia; order Sirenia; family Trichechidae; genus Trichechus; species Trichechus manatus. The sequence continues at coordinate 13,195,028 of NW_004444001.1, read as the reverse complement.
AAGAACTCTCCATTCATTATTCCATTAATTACCACAGCAACCCTATTAGGTAGCAACAATTGTTCTAGGTTTATGGATAAGCTTGGGAGATGACATAGCTTGCTTGGCATTACAGAGCTGATTAAGTGGAACTGGATTCAAATCCAGCAGTTATCTCCTTGATCTCTTGTTCTTAACCTCTGTACTATACTGCTTCTTATGGTATGATATGAGATACAAGAGGATGTTCTGAGAAGAAATGGGGATTGGAGCTTCATTGGTAGAAAAAGTTCATTTTATGTAAATTTTCTGTGGTCAGACATGGGTTAGGTGCTTAGTACTCCTTTGGGTATCTGCTGACCTAACACCTAGTCATTATAGTGATGTTACAGAAAACCCTGCAGTAACACTGAAATGTTGTTGTCAGGTGCCGTGGAGTTTGTTCCAACTCATAGTGACCCTATGTACAACAGAACCAAACACTGCCTGGTACTGCACCAGCTTCACAATCGTTTTTATGCTTGAGACCATTGTTGCAGCCACTGTGTCAATCCACCTTGTCGAGGGTCTTCCTCTTTTTCGCTGACCTTCTACTTTACCAAGCTTGATGTCCTTCTCCAGGGACTCGTCCCTCTTGATGACATATCCAAAGAATGTGGGATGAAGTCTTGCCATCCTTGCCTCTAAAGAGCATTCTGGCTGTACTTCTTCCAAGAAAGATTTGTTCATTCTTCTGCTAGTCCATGATATATTCAATATTTCTTCACCAACACCATAATTCAAAGGCATTAAGTCTTCTTTGGTCTTCCTTATTCATTGTCCAGCTTTAGCATGCATATGAGGCTATTGAAAACACTAAGGCTTGGGTCAGGCTTAACTTAGTCCTTAAAGTAACATCTTTGCTTTTTGAACACTTTAAAAAGGTCTTTCTTTTGCAGCAGATCTGCCCAATGAAATATGTCATTTGATTTCTTGACTACTTCTTCCATGGGCTTTGATTGTGGATCCAAATAAAATGAAATACTTGACAACTTCAATATTTTCTCCCTTTATCATGATGTTGCTTATTGGTCCAGTTGTGAGGATTTTTGTTTTCTTTATATTGAGGTGTAATTCAAAATGAAGGCCGTAGTCTTTGATTTTCATCAGTAAGCACTTCAAGTCCTCTTCACTTTCAGCAAGCAAGGTTTCTGTGAAACCTCGCAGGTTGTTAATGAATCTTCCTCCAATCGTGATGTCCCGTTCTTCTTCATACAGTCCAGTTTCTCGCATTATTTGCTCAGCGTACAGATTGAATAAGCATGATGAAAGGATACAACCTTGAAGCACACCTTTCTTGACTTTAAACCATGCAGTATCCCCTTGTTCTGTTTAAACAACTGCCTCTTGGTCTATGTATAGGTTCCTCATGAGCACAATTAAGTGCGTTGGAATTCTCATTGTTTGCAATGTTATCCATCATTTGTTATGATCTACACAGTGGAATGCCTTTACAGAGTCAATAAAACACAGGTAAACATCTTTTTGGTATGCTCTGCTTTTAGCCATAATCCATCTGACATCAACAATGGAAGAATTGAAGAAAAAATTCAAGCCTAGAGTTACAATAGTGAAGGATTTTACACGGAAAATACTAAATGACACAGGAAGCATCAAAAGAAGATGGATGGAATACACAGAGACACTACCAAAAAGAACTGGTAGATGTTCAACCATTTCAGGAGATAGCATATGACTGAGAACTGATGGTACTGAAGGAACAAGTCCAAGGTGAACTGAAGGAATTTGTGAAAAACAAGGTTCCAGGATTGACAGAATACCAACTGAGAAGTTTCAACAAATGGATGCAGCACTGGAGGTGCTCACTTGTCTATGCCAAGAAATTTGTAAGACAGTGTCATGGATTGAATTGTGTCCCCCCAAATTATCTGTCAATTTGGCTAGGTCATGATTCCCCGTATTGTATGATTGTGTAATCTAATGTGATTTCCTTATGTGTTGTAAACCCTATCACTATGATGAGGTTACACTGATGAGGTTTACAAGATTAAATAGTGTCCTAATCTAATCTCTTTTGAGATATAAAAGAGAGAATTGAGCAGAGACACATGGGAACCAAGAAAGCAGCGCTGGGAGCAGAGTGCGTCCTTTGGAGCTGAGGTTCCTGTGCAGAGAATCTCCCACACCAAAGGAAGATTGATGACACAGACCTTCCTCCAGAGCTGACAGAGAGAGAAAGCGTTCCCCTGGAGTTGATGCCCTGAATTTGGACTTGTATCCTACTGGACTGTGAGAGAATAAACTTCTCTTTGTTAAAGCCATCCACTTGTGGTATTTCTGTTGGAGCAGCACTAGATGACTAAGACAGACAGCTACCTGGTCAACAAACAGGAAAGATCCATATTTGTACCCATTCCAAAGAAAGGTGATCCAACAGAATGTGGAAATTATTAATATCATTAATATCATACGCAAGTAAAATTTTGCTGAAGATCATTCAAAAGCAGTTTCAGCAGTACATTGACAGGGACCTGCCAGAAATTCAAGCCGGATTCAGGAAAGAATACTGAAAATGGGGTCTCAAAAATTCAATTTCATATAGCACAAGGTCAGGTGATTGTGAGGCTAATGAAATGACCCACACTAGTTTCCTAATCACTAATCCTGTTAGATCCAGGTTCCCGGTATTATAGGTGAGATGATGTCATTGTTTGTGGTTACTTGTCCACTTCCTTTAGTAATCTGTGTTTTCTTTGATGGTGAGCTTGGTTAAGCTGAGTGTTTAGCCTGGTTAAGCTGAGCTCTCTCCAAATCCAACAGTCCGCTTCACTGGCCCTCAAGCTGAATTAATTAAATCAAATTTATTTTCAGTCATATGATCCTCCATAGATACAAAGAAGCTAGAACTCAAGCACTCCATTTCCTCCTTCTCAAATGGTGGAACTCTTTTTAAGAAGCTAAAGCAATAATTTAAATTTGTATTTTGGGACCCAAATAAATAAAACTTCTGAAGGGACGTTTGTCTTAACCAACAGGTCCAGAAACATCACTTGCATGCATTGCACATGTGAGGCACCTTTGTTGTTTGAAATGCCCATTTTCTGTAAAGTTTGCTTAACCCGTATACTTCGAGTCTTGTGATTTCTAAGTTTGGACAGAGAAGACTGTTATAGATTGAATTGTACTCCCCCTCAAAATATATTTCACCACCATAGACATATCCAAACTCCCTGAGGGACTGAATTGCTGGGCAGAGGGCTGTGGGGACCATGGTCTTGGGGAACATCTAGCTCAATCAGCATAACACAGTTTATAAAGACAATGTTCTACATTCTACCTTGGTGAGTAGCATCTGGGGTTTTGAAAGCCTATGAGCAGCCATCTAAGATACACTGGTCTCACCCCTTCGGGAGCAAGGGAGAATGAAGAGAACAGGATACAAGGAAAAGATTAGTCCAAAGGACTAATGGACCACAGCTACCAAGGCCTCCACCAGACTGAGTCCAGTATAGCTAGATGGTGCCTGGCTACCACTACTGACTGCTCTGACCGGGATCACAACAAAGGGTTCTGGAAGAGCTGCAGAAGGATGTAGAACAAAATTCTAACACACACAAAAAAGACCAGATTTACTGGCCTGAAAGAGACTGGAGAAACCCTGAGAGTATGGCCCTCAGACACCCTTTTAGCTCAGCAGTGAAGTCACTTCCGAGGTTCACCATTCAGCCAAGGATTGGACAGCCTCATAAAACAAAACGGGACTAATGAGGCACAGCAGTCCAGGGACAAGGACTAGAAGGCAGAAGGGGACAGGAACGCTGGTGATAGGGAACCCAAGGTTGAGTAACGACAGTGTTGACATGTAGTGGGGTTGTTAACCATTGTCATAGAGCAACATGTGTACTAACTGTTTAATGAGGAACTATTTTGTTCTGTAAACCTTCATCTAAAGCGAAAATAGCAGCACAACTGGAAGAATGTAATCGATGTCAGTGAATTGTGCATGTAGAAATTTTGGAAATGGTATATTTTTGGCTATGTGTACTTTCACCAAAAAAAAAAAAAGTTGAGAAGGAAGAGAGTTGACATGTCGTGGGGTTGTTAACCAATGTCATGAAACAATACATGTACCAATTGTTTATTGAGAAACTATTTGTTCTGCAAACCTTCACCTAAAGTACAATAAAAAGAAAAAAATTGGCCAGTGAAAACCTTAAAAAAAAATTCTAGGGATTCTTCCATTATCTCAAAGTTCTCTCTTAATCGTTTGATATCTGGCATGTTCTGTGGTGAGTCACAGAGAACACATCACTAGTTTTCTTAATTGTGCCCTTTTCATCTGTAACTGTTCTACCAGGCTCTGTGATTCCAGAAGTCCTTCAATATCACTTTCACTTACTACACAAAATCCTGCATCTTTGGATAGTTTAAAATTTAATTTTGCAATTGGTTTTGTTCATAAGTATGTCCCTCTGCTGCAAAAGACCTTTTTGAAGGGTTAAAAAAAGCAAGATGTCACTCTGGGCACTAAGGTGAGCCTGACCCAAGCCATGGTATTTAAAAAAAAAAAAAAAAATATATATATATATATGTATGTTTCACCAGTCCTAACCTCTGTACACGTGGATGTAATCCTAATTGGAAATAGGGTTTTATTAAATTAATGAGGTCATATCAGTGTTGGGTGTGTCCTAAACCTAATCACTTTATTTTTTAAATATTTTGTTTATTTTTTAGTAGTAATATACACAACCAACCACCCACCCATTCCCAGTTTCTGCATGACCAGCTCAATAACATTGGTTAAATGCTTCACATTGTGTCACCATTCTATCTCTGCCCATATTGTTTCATCACCATTAATTTAGGCTCTCTGCCCCTGAAAGTTCTCACCTGTGCTTTAGAGTTAACTATTGTCAGTTTATACACATATACCAAAAAAAAACCAAACCTGTTACCATCAGGTCGATTCCGACTCATAGGACAGAGTAGAACTGCCCCATGGGGTTTCCAAGGAGCAGCTGGTGAATTCGAACTGCCGACCTTTTGGTTAGAAGCCGAGCTCTTAACCACAGAGCCACCAGGGCTCTTTATACTCATATTGATAATCTTTATAAGAGGGCAATACTCAAGGCAAACATTATTAATTGGGCTAAACTTTTGATTAGTTTAATGATAGCTTCATGGGATAGTTTCAGTTCAAGGTTTAAAGATCCTTTCCAGGCATTAGATTTAGGGATTCCCCTAGTATCAGTGGATTCAGTAAGTCTGTAAACTTAATTACTTCTGAGTGATAGCAAGCACAAAAGGAGGAAGACAGACACTATGTGAAAATGACAGAGGCAGATGAATCAAACCCAGGAACTCCAAGGATTGCTGGCTGCTAGAAGCCAAAATGAACAAAGAAAGACCTTTCCCTAGAGTCACATTTTGAACTTGGACTTTTAGCCTCCTGACCTGTAAGAAAAGAAATTTCTGTTCTTTATAGCCACCCACTTGTGGTATTTCTTTTATGGCAGCACTAGGTAACGAAGACAGGCACTAAAACATAATTTAAAGATAAATGATTAAAAGCACAGGAATCCTAGGTGGACAGATCTGATTTCTAAAATTAGCTTTTTCATTAATTGTATGACCTTTGCTGAGTTGGCTAACCTTCCAAACCTTGATTTCATCATCTATAAAACGGAAGAAAAAATAGAACCCACCACAGGTGGTTGTTGTGAAATAGAATTAAAAACTACACGCAAAGTTCCTGGCACTAGTAAGTGTTCCATAAATGTTAAGCTACTATTGGGAAGTGGAATAAACTAGTGGAATTGTCTTGGTTATTTCCATTCAAAGGCTATTTACGTCTTCAACGTGGGTAAGGGGGATGGGAGGAGGAAGTGTTGTGGTGTGTTTGTTGTGGGACAACTGCATGGAAAAGCTGCTTAAGTAGGTTCCCTGAGTCAGTAGGGAATTGCCCAGACATTGTTTTGCCTGAGGAAAATCCACCGCCCCTCTGTAGGGAAAGGTGGGTCTTCACATTTTCTTTGAAGGGCAGTTCTCCTTGTTTCTTAGAATAGAAGCCTGTTCTGTGAATTATTATACCCCTTTCCCAAGATTGTCTTCCCTCAGTGAAAAGCTTCTTTCCTTTCCCTTGGATTTTAGTTCTTTTTTTTTTTTTTGGTTTTGTTTTGTCTTTTGTATCTTTTATGCAAGTTAACTTGTTAAGTGCCCCGAGGACTAGAAGAGATGATATTAGTAGCTCTCAGTGTATTCCCCATTCCACTGTGGTCAACCTGAAAAGAGGTTGCCCACTGAGACCTCTTGGAACGTTAGTCCATGGTGAACACAGTAATCACGCATGTTGAGTGAGCCTAAAATGTCCTATGATTGCTTTAACTAGTCAGGATTGTTGGGGGCAGTAGGATTTAGCATTGAGATCTTTGTGTGTTGTGTGTCAAACCATCTGCCATCTACCAAGTTCACAGGAGGCATCTGTGGTACTAGGGTAGTCAAGGTGACCCAGGTGAGGCCAGACATATCCCGTGTCACTGACAAAGGATGGCTGATTCTTTAACCCATCGCTGCCCCCTGTTGGAATGCCTAGCACCTCACTGATTTTTCTCTATTCTAGTGGGTTAAATAAATGGGTCTTAAAAAAATAGTACAATTTTATGTTTTTTGAAGAATATGGTGACGATCATGGGAGCCCCATAAGACCAGCATAAAAATGTAGAACTGCAGATTGGAGAACTCTGGGCTAGACAGTCTGTGGTCAGTTAGCTTGGTAAATTGAACATGCTTTTATCTGGACATGGCACTAGGCTCAGGCATTTGATGGATCATTTAAGCTTGCCTTTCCCACAGGTAAGTATTTGCACCCCCAAACCTGGCCTGTTGCCTCACTGTGAGCCGCTGGTTGTATGAGGGGACCAGGAAAGAGAATGTGGATTTATAAATATAAATTTATACACCCCCATCCTTCAATTTATGTGGATTTTTGTTTAAAAGTTTTTGGTAAAAAGTTCTGCATATGACTGATTATGAATTAAGTTTCCAGCTTATAGAACTTAAGACTGAGAGCGTAAGCCTGAGACCGTGTTTGATCAAACTTCGTGACTAAGGGTTTACAGAGTATGTGAAAAAAGTAAGTTCTAGAATACTCTAAGTAAGAGTATGCTTTGAGGTGTGAAAATTAAAGTTAATTCAAATTAAAGGAAGTCTTTAAAGAAAGGTTAGAATAACTTGGAGCCTGTTGGTACAGTGGTTAAGCATACTGCTGCTAACCAAAAAGTCAGCGATTTGACTCCATTAGTTGCTCTTTGGAAACCCTATGGGGCAGTTGTACTCTGTCCTATAGGGTTGCTATGAGTCCAAATCGACTGGACAGCAACAGGTTTACAACTTACATGAGGTCCTGCTACATGCTAAAGACATAATAAGATCAAGCAAAGAGCTAAAAATAGTTAATAGATGAGAGCTCCATGATGGCTTATTAAGAGAAGCAGGAGTATTAAAAGTAGAGCCCCAACCATTATCTGTCATTAGGAAATTACAAATTAAAACAATGATACCACTACACACCTATCGTTGTTGTCGGCTGCCATCAAGTCGAACACCGACTCATGAGGACCCCATGTACAATGGGATCAAACCGTGGTGATCCCCATGGTTTTCACTGTCTGATTTTAGGAAGTAAAGTTTTCTTCCTAGTCTGTCTTAGCCTGGAATTTCTGCTGAAACCTGTTCAGCATCATGGCAACATACAAGCCTCCACTGACAGCCAGATGGTGGTTGTTCTTGAGTTGTGTTGGGAATGACTAAAATCCAAAACACTGACAACATAAAATACGGTTAAGTATGTGGAGCAACAGGAACTCTCGTTCATTGCTAGTGGGGAAGCAAAATGGTACAGCCACTTTGGAAGATAGTTTGGCAACTTCTTACAAAGTTAAACATAGACTTACTGTATGATCCTAGGTAGTTATTCCTATGAGTTGAAGACTATGTCCACACAAAAACCTGCACATGAATGTTTATAACATTTTATTCAAAATTGCTAAAAATTGGGAGCAACTACGATGTCCTGTAATAGGTGAATGGATAAACAAACTGTGGTATATTCATACAATAGAATATTATTCAGCAATACAAAGAAATGAGCTATCAAGCCATGAAGAGACATGAAGGAAACTTCAACGCATCTTGGTAAGTGAAAGAAGCCAGTCTGACAAGCCACATGCTGTATGATTCTAACTATATGACATTTTGGAAAAGGCAAAACTATGGAGACAGTGAAAAGATCAGTGGTTTCCAGGGGTTCAGGGAAATGGAGGAAGGAATGAATAGATGGAGCACAGGAGATGTTTAAGGCAGTGAAACTACTTGGTATAATACTGTAATGGTGGATACATGACATGTATTTTTCAAAACCCATAGAACTGTACACACAAATAATGATTCTTAATGCAAACTATGGACTTCAGTTAATAATAACATATTGGTTTGTCAATTGTGTGTATACATAGTTTAATAGTTGCTTGATCATGTTGTCTAGTCTTCTGCTTATGTAGCAAGAACTTCCAGACTTCCAGACTGCCAATTTAAAGCATTGACAAAGATGTTGAACAACTGGAACACTGATACATTAATGATGGGAGTGTAAAATGGTACTACCACCTTGGAAAACAGTTCGGTGGTTTCTTATAAAGTTAAACATACACTTACCATATGACCCAGAAATCTCACTTCTAGGTATTTACTCAAGGGAAATGAAGATAATATATCTACACAAAGAGTTGTATGCAAAGCTCATAGCAACTTTATTCATAACGGCCCAAAACTGGAAACAACTCAACATCCATCAACAGCTAAATGGACAAATAAATTGAGATATAGCCATACAATGGAATACTACTCAGGAAGATACATTTTTAGTAAGATATCTCGCCCTGTAGGATATAACAAAGGAGCCCTCGTGGTGCAATGGTTAAGTGCTCATCTGCTAACCGAAACCCAACCAGTGGCTCTGCAGGAGAAAAGACCTGGCCATCTGCTCCCATAAAGATTACAACCTAGGAAAACCTGTGGAACAGTTCTACTCTGTCATAAAGGGTCACTATGAGTTGGAAATGACTCGACGGCAAACAACAACAACAGGATATAATAGGGACTTTGTGCTCTGTGGAAGAACAATATTGTACAAATGCAAGGTATTGCCTTCCTTGGCTTTAATCTGATCTCTTTCTACAGGATCTATCTCCATCATCCATTGCCTTCTTTGGATTACATTTACTGAAGATGCCACCTAATGCGTATAGTACTGTAGTGCCTGTCTTAGCTGATGATAACCTCAATTCTATTTAACAAGTATATACTGGGAGCCTCCTGTCTGCCTAGCACCATGATAAGTACTGTCCGAGACACAATAGGAAGTATACTCGATCATAGGACATAAGGAGATGACATTTTGCATGAGAAACAGCACTAATGCATAAACAATTTGAGAATGATATTAAACATTACAGTAAACATTTCCAAAGCCTGTTGCCTGCTTGCATTCAATAAAAGCAACAAGGAGAAGAATAACCACAATAACATAAGAACTTAATTAAAATCTTAAGTCATGTCAGGCTTGCTAGTCTTCTCTAACTCTCATAGTTGGCACAAAAGGACAAGTGGTGGAACAGCCAACGTGCCCTATGATGTCACCTTCCAGAGATTGAGACTCTACTTTTTTTTTTTTTTAATTAGTAGATTTTATCATGTAGTATGGTTTTAGGTTTATAAAAAAATTGAATAGAAAGTTCATAGAGTTCCCATTTATCCCCTCCTCACACACACAGCTTCTTCTGTTATTAACATCTTATATTCCCTACAATTGAGAAACCAATACATTATTATTAACTGAAGTCCATAGTTACACACACACACACACACACACACACACAAATGTACATCTTGTAGCTATAGTTAGGTGCCATCAAGTTAGTATCAACTCGTAATGACCCAATGTGACATAGCAGAACTGCCCTATAGGGTTTTCTAGGCTGTAATCTTTACGGGAGCAGATCGATAGGACTTTCTTCCATAGTTGAACGGCCAACCTTTCTGCCTACCTGCCTACCTACCCATCCATCCATCCATCCATCCATCCATCCATCCATCCATCCATCCATTCACCCATCCACCCATCCATCTATCCATCTATCCATCTATCCAACTATCTATCTATCTAACTAGACTATGTATATTTATAGTCCAGTGGTTAAGAGCTCAGCTGTTGAATCCACCAGCTGCTCCTTGGAAACTCTATGGGGCCGTTCTACCTTGTCCTATAGGGTTATATGTGTCAGAATAGACTCGACAACAAAGGGTTTATATGCCATTTTAATCAAGTAAAACTTTTAATAGTTAATAATACATAGATCGTATTATATTATACCCCACAGAAGTTAGACTCCAAGTATATTAGTCACAAATGCTATAATGGATGTCGTTTCAAAGAAAGGTATATAGAAATCTCACTCATCTTATTGTCAGTCCTCCCTTATCAATAATCAGTACTAGTGTTTACTCAGGAACTGAACCCATCTTTTAAAGGAAAAGTTTTGAATCTTATTCCTCATCATTTGCAGAACTCTGCCCTCTACCATGCCCTTGGAGACAGACGATTGCCAAGGTGAGGAAGGGGTGGAAAGGAGAGGAAAAGTAAAGAAGTAACAGGGATAGACAAATGATTGTGGTGATCTGACCCTGTTTAAATTTCATCCGGGTGCAGGAAAATAGAAACTGCCTGCAAATACATGTTATATGTCGCAGCCAGAAAGAAGGAGCAGAAACAATGGTAAGTAGCCAGGGCAGAAAAATCATTGCAAAAATGAGTGTATTTTACTTGTATCCCTGCTTCTTTCCTTTTTTTTTTCTTCATGAAATAAGTTTATTCCTCTTTAAGGTATATCTTTTCTCCTTTTACCGTAGGACGCATTCCTTAGCCAATTCCTGGTAAACTTGCCATGGAACATTATCCCGAGTAGAAATGTTTCCCAACATCAAGTTCAATTTTATTTTATATTTTAAATAATGCACGTGAACACAGAGTCTTTAGTGTTCTTTAGTAGACTTAAAAAGATTTCTTCTGTTGATCTTGTGCATTTGTTAGATTTATTTCTTAATATTTTATTTTATTTGAACAAGTAGAAAATCCAGCCATCTTCTTAGGAGAAGTCAGTATTCAAAAGGCATTAATTAGCCTCAAATTTATCTACACATTTAACACAATCTTGATAAATATACCAACAGATTTTTTGGGAGGGTCTGGGGAAACTGGAGCCCTGGTGGCACAATAGTTAAGAGCTCGGCCGCTAACCAAAAGGTCAGCAGTTCGAATCCACCAGCTGTTCCTTAGAAACCCTGTGGGGCAGTTCTACTCTGTCATATAGGGTCACTATGAGTCAGAATCGACTCGATGGCAATGGGTTTGGTTTTTATGGGTGGGAAACCAGACAAACTGATTCTAAAGTTTATACGGAAAAATTAATAAGGCACGATAGAAAATTTCTGAAAATGAAGAATGATAGAGGAGAATTATTATGAATATGAAAACGTATTGTGAAGCTACAGAACAGTATTGGACTATCTCATGAATAGACACAGATGAACGAAGAAATTACAAATTCATAAACAGACCCAAAGACAAACAAGAATTTGGTATTTAATAAAGGTGACATCTGAAATCAATGAGGAAAAGATACATTATTTATTCTAATTTTCTTCTGGTAAATTTATAGTGTCATATGTTGTATTTAAATTTTAATCTAGATAAAATTTACCTTTTATTTTTTATGAGGGAGTACACATATTTATGCTATTTCTAAATATTACCAGTTGACGCCTTTGTGGATGATGACTGGTTGGCTGGTGGACAAAAGTAGCAAGAGATTTACTTTTCAACAAACATATCTTTGTGGTTTTTACTGTTGGACTCTCTGTATGTGAAATTGATCAAAAATTCATTGAAAAGGGTAAATTATTGGCTATTATGAAAAAAAGTAACAGCAAGGTGGGCAGCCTCTTCTCAGCTCCCGCAGAATACCACTCTGCAGGAATATAGGACCAGTATTGTCATATTTTCCCATTTTTCAAAAGAAGTTAAATTCTGAATTTTTATGTGAAATCCCCTGATTTTTAAATGTCGGCAACTAATTCGAGTTTGAAAAACACTACACGGGCCAAACAAAACACATCTGTAGGCCAGATGAGGTCCACAGGTTGCCAGTTTGAGACCTGCCGTTTAGACGTTTCATCCTCCCACCCTCAAAGACTCATGTAAGTGCCTCTTCTATGTTCTTTCACGGCAGAGTGTGGTCAGCGCTTATCACAATGTATTTTAACTGATTGTTGCTGGCCTAACCTTCCCATTGGACTGTAATGTCCTTGAGGTAGTATTTACAGATTTTGAGGTCCCCAGGGCCTACACAATGCCTTACCCCTAGTAGACATTGAATACGCGTGTTTGTTAAATGCATTAATGGATCAATGAATAAACTTGGCTACAAGAAGAACATCTGCCCTGAATATCTGGACAAAGTATCTCAGGTTCTCAGAGATTACTTGTTCTGGATGATCTTCTACCCCTCCAAGTTCCTCATTGGACCCTCATGGCAAATAAACAATTGTACAACGCAGTGATTTTATAAACAGGTGGCCTATTCCACATTGCAAATCTTGGTCACTAGATGTCTCCCTTTGCTTAAGGGACATTCTGAAGCACTGGGGTCAATATGTGGTTTGCTAAAAAGAAGGAATGCGTAAGTAAAATGGAATGTCCTGATCTCAGGCCACATCTTCTTTAGATGTTTGTTCTCATGAGGAAGTTGAGCACAGCCACAATGTCAAAGAAAAAGTGCCCAGGGCTGGAATCAGATTTATTTTGTTCTGGGCTAGCTTCTCATCCACAGGAATGTGCCCATCTGGCACTGCGCAACAGTCTGTTAGGTTTTAACCTCTGATCCAGTGGGCTCACAACTGTTCTCCAGAAGCCTTGTTTGTGTTACTTTTCTTTGCTGATTTAGGCTGGTAAAGAAATGCATCATACTGTTAAGGGTCTATAGCCCTAGAGGAGCAGTAGTTAAAGCACTCTGCTACTAACCGAAGGGTCAACAGTTCAAATCCACCAGTGGCTCCATGGGAGAAAGACGTGGCAGTCTGCTCCCATAAAGATTTACAGTCTTGGAAACCCTATGCGGCAGTTCTACTCCATCCTATAGGGTCACTATGAATTGGAGTCGACTCGAGGGCAACAGATTTTTTGGTTAAGAATCCGGAGTCCCTGGATGGTGCAAACTGTTAATGTGTTTGGCTGCTAACCAAAAGGTTGGAGGTTCAAGTCCACCCAGAGGCATCACAGAAGAAAGGTCTGATGATCTACTTCCAAAAAATCAGTCATTGAAAACCCTATGGAGTAGAGTTCTACTTTGACACACACAGGGTCAGAATCGGCTCCACGCCATCTGGTTTGGTTAAGGATCTGGGACTCTAGAATCTGTATGGTAAAAGCAGGATTCTTGAAAGTTGTATTAGGTTGAACTTTTTCTCCAGTGAAGCTGCCCTGACCCCATGTGACTTCATGACTTCATGACCCTCGTGTGACTTATTGTGCATCATGTGAACACAGGTGTTCCAGTGCCTGTGGCTGTGCCTTCCATGCAACCTCAGGAAAGTCTCCTGAGCTTGGAGAGGTGGGCCACTTGGTGCTATACAATTCTCATTTTAAAGATAGGCAGAGTGAGCAAAACAAAACAAACAAAAAACTTATTAATTCTATAGTCTATAGCTTTCTCTTCTTGGTATTATCTTTGGCATTCAAATACTATACGTTCTGAATGGATCAAGAGCAATGCACAGAGTCTTACCTGGCTCTGCCAAATTTACCCAGGCCTTGAGTTTAGTGACATTCAAGTACTTACTTGCTGAATAAAATAGAAATGTGAATTTTATAGGGTGCTTTGGAGACCCTCCAATTTATTATGAAAGGTACAGATGATAAGAATTCTGTCTCCTGTTGGAACCTATGTTTGTCTTTAGTTATTTAGCAAGGGTTAGATACTTCTGTTTGTATTTCTCATCTGTCTTTGAGAAGCAGTAGAGTATAGGTTAAGAGAACAGACTTCGAAGTCAGGCAGTGTTTGTGTCCTGGCTCACCACTTGCTTAACTGCTCTATGCCTCGATTTTCTCTTCTTTAAAATGGAGATGATAGTAGTAACTGCCTCACAGGGTTGTTGGGAGTATTAATACACAGGAAAACTGCTTAGAACAGTGCCTGGCACAGAGCAAGTCCTCAGTAAATGTTAGCTAACATTATTCATTCAACTGCTAGATGCTCGAGAGTTCATCTCTTCCTCTAGTTTGCTGTCAGGGGCAGCTCCCGTGTTTGTAGTTTGTTAGTCTCTGGCATGTCATTGAAAACCCTATGGAGCACAGGTCTACTCTGATACTTATGGGGTCACTATGAGTCGGAGCCTACTCAACAGCAACTGGTTTTCTGATATGGTATATAGAAGATTTTAGGGGCTAAGTTTTGTGAACTCTCACTTTGCTTATTTGAAGCTCCTTTATTTTAATGCTAAATAGCATTATAATTATTATGCAATGCCCTTCCCTTCAAAAACAAACAAACAAAAACCCAAAAAAGTTTCTCATAAGTCATATTGCCTCATCTAGTCCAATAATTCCTCACCCACCTTTTGTTAAGTCCTCGTTCTGAGTGTTAAGAGCATACATCACTTTTGATTAAATCTTACCATATTAGTCAGGGAAACCTCACTGTGATTTATATCTTACACTCAACTCTTCCCCTCTTTACTTCTCCTTTCACTTTTTTTTTTTTTGGTTATACTTTAAATATTTCTTGTTGCACTTAAACATTTCACACATCGGAAACTGTTCAGGACCTTTCACATACTTGAATCACCTTAGTGGTTATTTTAGTCAGCATTTGCATCTTCAGGGCCTGGAATAGGGCTTCTCTATGACCTCTTCAAGCTCAAAGAATGTCCAGCACTTCAGATGGACAGACATGGCTAGCCACTGCCTTCTGCTCTGAGTGGGTTCAGGTCCTTCCCTGGCCCACCTGCTGGTCTGTCTAATTTAGATATTGCTTCACACCCAGTAGTCACTCAGGGAAGGTTTGTTGACATGACATGATTTTAGATACTTAGTTCCAATAACATAATCCTGCTTGCCATTTCCTTTCTTCTGGGGCTCAGATTTGTTGCTGTTTATTACTGTGGTTCTACTCCTTTGCTGGGAAACCAAGCCATCAGATTGTTCACAAAACCAACACAAACAAACTAATGAAGTTAGAAGACTTGGGGCTCTTCCTCAGCCCAGGTCTTTCTTCTTGTTCTTTGGCATGAGTGGAATGCTGTGTCTGGCCTAGCTGAGGAAGCTCTGTGGTCAGAGTCAGCAGATATACACATGTGCAGTAGAGGAACCAAGATACAATTGTTCAGCTGGTTTTGTGTGTTCAGGGAGATCCTGTTTGTTCCTCCTTCACAGACTAGTGTAGGAGATTTCGTAGCAGAAGAAACATTACCATCACCCCAGAGGGGCAATGTTTCCTCAGCTCTGCCTTCACAGAAGGTTAGCGCTGTCTTAGTCCTGTAATGCAATGATCTGTCACAATGCTGCTTTGGGGCTCAAACTCATGCTGCTGCTTCTTGCTCCCTATCCTCTGCAGGGACTGGGAGCCCCATAGCCTAACCAGGAAGTATCGAGGAATTCAGTGTCCTATGTGTTAACAGATTCTTAGGAGGAAACTAGGAGGGGTGATTAAGTGGCTTATTGGTGAGTCATCAGCAATCCAGAAGCACACCCTAGTTAAGAAAGAATGCAAATATTGGACATAAAAGGCTACCTTTTCTTAAACATGATATTAACAAACTATTATATTTATTCATTAGTCTGGATTTAGATTTTCCCTCCAAACCAATGCGTTCACTAAATCGATGATGTCTACGGGTCCCTCTACTTCTCTAGTATCTGCTAAAATGTTTCTGGTTGAATTAGAAACTGTGTGGCTCTCTTTGGTTCTGGGGATAACACACTGACCCCTAGGAAGTTGCTGGGCTTCAATATCAGCATGAGCTGGGAGTAACAGTGGGGTGACCCAAGCCTTTATTCCTGAAGGTTCTGGGGCATTAGTAATCATGTAATTGGGTTGCTGTAGTTTTCAAATGACTTTAATCACAGGGCATGGTAGTACTAAGAAATGCTCTAAGGGATCTCCTTATTCCAGACACACTCTTCTTTACCTCCATTATATAATACCAATCTGATTTCCCCTTGGTAATCAGGATCAGTCACATCAGCCAGTATGGTAACTCCCTTCTTTGCCTGTTGATTCGAGGGCATGAAGAACGCAAAGTGGCTGGGTGGAATTCTTAATTTACAGTTCAATGAAATCAGTGTTTTGTTTCTAGGTGGGAGCATTCTTCCCTTTGGAACTAAGACCCCTAGACCCACAAAGCATAGGATCATGGGGACAGGAAGCAAAAGTTTTCTGAGTGAGTCACTAGAGGTAGTAGTGAGTGGTGTCACTCCCATTTCCACCCCTTGATTCTTGCACCCATGAATATTGGCTGTGGGAGAAACAGCATCACATATTGGACACTGGTTTAGAGCATATACAGCCTCCAGGAGAACATTGCCCCAGCACCACCGAGCTGGCACCATAATTGTGTCTTTAGAAGGCCATTCTATGACATCAGCTGTTTGAAGATAATCAGGAACATGGTAAGATCAGTGAATCCCATGAGCATGGACCCATTGCTGCACTTCATTTGCTGTGAAGTAAGTCTCTTGATCCAAGGCCACTCTGTGTGGGATACCATGACTGTGGATAAGGCATTCGGTAAGTCCACGGATGGTAGTTTTGGTAGAAGCATTGTGTGTGGAAGGAAAATCTGTATCCAGAGCAAGTGTCTATCCCAGTAAGAACAAAGCACTGCCCTTTCCAAGATGGAAGCAGTTCAATGTAATCAACCTGGCACTAGGTTGCTGGCTGATCGCCCCAAGGAATGGTGCCATATCAGGGATTCAGTGTTGATCTCAGCTGCTGGTAGATTGGGCACTTAGCAGTGGCTGTAGCAAAGTCAGTCTTTGTGAGTGGAAGGCCATGTTGCTGAGCCAATGCACCTAACCTCCATCCCTGCCTCCATGGCCACTTTGTTCATGAGCCCATCGGGCAATGACGAGAGTGGCTGGGGAAAAAGGAAGACTGGTTTCCACAGAATGTGTCATCCTATCCACTGATCATTAAAATCCTCCTCTGCCGTGGTCACCCTTTGGTAAGCATTCACATGAGACACAACTATCGTCACTGCTTTGGACCATTCAGAGAGGTCTGTCCACATACCTCTTCCCCCTTCCTCTTGGTCATCAATTTTCCAATCATGTTCCTTCCAAGCAGGGCTTTGAACCGGTTCATTCCAGTTCAAACCCCTGGTGAGAATTTCTGTTTCTACCAAGTTCCCAGGCATTGCTATTGCAGCTGATTAGGGACCCATTCTGAGAACCACTAGTAGAGCAGTGGTTCTCAAAATTTATTATACCTAAGAATCATCTGGGGATCTTGTTAAACTGTAGATCTTGAGTCATTATATCTGGGGTGGAAATGCAAATTCTCAGCAGGCATTCTAACCAGAACAAACCAGTTCAAAGCTCTGCTTCCAAGTCCCTGAACTTTCAGCCAAACCATTGGCCACAACCCATGAATCAGTATACAATCACACATCTGGCCATTTCTTCTTGCAAGTAAAGTTAACAGCCGGATGCACTGTTCAAAGTTCTGCCCATTGGGAGGATTTCTCTTAATCACTGTCCTTCAGAAATGTCCCAGAAATGGACTAGAATGCTGCCACTATCCACTTAACTTTTAAATGGTGCCTGCATATTGCATAGAACTATCTGTAAACTAGGCACAAGTTTTCTCTTCCTCAGTCAACTGATCATAAGGAGCGCCCCATGAGGCCATAATTGCAGAATGGGAGATGGAAGGTAATGTGACAGGAGTGGAGATCATGGGCATTTGGGCCACTTCCTCATGTAACTTACCTGTGACTTCAGGTCCTGCTCAAATCTGATCTCGTATATACCACTTCCATTTAATGACGGAGTGCTGCTGTGCACATCTGACTTTATGACTCTGTGGGTCAGACAACACCCAGTTCATGATGGGCAGTTCAAGCCGTATGGCAACTTGGTGGCCCATGGTTAAGCATTCAGTCTCTACTAAGGCCCAGTAACAAGCCAAAAGCTGTTTCTCAAAAGGAGCGTAGTTATCTGCAGAGGATGGGAGGGCTTTGCTTCAAAATCCTAAGGGTCTGTGCTGTGATTCACCAATAGGGGCCTGCAAAAGACTTCAAACAGCATCTCTTTTTGCCAGTGACAATTGATTGGATCAACTGGATCTTATGGTCCAAGAGGCAGAGTGACTTGCAAGGCAGCTTGAACCTGCTGCAGAGTCTTCTCTTGTTCTGAGCCCCACTCAAAACTAGTAGCTTTTAGAGTCACTTGATAAATAGGCTGGAGTGGCACACCTCAATGAGGCATATGTTGCCTCCAAAATCCAAAGAAGCCCACCAGGCATTGTGCCTCCTTTTTAGTTGGTGTGGCGGAGCGGGGGGCAGGCAGATGCAACAATTTATCCTTCACTTTAGAAGGAATATCTTGACATGCCTTGTGGTACTGGATCCCTAGAAATTTCACTGAGGTGGAAGGCACCTGAATTTTTGTCGAGTTAATTTTACACCCTTTAGCACACAAATGTCTTATCAATTGGTCTAGGGTCATTGATACTTCTTCCTTACTAGGTCCAATCAGCATAATGTCATCAATGTTATGGAGCAGTGTGACATCTTGTGGAAGGGAAAGGCAATCAAGGTCCCTACAGAGTAAATTATGATATAGGGCTGGAGAGGAAAATATTAGATGCTTTTCTAACCTCTCGAGCTGAAACATTAAATGAAGAATCTGTGCTTAATGTGCCCATATCAATAAACTCAGACTGGCCCAGCTTTGTGTTCCTTGCATGATTATTCCACACCCTTAAAAGCCATTCCCACCCATATTCCCTAGGTCTTTGTTTGTATACATTAGAAAAATCGAGCTGTTCTTTTGGAGTGCAGTGTACAACCTCCTGGGTCACATTTTGTACTTCACCTCTTGGGACTCCCTGGGACTTAAGTCTAGGTATAGGTCTAGAAGCAAAAATGATGGTGGGGGTGGGCCCTGGGGACATTCAGCAACGTCTTGTAAGGCATCTGCCTCAGGCAATGCCCAGGTAATGCCTCATGTCAGACAAAGACTCTTCAGGCACAGTTGGGTTAATCTCATCAGATGGGGGTGGGAGGGATAATTGTTGTACTGGGTAAGATAGTTTAGCAGACAAAGAGGGAGTAATCTCTTCAGCTGGGAGTAAGAGGTCTGGTTCTGTTGGCAGGAGTGGTTCAATGGAATTTAGGGGCTCAGTGTCCCTAGCTTCCTGATTATCTGCCCATATGTCCCCATCCCAAGTTTCAGGATCCCATTTCTTCTCAATCAATGCCTTCACTTTAACTTCAGACACAGTTTGAGGTTGGGAATTCAACTGGTGTTATAATTCAGCCACTCTTATGATAACACTCTGAGTTTGGTTTTTGGCAATATCAGCTCTGTTACTACAAGATATAAGGTTTTCTTTCAGGGCACAAATGGCAACTTTCAGGTCCTGTATGCAGTGCTTAAGCTGTGACTCTGAAGCTTTGAGCTCATCCCTTTCTTTCACCACTTTGTCTAGTGAAAGTGGGGGCAACAAACCAGCTTCCTTATACTTCTCATCTTGACCAAGTTGTAGAAAACTATCAAATATTTAATCACCCAGAGCTTCTCACAAATATTTGATCCAGTGGTGGTGATATTTTGCATATTTCTATTGCCACCTCACGCCATGGATTAGCAGTGCCATTTTTACTACTGGAGGTAGATTCATCAGTGCCTTTAAGACTAGCCAGACTTGAGAACCAATTCAGAAAACTCATCCTTATGATTTTGTTTCTCTAAAACCGCTCTCAGTATCAATGTCTTAGGCTGGATTCTCTAGAGGAGCAAAATCAATGAAGCACATATATGAAAAACAGAGAGAGAGAGAGATTTATTTCAAGGAAATGGCTCACACAGTTGTAGAGGGTGGCAAGTCTCAAATCTGTGGGTCAGGCTGGAAGCTCCTCTTGACTTACAGGATTGCAGAGGCTAACAAATCCAGAATGGGCGGTGTCTTAGTCATCTAGTGCTGCTATAACAGAAATACCACGGGTGGATGGCTTTAACGAAGAGAAATTTATTCTATTCTCTCACAGTCTAGTAGGCCACAAGTCCAAATTCAAGGCATCAACTCCAGGGAAAGGCTTTCTCTCTCGGCTCTGGAGGAAGGTCCATGTCATCAATCTTCCCTTAGTCTGGGAGCTTCTCTACACAGGAACCTCAGGTCCAAAGCACGTGCTCTGCTCCCTGCACTGTTTTCCTGGTGGTATGAGGTTCCCAATTCTCTGCTTGCTTCCCTTTCCTTGTATCTCTTGTAAAGTAAAAGGTGGTGCAGACCACACCCTAGGGAAACTCCCCTTGCATTGGATCAAGGATGTGACCTGGGTAAGGGTGGTATTACAATCCCACCCTAATCCTCTTTAACACAAAATTACAATCATAAAATGGAAGCCAACCACACAATTCTGGGAATCATGGCCCAGCCAACTGATACACACATTTTTGGGGGGACATAATTCAAACCATGACAGGTGGGTCAGACAGCAGGCTGCTGGCTCATGTCCCAAGAAACAGAAATCAAATGACAAGTCAGATGCAGGATTGGGAGAGAGAGAGTGAGAGAGTTTTGCCAGAACATCCATATATATTGAATGCAGGCCACACCCCCATGGAAACTCTCCTTACATCAGATCACAAAATGGAGGATAATTACATAATACTAAGAATCATGGCCTAGTCAAGTTGACACATAATGTTAACCATCACACAGAGGAAGCAAAAGAAAATTAATAAATTAATTGAATTTAGATATATTCCTTTCTTTCCTTTTGGTGACTTTTTTTGAGAATTAACAGATTATTGTCTTCCCCATCATTCCATAAAGGAGCCCTGGTGGCCCAGTGGTTAAGCACTTGGCTGCTAACCAAGTGGTTGGCTGTTCAAACCCACCAGCTGCTCCACGGGAGAAAGACGTAGCAGTCTCCTTCTGTAAAGATTTATAGCCTTGGAAACCCTATGGGGTAGTTTAGCTCTGTCCTATAGGTCAGTAGGAGTCAGAATTGACTCGACGGCAACCGGTTCATC
This sequence comes from Trichechus manatus latirostris, assembly GCF_000243295.1. NCBI lineage: Eukaryota > Metazoa > Chordata > Mammalia > Sirenia > Trichechidae > Trichechus > Trichechus manatus. The sequence goes on along the minus strand of NW_004444001.1, from coordinate 13,173,676 downwards.
ATCTCATCATATAATGATCTTTAGCTAATTTATACCTAGTTGTTAGCAACTGCAGTTATCGTGGCCAAAAGTAATTTATGAGCCAATGTACCTAAAGATACAGCACACGATGAGACTTGAACTTCTGTAGTTTTCAGGTTTCATGACGCCTTAGAAAGGAGAAAGAAACTTTTTTAAAGAAATTCATCAGGTTTGGCTCTAGATTTCCTAAGGGCAATACATATACTGAACACATTCATCTTTGGTATGCACACTGTTGCTCTCCTTTGCTGGACCCCATCCCATGCCATCCCACACAGAAGTCAGAACTTTGCCCGGGAAAGTTGTAGGTTGATTCTTCAGTCTTGAGTGAAAAAGTTGGAAAAGGAAAAATATTTACCCCTGCCTTCATTCACCTGGAATTATCAACCTCCTCCCATTGGAATTACGTAGGAAGGCTGAATTCCTTCAGCTTTATGGAGTATGACCCCGGTGTCCAGGCACTGGACAGGAGAGCTGGCTGGAGTGGCATTTCTAGTAAAGTGGGACAGAGGTGTTCCGCGTTCCCCTAGCACATTTTTCTTCTGTTTTCCTCCTGTGATTTCAGAAATCTGTCTATGTCCCTGGGACAAATCTCAAGTCTTCAGTTCTGAGCTTCTTCCTCTTACCAGACCTGATATTGACTCTAGGGAGGAGGAAGGGAGTTAGCAGGAAAATATTTCTTTTTTCCTTCTTGAGGGGGTGCGGCCCAGTCTTGTCTGCCTGAAGGGCGGCAACGTGCACCAGGAGTTGCTGATTAATCAGTGGACCTGTGTGCGTGCCAGCAAGCTACTGTGGTTCAGGTACTCATGTTGTTTTCCAAACAGCCTAAGAAGTGATTGAGCCACGATTATACTGGCGGAAGGGCTCCCTTGAGCTGTGGTGTGAAGAGAAGAATCACCAGGTAAGCCCAACTGCTGTGGTTTGAGTCCTTAGAATGTGTATTGCTGTGACCAGGATTACTGTTAACCTCAGATTTTTCTTCTCCCGCATGGGGAAATTATGATTTCAATGTCTTATTTCCTGAAGGAGTTTAAAGAAAAGGACAGAGTGGAAAAAGCAATGAGTAGTGACAACAGGGTCCGGCCCTTCAGTAACTACATGACTTGAAGTGATTTCTGAGTCTCAAACTCGTTTTATGACTCAAAACACAACTTTATCTATTATAACACAATACCTGCTATTCTTCTGGTGTGCCTAGAAGGTAAACTGATTGGAATAAAGAAGACTCCATCAAGGATTAAAAAACTCATCTCTGTCTAGTTGATTCTGACTCATAGTGACACTATAGGACAGAGTCGAACTGCCCTACAAGTTTTCTAAGGCTGTAAATCTTTACAGGAGCAGACTGCCACATCTTTCTCCTGCAGAGCCGCTCGCTGGTGGGTTCAAACTGCCAACCTTTTGGTTAGCAGCTGAGTGCTTTAACCACTGTGCCACCAGGGGTCCCATCAAGGATACTTACTGATAATATCAATCCCCTGGCTTCCAGCAATTAGTAACGTGTTAACCTTAGTGCTCTCTTAAAATAAAAATATATCCTTGAGAGGGTTAAGTTTATTTCCAACTTTAGAATGAGTTAGTTTAAGCTTTGCCAAAACTAGTATACTCCCTGAAAGTGCTTCCAAATTTAACTCTCTCTCTAGGCTCCAAAAAAGTGACCCTCATAACCTTCTTCCAATGTCCCCTCCTCAAATAAGCATAAAGTGACACACTGTGTTTTCTCACTGGCAAGCCTTGAAAACTAGTAATGTTTTCTTTCCCTGTTTTTTCTCATGAAAAATTCATTTATGTAAATCTGATATCCTATGTAATCCACCCATGCCAGAGACTGAGTGATGGGAAGATTCTAAAGGAGGCATAGAAAGGTTGGAATGGTGGATGCCTGGTGAAGTGATGACGTTAGCTTTGTCATGGTGATATTCATTAACCTAAACCTGGTAATCTGCTTAATTCACATAGGTTTGAGGTTACAGATAGAGTAGACCAAACAAAAAACAAACCCATTGCCCTCGAGTTGATTCCAACTCATAGTGACCCTATAGATGGAGCAGAGAGTCACAGAAACAGAGAAAAATACAATCTATAATTTATCAGAATATTGACACAAGCCATTTGTTATCTATTTTTTTTTCCATAACCCACTAATTATCCACCATAAAGGTGCCCTGGTGGCACAAATGGATCTGTTTCCGTAAAAGATTACAACCAAGAGAATCCTATGGGACAGTTCTACTCTGTCACATGGGGTCGCTATGAGTTGAAATAGATTCAGTGACACCTAACAACAACAACAATTATCCACCTCAGCCAAAATTAGAAGCAATTAATCTCACAGTAATGGGCACATTCTGTTTTATTCAACCACTGACAAGGAGTATGACCTTGAGAAAAGTATTTAACTTCTCTTGCTAATGACTTAATTTTTGAATGGTAGGAATATACCTTAAGATTTAAGATGAGAGTGTGTGCATGCTGAGTCTTAGAAGCTCTACTTGCAAATACTCTCATTTTGTGCACAGACACAAGCTACTGTGAATTATTGTGACATGACTCGTAGGTATGTATGTCTTGCTTCTCCAAAGAGATGGTGCACTTCTTTAACCGCTTAAAAACAAGGACAAGATTTTCTATACTATTATCCCCATCAAAGGGTACAATTCCAGGCTGGGCTGAGGACAAGGGGAACATCATACTTTTCTATCCATCTACCCTCTGATGTCTTTCATTCCACAATTAAAGAAATGAAAATATCCTCCTACAAAAAAGAAACTAACTCTTCCATCCACACTAGGGTATAACTGATCAATTCTAGCTCTTTTGACGGGGCAAGTGGAACTTGGAAGAAGCAAGAGGGTACTGGGCATTTCAGGTCATTTGCAGCAGTAGGGGTGTGTGTCATGAGGAATGAACAACTATAAAGTGGAGGACTGGCATTTCCAGGACAAATGTCACTGAATTCAGAGTTTTGCTTAAGGCCAACCCTTATGAAAATTTGTTCCATGTAATCCACCAAATCTAAACTTATATCTTTGCAACTTTCAAAATATTCTGCCTGGTTCTCTTTTTAAAGCTTCAGAGAAGGGGAACACCCTGTTCCCTAGCATGGGATTTCTTCTAGATTGTGTTTGCCTGAGCAGAGAAGTGCTCATGTGATTCCAAGGCCTCTACAGTTGTTTACCAGATAGATACACAACCTTAATAGTCATAAAAATAATTTAGAAATCTGGACAGACAGTGCAAAAGAACTGTAGCATCATGGCCTGAAGCATATTCTGTCACATGTACAGCTGATTCTAGCCTTGCTGAATTCCACAACTGTAGCACACAAAACCAATGGGGAGGGAAGGCCCTTTTATCACACCCTTCCCCAGCAAGCCACAGATAATCTCACAGAGGTCCTGTTCAACGGCTGATGTGAACCTGGGCTCTGCATGTTGTGAATGAAAATCCATAAGAATTAATAATAGAAGCATGCAAGTGCCCTGGCATTTCATAGAAGTCACAATTACAGTAAATTTCCAGTGCTGCAGTCTGGTGAATATATGAAATGCAAAGAGGTGAACTGCTATGAGGCAGGCAGCTTTAAAACTGTGCAAAATATAGTTAAGTTTCATTGATGAGGGTTATCAGGTGCTCATGGTGTCCTTGGGTCTTTAGTCCCATTATTAGTTTTGCATCTCTAAACGTAAAAACCAAACCCATTGCCATTGAGTTGATTCCGACCCATGGAAACCCCATGTTTGCAGAGAACTGTGCTCAATAGGGTTTCAAGGCTATGACCTTTCAGAAGATCACCAGGACTTTCTTTCGGCACCTCAACGTAGGTTCAAACTGCTGACCTTTCAGTTAGTAGTCAGCACTTAACTGCTTACCCGCTTACACCACACAGGGAATCCTTTTTCGTTTCCAAAGGCACACCAACCTTGGAAATTCAGTGTGAGTGTGTTTTTAAATAAAGCATTTAAGCAAAAATTTTAAATAAAATCTTCAAGATAATTTTCTTATCATTTGCTTCTTTCTCATAAGATAAAATTTTTAAAAAAAGATCATAATAGTTCCTTTATTGCTTAGAGATAAGCAGATATTTACTATAAATCTGTTGTGTTAGTACAGCTTGTCACAGTGGAACAGAGTCACATCTGCAAGGTTTTGGGTAAACAGGTTGTATTAAGCAGATCATATTTTCTATGAAAGCCTTTCCCCCCTGTGTTTGTACTTTATCCTAACTCTGGTTGGAGACTTCCCTATGCTTAGTCTCTTAGAGAATGAGGCTAATTATTTCTTCAAAGACACTTAATGATATATTTCTTAGGTATGTACCACTCTTCTATGTGGTTGACTAAAATACTAATTAAGAAAGTAACTAGTAAAAGAAAAGTCATCGATAGCAGTAGAATTTAAAAAAAATATTTAAGGTTGGGGGCAAAATGGCGCTCTAGGCAGAAGCACCACGCCGTCCCTCCA
>NW_004444001.1:13149896-13161782 GCF_000243295.1 Trichechus manatus latirostris | reverse complement strand
CCAATGTCATAAAACAATATGTGTACTACTGTTTCATGAGAAACTATTTGTTCTGTAAGCCTTCACCTGAAGTACAATAAAAAAAAAATAAAGAAAAATATTTAAGTCAGAATTTAATTATATGAAATGGTGGCCTTTAAACTGATAAAAAAAATTATTAAGTTGGCCTCAGTAAAGAATATTTCTGTCAAGAAATGGTTTGGGACACCTGGCTGTTCATTTGGAGGAAAATAAAAGTAAACCTCTATTTCACACCAAAACCTAAAATAATTTCAGAAAACAAAATACAAAACAAAACAAAAAACCCTGAGAAGTGCTACAGTAAAATATAACAGAATATTTTTACAATCTTTTTATAGGGAAAAAGAAACCATTCTTAGCATGACTCCAAGGTCAAAATCCACAATGGAAAAGAAGGACAGATGTGATTTCATAAACATTTTAAGATTATGTACAGAACAAAACAACATAAAGAGGTTAAAAGACAAAAGACAAACCATGAACAAGTTATTTTAACACATGTGACAAATAAAGAGCTAATATCCATCTAATATTAACTACTCCTAAGAAGAGTTCTTAAGACAAAGATGAACACCCCAGTAGAAAAACCAGGAACAATGAAGCCAGGACAAAAAAAAAAAAAAAAAAAACAAATGGCCAACAAACATCTGGAAAAAATGCTTAATCTTATTAATAATCAAAGACATGAAAATTAAAACAATAAGATGGGTATTTTGACTATCAGCATGGCAAACATTAAGAAGATGTCCAGGGAGTGTGATAAAATAGGCATTCCCACGCCCTGTCAAGGGGTGTAAATTGGACAAATTTGGAGGATAATTTGGCAATGATTATCAAAAATCGGTACACAACAACATCAAAACTCAAAATGTATAAAACTTTTGAAGCAGCACTTTCACTCTAACCTAGGAAAATCCTGCTTTGCCTGGAATTAAGGATGCATGAGAGGAAGCTTAATAGAAGAAGACTCCAAGGGCAGATTGTGGGAGTCCAAATAGCCATCATAACTAAGGAGCTGGCTCTTCATTCTGTACAGAGTGGGAGCCGTTTATAGCTTCTGAGTATAGATTAGTATGACATTTTCAGGATAGATGGAAAACCAAGCAACTGGTTCTATTTCTAGAAAAATCATTTGGGGGAGTATTATCAAAAATCTCATTTTTGCCCTTTAGGACGTCATGATGAAAACACTATTAACGTGTAGAGAAAGTTAAAGAGTTAGTAGTTTTTGGTAGATTTGAAACAAAGTTTATCAGTGCAAACATTGATTGAGAAGTTAGATAATCTCTTTTACCCTTGATTAAAATTAAATCTCCCAAGAAGAGTTTGTAACATCTTTAATCTGACTGTTCACATGTGAAGACCCCACAGAGCCCATAGGCAGAGCTTTTTCTATAGGTTCTTTGCCTTTTTTATCCTTAGACACCTGAGTATTTTTAGACACATTTACAAGGTAGATAGTTTCCTGAACAAAGAGAGCTTATTTGTAAATAAATCAGATGGAGACTGAGTTGGCAATCATGACTTTATTAAAATCATGCCCCAAGTAACAAAACTAACTGGCCCATAATCTGAGGGATATATTAGATAATTTGGGAGAGAATTTTAGGGAAATTGTCGATACATTATTTTTGTTTAGAATTTGAGTCTACTCTTTTCTTCCCCACACTGTGAAATAGAAATAATTCCCACTTAATTTATAAGATTACCAAAACAGCTAAATGAATACATATGAAAGTATTTTGTAAATTAAAAACAATTGATCTTATTTCTTTATGTTATGTAACTATCACCTCTCTAGAGTGCTGTTAGGTAATTTTTTTCAAGCAAACAATCCAAGAGGAAGACAAGTCCAGCTCAATTCCATTGTAAAAAACTGACCGCAAGACTCACATTGGCTCTACTCTAAATTAAAGATTTTCTCCTGTCATTCTCGTTTGGGCAGAGGGTGAGTTACCTCAGGGCAGAGGGTGAGTTACCTCAAGCCCTTAAGTGTTGACTGATGGCATTCCAGAGAAGGTGCCAAGTTCTTTCTCGAGCCAAGCCTCCAGCTTAGTAACAGAGACCCAGCCTTCTTGGAATCCCCAAGCCAGGCTTACTTCCCATCTTTCACTCTTAACTGTGCTTCATCAGAATGGGTAAAGCATAGAGAATTTGAGCTTCCTCTTGGATTGTTTGCTTGAAAAAAAAAAAAAAAAAAGTACCTGAACAGCACTCTAGAGAGGTGATAGTTACATAATATGAAGAAATAAGATTAATTATTAGCATCTTGGAAGAGCTTCGTTCAAGATGATTTTTCGTTCTTAGTTCATAGCCCGATACTTCTTCTGGCATCCCAGGAGAGTTCACTTCCAGCAGACAAAACAAAACGTTGCCATCCAGTCAATTTTTTGTGGGGGGTGGGGTGGGGGTGGGGTGGGTATGTTTTGTTGAATGAATCTCCTTTCAGCATCCAGTTTGTGATCCTACTTCATAGTCTGATTCTTTTTGATCCAAAAATTGGGACAAATTTTCTGCAAGTCTGTGTGTCTATGCCACTCATGGAGAGTTTCAGTGCTAGAGCATCTCTCTCATCCCTTGTGCTTCAGCCCAGCACAGCCGTCTGCTCCCCGCACCAGGGATATTGTTTTTCTGTTTAGCCTGTGCATTAGTATTCTAAAGGTCCCTGGTTTGCACTCCAGTGCTGATCTAAAGGTCTGTGGTTCAAGCCAACCCAGCGGTACTGGAGAAGAAAAGCCTGGTCATCTATTTCCATTAAGATGACAGCCAAGAAAACTCTAGGGAGCACAGTTCTACTCTGTAACACATGGGGTCAGCATGAGTCGGAATCGACTCAACGGCAATCGCTTGGTTGGTTGGTTGGTTTTAGTATCTTAGAAGAGCTATGTTCAAGATGATTTTTCGTTCTTAGTTCATAGTCGGACACTTCTTTCGGCATCCCGGGAGAGTTCATTTTCCGCAGAAGACAAAAAAAAAAAAAAAAAAGTGGCCTTTAACTCGATTCTGACTCATAGCACCCTATAGAGCCGTATAGCACAAAGCAGAACTGCCCCACAGGCTGTAATCTTTACAGAAGCAGACTGCCACGTTTTTCTCCAATGGATCAGCTAATAGATTCGACTGCCTTTTGGTGAGCGGCCAAGTGCTTACCCACTGAGCAACCAGGGACTCTGGAACAGACAGATTGTCAGCATTCCAGCAGTTGTTTTCAAAAGTGGGTCTGCATCACTCTCTTTAGGGTTTCTCTTAATATTTGGAGCTACAATGCATGAGAAGTCCTGCATGACTATGTTGTTAACAGCCAGTGCTTGTCACAATGCACAGGGAATTGTAGGCTGTCGATATACAGTGTTTGAAAAAAACTAAAATTTCGTGGATTGGTAAAGTATCCCTGGGAGAGGCATGGCTGAGCTATTCTTCTTGTCTCCTCTAGTCTTATAATTCTGGAATTCTTAACGCTTATACCTCTACTCTCAACTCAAGAACTTAATTCTTAGTAGGTTCTCAGCCCATCTAGAAAAATGTTCAAGAAGTATAATAATCAATCTGAGGAGAAAACCAAAATAAGCCCTCCCAAATTTTTCAGTCTCTTCAGTCTTAGTTTTGATGACTGGAGATGGTGATGAAGAGAACAATTAATTGAATAATCTATAAATAGAAAGTGAGAAATGGATATATAATCATAGGATATGAATCTGAGATTACTCTATTTTTCCCTTTATAAAAGAGGAAACCAAGTATACAGTTTTTTGCCTTCACAAGCCTTCACAGACAAACCTGGCATTAGATTTAATTCACCGAGGTATCCTCGCATTATATTTATACAGTATAAAAACATGTTTATACGTGATAAAATATAAAATATATGTGTAAAATTTAACTGTACACACATGTATTTATGCACACTGGGACTTTAATCCATTGCTGTGGAGTCCATTCCGACTCATGGTGATCCCATGTGTTACAGAATAGAACTGTGCTCCTTAGGGTTTTCTCGACTGTAATCTTTACAGAAGCAGATTGCCAGGCCTTTCTTCTGAGGCACCTCTGGGTGGATTTGAACACAGGAATCTTTAAAGAATAAGTTTATCTAGCTCATAAAATTTACAAAACCTTCAAACATTTTTCCAGATATAGATTTGGTTATAGTTTTTGTCTTTCCACCTGTATTTCTACCCATCTTCTCTACTACATCTGCCTACTAAAAGGAATGCAAGGAAACATTTCTCAAGTGAACGGCCCAAGAATTCATATACACAGATAGATCCTGATGAAAATGTTACCAAAAATTTATAAAAAATAAAAGATAAAATAAAATCAAGGTTTTTCAGGCCCTCTGTCATGACTCCTTGAGTCATGATTTCTTTTAGGTTCTTTCTGGAGACGTGCTCTTTTCATTCATGGATACGTGCGATGTGTGTGTGTGTGTGTGTGTGTGTGTGTGTGTGCGTGTATAAGATCCCTGGGTAGTGCAAGCATTTTGCGATTGACTACTAACCTAAAAGTTAGTGACTCTTCAGAATAAAGGCCTGGCGATCTGCTTCTGTAAAGATCACAGCCAAGAAAACCCTATGGAGCAGTTCTGCTCTGTGACACACGGGGTCACCGTGAGTCAGAATTGACTGGATGACATAGTTTAGTTTTGCTTTTTTTGCTGTGTGTGTGCACATGTGCACGCTACTGAGATTTCTTCTATTTATAGTAGAAGAAACATATTCCCATAAAGATGCCAGGAAAACAGCCCAAGAGATCAACTGTGCCTAAGATTAGATTGTTGCTAAAAATGCTAGAAAGCGTAGGCGTGGGCAGTTCCAACTAAGCACCACTGTTGATAAGGAGACAGCTGTTGACATAAATAATGATATTTGGAGGCCATAAATACATAACTGGGAGAATAGAGAGACAATGGGCAGCTGTCTCCAGAGGTATAGTAGCAAATGCTGATGATTGTTCACTGTAACTGAAGGACAGGGATTATCAGAAATGAATTCAATTGAATGAATTCAAGGAAGTGAGGGAGGCCACCACCATGGCCAAGCTTTCCTACGGAAGTAAGTGCCAATACAGCTGTGGGTCAGGCATGGCTGGCCCCCAGCTGCCACAGAGAGAGGTGTGATGTAAACATGCCAGCCACGCCCTGAGGACAATAACAGTTCCTCATCTGTGGCAAAGACGAGTGAATTCTGAGAATTTTTTAACAATCAAGACCCTTCTGGCTTGGAAGGGAAGTGCTGAAAACACCATGGGACTTGCATCTAGTGAAGGCAAAGTTATTATTACTCTATACACATACCAGAGTCCCTGGGTGATGCAAATTACTCAAGGGCTCAGCTGGTAACTGAAAAGTTGGCCATTCAAGTCCACTCAGAGGTGCCTTGGAAGAAAGACCTGGTGGTCTGCTTCTGAAAAATCAGCCCCTGAAGACTCTGTGGAACAGTTTTACTCTGACACTCATGGGGTTGCCATGAGTCAGGGCTGACTCAACCACAACTGTTTTTTTTTTTTTTTCTTTTTGGTTTTGTACTCATATAAAAAGTATTTGCTGGTATCCTCACTGATGAGGACTCTCCTTTGAGTCAGGAAATTCAGTCATTGCGAAAAATGTGCCTTTGTTATCTTGAGGCTGGGATCCCTCCACTTACACACTGATGTCTATCAACTCAGGGATACCTTTTATTTCGTTAATTAATTAGACATAGATCCGGAGTCAAATTCTGACACAATCCAGCAAGTAACTATAAAAACTGGTGGTGAGATTGAAATGCTAGTAACGCTAACATTAATAGCTGTCAATAATTGAGGCTCACCACTCGTTAGGCACAGTTCTAGGACATTTTATATGTCATCACTCATTTAATCCTGATAAGAACCTATGAATTGTTATCCCCATTTTATAGATGACTAAACTGAGACACAGAGAACCTCCAAAAATCCCAAAGGGCATCCCACTAATAAAGTCAAAGCTGGGATCTGAACCCTAGGCAGTCTAGCTACAGAGCCTATTCTAAGCCATCTACTTCGGGATACCGCTTTCCCACCTTTGACTAGTTGTCAAATACAGGCCCTGTTGCCACCGAGTAAATTCCAACTCATGGCAACCCTACGTATGTCAGAGTAGAACTGCACTCCATAGCGTTTTCAATGGCTTTAACCTTTCAGAAGTAGATCACCGGGCCTTTCTTCTCTGGCACCTCTAGTTGGATTCGAACTGCCGAACTTTCAGTCAAATATAAGACACCCAGTGTCTTAGTCATCTAGTGCTGTCATAACAGAAATGCCACAAGTGGATGGTTTTAACAAAGAGAAATTTGTTTCCTCACAGTTAAAGTAGGCTAAAAGTCCAAATTCATGGTGTCAGCTCCAGGGGAAGGCTTTTTCTCTCTGTCGGCCTTCTTCTCTTCAGTGTTCCCCTGGGCTAGGAGCTTCTCGGAGCAGGGACCCCGGTCCAAAGGACGCGCTCTGCTCCTGGCACTGCTTTCTTGATAGTATGAGGTTCCCCTGTCTCACTGCTCACCTCTGTCTTTTATGTCTCAAGAGATTGCCTCAGGACACAATCCAGTTTTGTAGGTCAGGTCCTGCCTCACTAACACAACTGCTACCCATCCTCCCTCATTAACACAATAGAGGCAGGTTTACAACATGCAGGAAAATCACACAGTACCAGGAATCATGGCCCAGCCAAATTGATACACACATTTTTTGGGGGCCATAATTCAAACCATGACACCCAGTTAAATTTGAATTTCAGGTGAACAATGAATAATTTGGGACAATGAGTAATGTCCAAAATATTTCATGGAACATACTTATATTTTAAAAATTGTTTGATGCTTATCTGAAATTCAAATTAACAAGATGTTCTGTATTTTTATTTGCTAAATCTTCCAACTCTATCCCAGAGGGAGGTGTATGTACCAAGGAAGTAAAGAAAAAAAATTAATTAGTTTGAGTTTTGGTCCCAAACCCCAAAGTAGAGCTCTAATTGCAGGACTAGGCTCGGTACCACCACACACACCATCCATTGCTGTCGAATCAGTTCTGACTCATAGCGACTCTATAGGACAGGGTAGAACTGCCCCGTAGTGTTTCCAAGGAGTGGCTGGTGGATTTGAACTGCCGACCTTTTGGTTAGCAGCCTGAGCTCTTAACCACTGCGCCACCAGTGCTCTAAGGCTAGGTATGGACCTCCTTCTCCCTACCCTAGAGTGACAGCTGTCAGACCTGACTGGACATCAGCATCACTAAGGTAGCTTTAATAACACACTTGCCTGAGCCTGGCCTGGCCTGGCCTGCTAATCAAGGACGCTTACTCTAGTGGTGATTTACTGAGTTCGGGAGTCATATTTTTTTCATCATTTCCTGTGGAGACGTCCAAGATTCAAAGGCTTAGACTGAGATGAAGAGCACCTATATTTTCTAAAGATCTTCTAAATGTTTTCTCCTGCTCCTCTTCCTACTCCTCTTGCTTCTCAGCCTCCATCTCTTTCTTCTCTGCCTCTTCTTCCTCCTTCTTCCTTTGTAGTCCAGCTATTCATGATTGGTCTGAAGCCCTGACTGAAAGTTCCAGCTTACCATTTTCAGCAAGTCCAAGGATACACCCCATAATACACCTCCAGCGAGGGAGGAAGAAGGGATAAATAGACCAAGAGTATGAGAGAAAGTTTCCCTGCAATGCCCGGAGCTGTCACCCGCACCTTCTTGAACTGAGTTAGCAGTCTTAGGCCTGGACTCAACATGGAGAAAGAAGATTTTTTCAGAGAGAATATGAGAGAAAAATTGAGAGAAAGAACCACATGGGAGCCAGGGCTCTTCTCATTTGGAAACAGGCCGTGGCAAAAAAGAGAAGACTGATTATACCCATATGTGCCAAGACTGTTATCCTCTCTGACAGCTCCACCACTACAAACCATGGTCCAAAGAGTACCCAGGAATGCAAATTAAAAAATCTTTCCTGGAGTGGGCAGTGAGTTGAAGATAATGGTGATGGAATAATTTGGAAAAGGATAGTGAGAATAGCAGCACAACTGGAAGAATGTAATTGATGTCACTGAATTGTACATGTAGAAACGTTTGAAATGGTGTAACTTTGGCTATCTATATTTTTACCAAAAGAAAGGTCCTCCAAGGTCGAGAAGGGAGTGTGTTGACATGTTGTGGGGTTGTTAAACGATGTCATAAAATGATATGTGTACTGACTGTTTAATGAGAAACTATTTGTTCTGTAAACCTTCATCTAAAGTACAATAAAAAAATTTTTTTTTAATTAATAAAAAAGTCTTCCCTGTTAACGGAGAAAAAGTGGGAAATGGGCTGGAAAGATCACAAGCTCCCTCTGCAATGTGGCTTATGATCCATGAGGGTGTTGTGAAATCAGTTTAGTGGAACATGACAATTTAGAAATAAAAATGAAATAAAATAAAAATGATAGAAAATATTCAAGGGTGTGCATGTGTGTGTATGTCACACACACATTAAAAAAGCTTGAAAGACAGTGCTCTAGAGACAAATATCCATCAATTTTGGAAAGCAGAAAGCACAGGCTTTTTACTTGACTCAGAGTAGATAAGCTTTGGTTGGAAGGAAGCAAGATCTAAAGAATGATCTGGAGGAGCTGGCTGATGCCTAAAGAAGAATAAACGATAGATTTAGAAAGATTCCTTTACAAGTGGAAGGATGGGGGCACGAGAGGACCATTCACCTAAGGAGAGAAAATACAAAAGTCGTATGTGTCACATTGCTGATTTCTTAGTGTTTCCCTAGATAAGATCTTTGCTGAAATGTAGGCCACATGGTTGTCATTCCTGGGTCTCCTATGTCTTTTCTCTTCTCTTTTAGAGCAGAGAGCTGAAGCAGGGGGCAGTGCTGGCGGAGATGGGAGTGTATGTATGAAGTTTTTAAAGTACACAGAAGAAGCAAGGTCAGGGCTGGACGGAAGAGCCTGACTCTGTCTTCTTTCTGCTAATCAAAGCTATTTATGCTAATGGTGCGTTATTGGGTTTGAGATCCATAGTTTTCCATTTTTCTGTGGACATGTAAAAGAAAGTTTGAGAGACCGTAGGGAAGTATTCCTTCATGTTCTATCAGTGCTGTCCAATAATACTTCCAACAATGATGGAAATATTCTGTATCTGTACTGTCCAATATGGTAGCCACTAGCCCATGGGGCTGCTGAGCACTTGTAATGTGGCTAGTGTGACTAAGAAACTGAATTTTAAACTTTATAAAATTTTAATTAAGATGAAAATTTAAATAGCTACATGTGTCTAGTGGCTACAGTATTGAACAGAGCAGTTCTCTCTCATTCCAGTTTTTCTTTGACATCGAATAACCTGGGTATAAGTGATTTATATTTGACCATGATTATGTGCTGAGTTTTACCCAAATTATTCTGAGATACCCATAAAATTGAGAACAATATGTTGGTATTTACATCAACTATAAAAGAGAAATTTGCTGGATTGGTTTATGACTATTTCAATTCTTAAACATTCAATCTATTCTGGTATTAATAATCCTAAGGGTCCTTGATTATTTTAATGAATGTCTTTACTGAGATGAAAGGGAAATCTCGTCAAATATAAAAGGCACGATGTTAAATGCACCTAATTGCAAAGTTAAGCAATGATTTTAAAATAGTCTGTATTTAGTCAAACTTGATAACCTGTAAGAAGTTTAAAGAATAATTTTCTAGTAAGTTCATAAGGACGCCAAAATGTACTACCTTCTGCAATGGAAGCAGAAGAGATTGTGTATCAGGCTACGTGAAGTGGAAAATGATTAAATACTCAGGGCTTCTGATCAGCTCAATTAGGCACTACCACTGTGTGCATTTTTAGATTTTGGCTTGAATTACTTGTTTTTGTGCCTCAGCCTTACATGTTACACCGCTCGCCTTTATGTTCAGTTCAGGGAACAAGAGAGGGACTACTGAAGATGAGAGTTGGAGTGTTCTGGCTCATCTCGATCTTCACAGTCATGGCGGGGCGCGATGGCATCTTGGGGGTGAGTTGGAGCATGGTCTGAATTTCCTGTCTACCACCTCTCCTTTCTCCTGGCACTTTTAGGAACCATCATTCTCCAGGCAGCTGAAAATACAATTTTTTTAAAAAAAATTATGCTTTAGGTGAAAGTTTACAGAGCAAATTAGTTTCTCACTGAACAGTTAATACACAAATCGTTTTGTGTCGTTGGTTGCCAACCCTGCAATGAGTCAACACTCTCCCCTTCTCCACCCTGGCTTCTCTGTTTCCATTCTTCCAGTTTTCGTGTCCCTTCCTGTCTTCTCATCTTTGCTTTTGGGCTGGTGTGCCCAATGGTCTCCTACACATGAATTGAACTATGAAGCGTATTCCTCACGTATGTTATTGTTGGCCCTATAGACCTGTCTAATCTTTAACAGAAGGGTGAACCTCAGGAGTGACTTCAGTACTGAGTTAAAACGGTGTCCAAAGGCCATACTCTGGGGATTTCTCCAGTCTCTGTCAGAATAGCGAGCCTGGTCTTTTTTTTTTTTTGTAAATTTGTATTTTGTTTTTCATTTTTCTCTGGCTCTGTCTGGAAATGAAGCTACAGAATTTAATGGACTCGGAATCAGAAGTCCTGGGTTCTTGTCTCAACATTGTCAATATTCTTGTTTCAACCTTAGTTGTGTGGCCTTAAGACAAGTTATTCCACCTCTTTGGAACATAAATAACCTAACTACAAAATGAGGACCTCAGACTAAACCATCCTGGAGATCTTTTATAGCTCAACACATTCTCTAATATGGTCTTTTTGAAGCAGAAAATGCATATGGATTGACATTAGCAGTCCTCGGGCCCTCTCTTCCTTATCTATATTCATTCCCTTAATGCTTTCGTCTAAGCTCGTTGTTTTAACAGGCTATATAAGAAGCCCTGGTGGTGCAGTAGTTAAGTGCTGGGCTGCTATCTGAAAGATCGGTGATTCGAACCCACCAGCCACTCCATGGGAGAAAGGTGTGGCAGTCGGATTCCGTAAAGATTACAGCCTGGAAACTCTATGGGGCAGTTCTACTCTGTCCTGTAGGGTCACCATGAGTCAGAATCAACTTGACAATAACACGTTTAGTTTTGGGTATAGGCTGATAACTACCTAATTTATACAGTGAAACCTGTGAGAGCCAAAACTCAAAGGGCCGCCTCATAAGTGTTCCACCTTTGACAAGATGCAGTCTTGTCACTTTTCTATCGCTCTCTACTAGTGGAAAATATTTGAATTTTCCTTCTCTGACAGTTTTCTGCCTTACACAGGCTCCGGCTTTTGCAGGTTTTACTGTATCTCCATCTTAGACTTCTCCCCTGAACTCCATACTCATATATCTAGTACTTACTTGGTATCTCTGCTTGGATGCCCAAAGGGTCCCTTAGCTTAATATATCCAAAATGAAACTTTTTTTTTTTTAATTTTAATTTTTTTATTGTTGTAGTTTAAATGAAGTTTACATTTCAGGTTAGTCTCCCATACAAAAATGTATACATACTTTATTATGTGACCCTAATTGCTTTCCCCATACTGTGACAGCACACTCCTCCTTTCCACCCGATTCCCCATGTCCATTCAACCTGCTCCTGACCGTCTCTGCCTTCCCATCTCACCTCCAGACAGAAGCCGTCCGTTTAGTCTCTTGTATCTACTTGAGCTAAGAGGAACACTCCTCATTAGTATCACTTTATGTCCCACAGTCCGGTTCAGTCCCTGTCTGAAGGGTTGGCCTCGGAAATTGTTTTAATTCTGGGCTGATAGAGAATCCAGGGGCCATGCTTTCTGGGGTTCCTCCAGTCTCAGTCAGACCATTAAGTCTGGTCTTTTTACTAGAATTTGAGTTCTGCACCCCACCTTTCTCCT
>NW_004444001.1:13146440-13147699 GCF_000243295.1 Trichechus manatus latirostris | reverse complement strand
AAGGAATCCAACTGATTTTTGTATGTTTATCTTGTATCCTGAAACTTTGCTGAAATCTTCTATTAGTTCCAGTAGTTTTCTTGTGGATTCTTCAGGGTTTTCTGTGTATAAGATCATATCATCTGCAAGTAGAGATACTTCTAATTCTTCCCTACCGATTTGGATGCTCTTTATTTCTTTTTCTAGCCTAATTGCTCTGGCTAGGACCTCCAGCACAATGTTGAGTAATAGTGGTGATAAAGGGCATCCTTGTCTGTTCCCGTTCTCAAGGTGAATGCTTTCAAAACCTCTCCATTTAGGATGATGTTGGCTGTTGACTTTGTATAAATGACCTTAATTATGTTGAGGAATTTCCCTTCTATTCCTATTTTGTTGAGAGTTTTTCTGATGAATGGTTGTTGGACTTTGTCAAATGCCTTTTCTGCATCAATTGATGAGATCATGTTGTTATTTTGTTTCATTTATGTGATGGATTTTACATTGATTGTTTTTCTAATGTTGAACCATCCCTGCATATGTGGTATAAATCCCACTTGATCATGAAGAATTTTTTTTTTTTTTGATGTGTTGCTGAATTCTATTGGCTAGAATTTTGTGGAGGATTTTTGCATCAATGTTCATGAGGGATATTGTTCTGTAATTTTCTTTTTTTGTGGTGTCTTTGCCTGTTTTTGGTATCAGGGTTCTGCTGGCTTCATAGAATGAGTTTGGGAGTATTCCATCCTTTTTTATGCTCTGAAATACCTTTAGTAGTAGTGATGTTAACTCTTCTCTGAAAGTTTGGTAGAATTCTCCAGTGAAGCCATCGGGGCCAGGGCTTTTTTATTGTTGGGAGTTTTTAAATTACCTTTTCAATCTCTTCTTTTGTTATGGGTTTTATTTAGTTGTTATACCTCTGTTTGTGTTAGTTTAGGTGGGTAGTGAGTTTCTAGAAATCTGTCCATTTCCTCCAGGTTTTCAAATTTGTTAGAGTACAATTTTTTGTAGTATTCTGTTACAACTATTTTAATTTCAGTTGGGTCTGTTGTGATATCACCCATCTCATTTCTTATATGGGTTATCTGCTTCGTCTCCTGTTTTCCTTTTGTCTGTTTGGTCAATGGTTTATTGATTTTGTTGATCTTTTCAAAGAACCAGCTTTTGGTCTTGTTAACTCTTTCAGTTGTTTTTCTATTCTCTATTTCATTTAATTCTGCTCTAATTCTTATTATTTCCTTTCTTCTGGTGCCTGAGGCCTTCTTTTGATGCTCTCTACTTGT
>NW_004444001.1:13119380-13145186 GCF_000243295.1 Trichechus manatus latirostris | reverse complement strand
CTCTGTCCTGTGTTCTAGTCTTGGGTTGTTATCTGATGTTACTGATTTTCTAACTGGAGGACTCCCTTTAGTATTTCTTGTAATTTTGGTTTGGTTTGCAGATTCCCTAAACTTCTGTTTGTCTGGAAGTGCCCTAATTTCACCATCATAGTTGAGAGACAGTTTTGCTGGATATAGAATCCTTGGCTAAAATGTTGTTTCCTTCAAGGCTTTATATATGTCATCCCATTGCCTTCTTGCGTGCATAGTTTCTGCTGAGTAGTCCGAGCTTATTCTTATTGACTCTCCTTTGTAGATGACTTTTCATTTATCCCTAGCTGCTCTTGAAATTCTCTCTTTAACTTTGGTTTTGGCAAGTTTGATTAGAATATGTCTTTGGGATCTACCTTATGTGGGGTTGGATGAGCATCTTGGCTAGATATCTTGTCATCTTTCACGATATCAAGAAAGTTTTCTGCCAGCAAATCTTCAACAATTCTCTCTGTATTTTCTGTTATCCCCCTACCCCACCCCCGTTCTGGTACTCCAATCCCTTATAGGTTATTCCTCTTGATAGAATCCCGTATATTTCTTAGGGTTTCCTTATTTTTTAAAATCCTTTTATCTGATTTTTCCTCAAATAAGTTGGTATCAAGTGCTTTATCTTCAATCTTGCTAATTCTGACTTCCATTGCCTCAACTCTGCTCCTATGACTTTCTATTGAGTTGTTAATTTTATTGTTAATCTTCTGGATTTCTGATTGCTGTCTCCCTATGGATATTTGCAGCTTGTTAAATTTGTCATTATACTCTTCTCTAATCATTTTGATTTCCTCTATTGTGTGTTCTGCGTTTTGCTTAATTTCCTTCTACTGTCTTGAAGAGTTCTGTATATTAATCTTTTATATTCTGCCTCTGGTAATTCCAAGAAATTTTCCACCTCTGGAAAATTTTGATTCTTTATTTTGGGAGCTTTCTGAAGCCATCATGGACTGCCTTTTTATGTGATTTGATATTGACTGTTGTCTCCTAGCCATCAATAAGTTATTGTATTTATTTATTTTATGTTTGCTTACTGTGTCCTAGCTTCTTGTTTTGTTTTGATATGCCCAAAAAGTGTGCTCGTATGAGCTAGTTTGATTATTGGCACCTTTGAAGCTCTATTGTTCTGTCACCAGGTGGTTAGAACTGTTACGAGGTATGTGAGCTCAGGAGTCCACCCACTCTTCCTGTATGGATTCAACTCAGGAGCCCAGGTACATAGCCACCAAGTGTGTGGTGTAGGCTCTCACTTACAGTCCTAGCCAGGCATGGGTGATTGGTATAGGCACAGACATCTGGCTCAGCAAGGGGACACACTCTGAGCAAGGTAGGGAGCTGACGGCCACCCCCGAGTGTCCAGGAGGAAGGCGTGTCCCTGTTCCCTAGAGCGTGTAGGTGGGTGGGTTTTGCAGCTGGACTGTGAGCACCTAATGCTGTTGGTTGTAAGGACTGGAGGGGACCTCTTATTTCTGGGCCCCTATCATAGGTGGCTAGGTGGCATGATTGGAGCCACCAGTCCTCAGGCCCCTGATGTGGATAGGTGAAGACCCTGCTTAATGGGCAGAGCAGTGTCAAATGTCAAGAACCTGCCACTTCATAGCTGAAACAGTTGAAGTTAGACTTCCAGTATATACCCTGTTGTACTGTGGTAATCAGGGCCTACACTGTTGAAATGGGCCAACACAAGTCTATGCGGTGGGAAAGGCACTCAAAGTCCATGGATCCCTTATGCCTGTGCCTAGGCAAAGGAGCTGTGCCTACCCTGGGTTCCTGGCTTAGGGGAGCTGGCAGTTTATTTTTTCCCCTGTTTGTTAATTTATTCACTCTACAAGGCAGGGAGAATGGCTCTGAGTATGTGATGTATCCTACTTCTGGCTTAGGGGACTCAGCAATTGCTGAAGCCGGTCCAGGACCCAGTGCAGAGCAGGGAGCGTGGACATAAATGGGAGAGAGGTTTTTCCCTAAGGGGGTTGTTTTTGATCCACGTGGTAGGCCATACACAAGTACTTATCTTTCACTGATCCAGGGCTGCTTCTCAGTGGTTCTTGGTGGCCGTGTAGACTCTCTGGCACTGGGTCTCTCCTGGTGCAGAAAACACACCTCCTGAGCACTGCTGCTTGCCTGCCTCACTGCTCCCCCCCAAGCTGATCAGGCCTGAAGGACTCAGGCTCTCACCAGGTCAGGTCTGGCAACTCCTCGCTGCTTCCAAACTGTCTCTCCCTCCCCCTGCCACTCAGTCTGGTTCCTCAACTCTGCCTTTGATGTTCAGGGCCCCCAGATTGCCGTATATAATCGACTCACTTGTTTTTTCAGGTCTTTGTTGTAAGAGGGTCCACTGGAAGCATGTGACTATGTCACCATCTTGGCCCCGCCTCCCAGAATCAAACTCTTGATTTTTTTTTTCACCAAGCCTATTCTTCCTTCCCTGTCTCCACAAGTGATGTCATCACCTCTCTGGCTGCTTAGGCAAGAAACTTGGTGTCATGTTTGATTCTTCTCTTGTTCTCACATTCTGTATCCAAACGTCTGCAATGTTTTTGGCTTTATCTTCAAAATATATCTAGAATCCAACTTATTCTCACCACCTCTATGACTGCTACTACTCACTTGTAGTATGTCAATAATGCCTGATGATTTCATCGCTTCTGTGCTTGTTGATTCTCAACATGACTGCAGGAATGAACCTTCTGAAATATAAATTACAGCATGCCTTTCCTCTGTTTAAAATTACCCAGTGGGTTCCCATCTCACTCAAGAAAAAGCTAAAGTTCTTACCATGAAGTATAAAGACCTATACAACCTGCTTCCCTGGAGACACCTTTCTAACCTCACCCCTGCTCCTCTCCCGCCACAATGGCCACCTCACTCTGCCTCTACATGCAAAGGATAGTCATACCCCTGGGCCTTTGCACGTGCTATTCCTTCTGTCCAGAAAGCTCTTCCTTTAGGCATATTATCTTTTCCACCTCATTCAGGACTTTGCCTAAAATTTGCCTCAGTGAGGCCTTCTCTGGCATTTCTCCACCACCCCTGGCTTGGATTGCAAATCTACAATTTCAGTTCATTGGGAAACCCAACAAGGCCTTATGAAGTACATACTCCAAAGCCTCTCTGTAACTATTTTCTTTTCTTCTTAACAGAGAAATGATGGCATTAAAACAAAAAGAGAACTCACTGTGAACAAGAGAAAGCATCCAGGTGAGACTTTGTTATATAGTATGATACAATAGGTTTTGGTGTCAAGAGACCTGGGTTCAAATACAAGCAGTGCTTCTGACTGGTTGTATAATTTTTGACATGTTTTTAATTATCCCAATATCTGTAAAATGAAAATAACAGTAATCACTACTAGCAAGGCATTTGTGAGAATTAAATAATCTAATATAGGTGTAGTATCTTGCATGCCTGGCAAGTAGCTGTTCCGTATACTTTCTCTCCTACCTTACCTTGATCCTAAAAATAATTAATGGGCACAGCCTTCAGTGTAGGAATGAAGTGTGTTATGAAATTTAGTTTGTTGGCCTGTCTGATGTTTCAAACATCAAATATGTTTCTTCATGGAAACAGTGATGCACAGAGTTGGTTGTTAGGTCCTGGGTCAGTCCATCAAAGCCTTTATACAGCTCAATGAATTTGCCAAACAACAATATGCTAATAGTACCATAGACCCTACAACTATGTGTGACTGCAATTCTTTAGGAAAATGAAATTAAAATTTCAACTTGGAATGCCACAAAATATATTTTTCCTGGCAATAAAAACGACAGTCAAAATACAGCAAGTATTTATTGAGCTGATATTATGTGCCAGGCACTATTTTAAGGACATTAGATGAATTAAATCCTCACACCAACACTTCGAGTTAAGTACAGTAATCATTTTTATTTTATGGAGAGTGAAACCTAAGGCACAGAGCTAGGGGCAAGAGCCAGGATTCAAACCTAGTCAACCTGGCTCCAGAACCAGTGCCACTGACTGCTGACAATGTGACCAGGCTCACCCTTTCCCTTTTCTCACTGCCTCTCACCTGCCTGACATTAGGAGTGGGAATCCTCTCAGCTCCTCACTTCTTGGGGCAACCCCCAGGGCCTCAGGCAGGCGTTCCAGCCTGTAATGAGATGTAGAGAGTAAGGGATGGGCTGAGGCCTTACAGTGTGTGATGGTGGGTGCTTTGGGGATATCTTAGTCATCTAGTGCTGCTACAACAGAAATACCACAAGTGGATGGCTCCAACAAAGAGAAACTCATTCTCTCAAAGTCCAATAGGCCACAAGTCCAAATCCAAGGCATCAGCTCCAGTGGAAGGCCCTCTCTGTTGGCTCTGAAGTAAGGTCCTCACCATCAGTCTTCCCTTGGTCTGGGAGCTTCTCTGTGCAGGAACCTCAGGTCCAAAGGATGTGCTCTGCTCCCGGCACTGCTTTCTCGGTGGTATGAGGTCCCCATGTCTCTCTGCTCTCTTCTGTCTTTTCTATCTCAAAAGAGATTGGCTTAAGACACTATCTAATCTTGTAGACCTTATCAGTTGTCATGGATTGAATTATGTCCCCCCAAAAATGTGTCTATCAATTTGGCTGGGCCATAATTCCCAGAATTGTGTGGTTGGCCTCCATTTTGTGATTGTAATTTTATGTTATAGAGGATTAGGGTGGGATTTTAACACCACCCTTATCGAGGTCACATCTCTGATCCAATGTAAAGGGAGTTTCCCTGGGGGGTGGCCTACACCACCTTTTATCTCTCAAGAGATAAAAGTAAAGGGAAGCAAGCAGAGAACTAGGGACCTCATACCATCAAGAAAGCAGTGCCAGGAGCAGAGCACGTCCTTTGGACCGGGGTTCCTGTGCAAAGAAGCTCCTAGTCCAGGAGAACACTGAAGAGAAGAAGGCCAACAGAGAGAAAAAGCCTTCCCCTGGAGCTGACTCCCTTAATTTGGGCTTTTAGCCTACTTTGACTGTGAGGAAATAAACTTCTCTTCGTTAAAACCATCCACTTGCGGTACTTCTGTTAGAACAGCACTAGATGACTAAGATATCAGTATAACTGCTGCTAATCCATCTTATTGCATCATAGTGATAGAGTTTACAACACATAAGGAAATCACATCAGATTACAAAATGGTACACAGTTATACAATACTGAGAATCATGACCCAGCCAAGTTGACAGATATTTTAGGGGGACACAATTCAATCCATGTCAAGGGATATAGGTCTTTTGTAAACGTCCTTGGACATGTCTCAACCTCAGTCCATGCCATATTACCTGCTTCCTTTTCTTTGGAGAAGCCTGGGATTGATCCATCTTCTTTCTTATAAAACTGCCTTCTGCCTAGTCCTCCAGGACCCTTAAGAAACATGTCTCATAAACGATCCTCATCTTATCTGTCCCTGAAGATGGCATGGTGCTGCCCTGAGAAATCTAAAAGATTTATAAGAGGTTCCACTGCCAATAGCACTGAAATGAGACCCAGGATAAAAAGATGCCCACCCATTTCCTCAGTTTCTCTAAATTTCTTCACATTCTTGGTCTGGCATCCATATATGAGCTTCGGAGGATCTTGGACCCCCCTTGGAATTTTATCCAAGTTTTATATGAATGTGTCTAAATGAATTTTGAGTGGGAGAAAACTCATAGGATCTATCTTCTCTCCCAGCCCAAAACAATTACTAATCTTTCCTTAGGGAAAGAAAACACGCTCAGAAATAATGGTGAAGGTGAGGGCACACACAGGGCTGCAACGAGGATTTGTTTTGTTTTCATTTTGTATTTCATATGAATACTCAAACTCAGCTAATTAATGGAATTTTTTATAGGAGAAGGAAGGACTTTTTAGATAAAAGAGTGTGAAGTTGAGGATTTTATACTGGAGATACTTCAAAGAGTCTGAACTGAGGGAGGGAGATAGAAGAATGACTAGGATTTTCTCACTTTTTCTCCCTTCAGTCTTTTTTTTAATAACTGTGATAAAATAGATATAAACTTTACCATTTTAACTATGTTAAAGTGTACAGTTTAGTGGCATTTCGTACATTCACAATGTTGTGCAACTATTATCGCTATCTTGTTCCAGAACTTTTTAATCACCCTGAAAAGGAAACTCCATATCCATTAAGCAGTCACTCCCCATTTCTTCTTTCCCTCAGCCCCTGGAAATCATTAATTTGCTTTCTATCTCTAAAGGTTTGCCTATTCTGGATATTTTATATAAATGGAATCATACAATAGGTGGCCTTTTATGCTTGGCTTTTTCACTTAGCATGTTTTCAAGGTTCGTACATATTGTAGCATGTATCAGTACTTCATTAATGTTTATGCCTGAATAATAATTCATTGTATGTATATATAACAATTTGTTTATCCATTCATTAGCTCATGGGCATTTGGGTTCTTTCTTTTGGCTATCGGGAATAATGCTGCAACAGAAACATTCTTATACAAGTTTTTGTTTGAACACCTGATTTAGATTCTTTTGAGTATATACCTAGAAGTAGAGTTGTTGTAGCATACGGTAATTCTATGTTTAACTTTATTGAGGAACTACCAAACAGCTTTCCGTAGTTGTTCTTGTTAGGTGCTGTCGAGTCGATTCCGACTCATAGTGGCCCTATGCACAGCAGAATGAAACACCACCCAGTCCTGTACCATCCTCACAATTGTTGCTATGTTTGAGCCCATTGTTGCAGCCCCTGTGTCAATCCATCTGATTGAGGGTCATCTTCTTTTTTTGCTGACCCTCTACTTTACCAAGTATGATATCCTTCTCCAGGGACTGGTTCCTCCTGATAACATGTCCAAAGTATGTGAGAAGAAGTCTCGCCATCTTTGCCTCTAATGAGCATTCTGGCTGTACTTCTTCCAAAACAGATTTGTTCGTTCTTTTGGCAGCCCCTGGTATATTCAATATTCTTCACCAACACCATAAATCAAAAGCATCAATTCTTCTTCGGTCTTCCATAGTGGTTGCACCATTTTCCATTCCTACCAACAATGGATGAAGGTTCCAATTTCTCCACATTCTCACAAACACTTGTTATTTTTTGATTATAGCCATCCTGGTAGGTATGAAGTGGTATGCCATTAGGGTTTTGATTAGCATTTCCCTAATGACTAATTGGAGTCCTGGTGAAACAGTGATTAAGAACTCAGCTGCTAACCAAAAGGTTGGCAATTTGAATCCACCAGCCACTCTTTGGAGACTGTATGGGGGCAGTTCTACTCTGTCTTATAGGGTCACTATGAGTTGGGGGTTTGGTTTGGTTTTTGGAATGACTAATTGGAGTCCTTAGGTGGTGCAAACAGTTAACATGCTTGGCTGCTAACCGAAAGGTTGGAGATTTGAATCTACCCAGAGGTGCCTCAAAAAAAAAAAAAAAAAGACCTGGAGATCTACTTCTAAAAGATCAGCCATTGAAAACTTCATGGAGCAGAGTTCTACTCTGACACATATAGGGTCACCATGAGTCAGAGCCAACTAGACAGCAACTGGTCGCAGTGACAGAATGACTAACTGATGTTGAGCATTTTTTCATGTGCTTTTTGACTATTTGTGTATCTTCTTTGGAGCTCCCTTTAGTCTTAACATGGGAACTCTGGTTGTTCCCTGACAAAGTGTAGGTGATGCTGGGGGTGGGACCAAGAACTGGCAGAAGTGAGAGGACAGACATGTATTAGGCATCGATGGGAACTGTCTCAAGTTCTTGCTCTGGATATGTATTTTAGTCAATGTCTAGATGAGTAGAACTCAGTAACAGCAGCTTGTGCAGTCCATGACCTCCAGGCTAAATATCTTGATTGCTTCACAGCCACTTCCTCAGCAATATTTCCCTCACAGACGGAAGAAAGAGGGTTCTGACTATCTTTCTCTCTCCAGGCCCAGTCCAGGAATATGAACTGCTTCTTCAGATGGCCTATAGAGATTCTAATGAGAAAAAGAACTTGAAGAATTTTCTGAAGCTCTTGATGCCTCCATCATTATTGTTACATGGGCCAGTGGAGATTATCAGAGTAAAGGCTACCACATGTAAGTCAACCCTGTTGACTGGAAGTGTAAATGGAGAAAGTGGGTGCATCAGCCAGTTTTGGTTAGGTTATGTTATGGAAATAAACATCTCTGCAATCTTTGTGGCTTAAAAAAATAAAGATTTTATTTCTTCCTCATGCTACATGTCCATGTTAGATTCGCAGAAGGACTGTATTTACCCAGACTGATGAATCTACCATTATCTGAATGTGCTCATTGGTGAGCCAAAGGGAAATAGAACACTGGAAGGTCTCACTTAGGCAGCTGAGTTTTCTAACTCAGAAGTGACACATATTAATTCAATTCACAGCCAGCCTATTGGCCAAAAATGGTTTCATTGCCCCATACAACTTCAAGAGGCCAGGATATGCAATCCTACTATTTGCCTGGAAGAGAGCAAGAAAATATTTGGTAAACAGCACTAATGACCACAACAGTGGGGTTCAGAGAAGTTAAACAATTTATCTAAAGCAGTGGTTGTCAAAGTTGGTGCCAGGACCAGCAGCATCAGTAATATCTGGGAATTTAAGAGAAATGCAAAATTTCAGAACCACCCAGATTACTGAATCAGAAACTCTGAGGATGGGACTCTCTAAGCGATTCCGATGCACACTAAAGTTTGAGAACCACTCATCTAAATTCTTTGTAGATGTTAAGTGGCAAAACCAGGATTAAAATCCATTTCTGATCTGTAGTTCACATTCACTCTGCTATGCCAGTAGTTTTCCAATTTCAGCATGCATCGTGCATCAAAATCACCTGGAGGGCTTGTTAAAATACATATTATTGGATTCCACCCCTAGAATTATGATTCAGTAGACCTGAGTTAAGGCCAAGCGTATGCAATTCTTACAAGTTCCCAGGTAAAACTGATGCTGTTGGTCTGGGCACCACACTTTGAGAACCACTGTGCTACACCATGTTGCTTCTCACTTGTATTGTCTTCTTTGACCTCTGATAAACAGAGCCTTACTAAGAGGGCTCTGCTAGGGACTTGGAGAGGCCCTTCATGCCTGTACTCTCCCTTCTAGTTAGCATTTCAGTGCCAGCATTAAGCCTATACCATTAATTCATTTATCTATTCAACACGTATTTAGTGGGCCTATTTTATGCCATAAACAGGAGGTACAGCAGTAAACAAAACAAATTTCCTACCCCCATAGAGCATATAATCAAGTGGAGGGATGCCGAAAATAAAAAATAAGCACATATACATAATATGATACATACTACATGTATGTGAATGTAATGTATAATATTATGCATTGTGTAATGATAAATGCAATGAAGAAATATAGAGTTCAGTGTGGTAGGAGAATTTGTTGTTGTAAACAGAGTGGTCAGGGAAAGCCTGTCTGCTGAGGTGACTTTAAAGCAGAGACCTGAAGGAAGTGAGGAAGCAAGATATGTTATTGTTTGGGGGAAAAGCATTTCAAGCAAAGGGAACAATAAATGCAAAGGCCATGAGGCAGAAGCATACCGGCCACATTTAAGGAACAGCAAGGAGGCCAGTGCGGTTGCGGAAGTGTGACAGAGGGAGAGAGTGGTACGAAATGCGACTGGAAGGGAAGAGGGGAAGTCAGGTCGTAACGGATTGTGTATGGCATTATAAGGACTTGGTCTTTCATCCTGTATGAGATTGGAAGTTAGCAAAGAGTTTTGAGCAGAGAAGTAGCATGATGTGACTTATGTTTTTAAAAGGTCACTCTGGCTGCTATGGGTCAAATAGGCAAACGGTGTGGGGAAAAGGTAAGGCTGGGAGCAGGGAGACCAAATAGGAGGCTACTGCAATGATCCAGGCATGATGGTAGCTTGGAGCAAGTGGTGGGGTGAGAAATGGTCCATTCAAGACATATTTGAAGTCAGAGCCAATAAGATTTGCTGATGGATTGTGTTTTATCCTGGGTTCCCCTGAGAGCGGTACCAGGGAGGTGATCCAGGGAGCAGGAGTGAACTTTCATTTGTTGCATCTGTTCTTTGTTTCTTCTTTCCTTCTTATTCTAATTTCTCTTGGATTGAGTATTCTGTAAGATTTCATTTCCTCTCCATTATCAGCTTACTATTTACACTTTCTTTTTTTTGTTGTTACATTTTTTTTAGGGGTTGCAATAGCATTTATGACATACCCAGACATTATCTTTTAACTGTCACAACAATTATAATCAACTGAGAAGTAGGCTTTATTATTTCAATCTTACATATGAAGAAACTGAGGGTCAGAGGCATTAAATAACCAACATCACCCAGCTGGTAAAATGGCAGAAAAGGTATTCAAACACTCTTTAGGTTTTCATTTCTAAAATCCTTCCCATTCACTGCGCAACTACACACATATTTCCACAAAGAAGTCTGTTGACCCACCTTTTCTGTCTATTAAAAAAGAATGGCTTTTGGTGGAAATTTCAGGTCATGTAGAAGGGAATGACTTTGCCAGGACTGGCTGATGGAACTTTTCAACATACCTATCAAAAAATAATCTTTCTGCCTTCTCTATCTTGCTTTTAAGGCCTACCTTGGAATGATGGTAGGTGTATGGAGAAGGGAGAAGAGCATCTGATAATATATTGGTCAAATATCCTCTAGAACTCCTCAAATAACTCCTTGATTGCAAATGCCCCCTTCTGCTTCTCTCTCCCACTGCAAGGACTGTCCACTAGGCATGCATCCTTCTTTTGAATGCAAACACCAGTCATTTTATTTTGGTTTACTAGGTTTCTGATGGAGTCCCTAGATTGTGTAAATGGTTAATGCACTTGGCTGCTAACTGAAAGGTTGGCAGTTTGAGTCTACCCAACTCAACTTGGAAGAAAGGCTTGGCTATATACTTCTGAAAATTCAGCCACTGAAAACCCTATGGAGTGCAATTTTACCCTGACATACATGGGGTTGGCACGAGTTGGAGTCAACTTGAAATGGCAACTGGTTTTGTTTTGGTTTTAGGTTTCTGATACCAACCTCAGAACCTGTTGATTGGACATTTCCTTATCATAAATATATTGCCATCTGTTTTCAGCTTTTGGTAAGAAATACTAGGTTCAGATTCTGAGTCAGAGCGAGGGATCAGAACTCAGGAATAGTCGTCATACTAACCAGACCCCATGAGACCAAACTTTGTTTTCATGCAGACTGTAGTAGCCTGAATGGAGCCTTACAGTGTGCTTGTGAAGATGGCCACAGCTGGTTTCCTCCCACGTGCCTTGATTCCCAGAAATGCTACCTTCACACGGCAGGGTCAATACAGAGCTGTAACTGTCATCTCAGCAACCTCAGCCAGAGTACCAATTTCTGCGAAAGAGCAAGTAAGCACATAGGGCACAGGAGGGGAGCTCTGGGCTGGAATTCCCTCCCACACCAGCATGCAACAGAGAGGGGACTCTGGTTCTTTGCCCATGTGTTGTTCTTTGCTTCTGTGGAAGAGAGCTAGCGTTTGCAGGTAGGTTGAAGGGCAGTGATGATATACTCCTTTAGTCTTAGTTGGACACAAAGCTTCATAAATACAGGAGATTCAGAAACTTGAGCTGACATTTGGACATCATGTCAACCTTGAGTATGTCCGGCTCTGCTATTATATAATTCTAATGGGATTAGGGGAGATATCACTGAAAACTCCAGTAGGGGAACTGCTTGAGTAAATACAGTTTTTCTTCCCACTTTTTTTTTTTTTTTTGGCCAACATCAATTTCCAGAAAAGGAAGGTTTAGAGGTGTGAAAGCAGGAGGAATACGTACTGAATAAATTAAAAGAAATGATCCAAAATTGCCAACAAATATGTTATGTGTATTGAATGTATTACCCAAACCAAGCAAAAGTTAAAATTCTAGTTTAGGAAACCAGTGTAAGTGTAAGGAGCTACTACTGACTTAGATTCATATGTGGATGATGAGGTGAGCCAAATGACCTGTTCTCCAGGTCTTAAAGGGATTTTAGGAACCTTCCCCAAGGACTACCCTAGTTATCTTGAAACTCCAAAGTTTGTTGGAGCTGAGCAAAGTGTGAGAGAGGAGCCCGAAACAACCCAGCTTCATTGGGCATCCTGGGGTCCCCGTCCCAGGACCACAGTAATCTAGATTAAGGCAACACATTTTTCAAGTACCACTTTCACACTCAGATCTGGGGTAAATTCTGAGAGAACACTTTCCCTTGCCCTCTATGAGTTAGCAGTCTAGTTGAGGAGGACAGGCTGAAATACAAGACAATATAATTTCTTCAACAAATATTGACTGAAAGCCTGCCTTTGGAAAGATTGGTTTATGTCTATATAGATTGAATTGTGTACCCCAAATTTATGTGTTGTAAATCCTAACCTTTATATCTGTGGTTATAAGCTCATGTGGGAATGGGGTTTTTGTTATGTTAATGAGGCAGTTAGCGTAGCCTGTTGCCGTTGAGACTATTCCAACTCATAGCGACCCTATAGGACCTAGTAGAACTGCCCCATAGGGTTTCTAAGGAGCAGCTGGTGGATTTGAACTGCCGACCTTTTGGTTAGCACCACCAGGGCCCCTATTCGTGTACAGTGTGTCTTAAATTAATCTCTTTTGTGATACAAAAAAAGCATACTAAGCAAGGAAGCAAACAAGCAGAGATGGGGGAAAATAGACGCCATGCCACATGAGATGTCCAAGGAACCAAGAAACAGAAGCTGAGAAAAGACAAGGACAGAGAGAGAGAGAATTACCCTAGATCCGGTGCCCTGAATTCGGACTTCTAGCTTCCTAAACTGTAAGAAAATAAATTTGTTTATTAAAGCCACCCACGTGTGGTATTTGTATTACAGCAGCAGTAGATAACCAAGACAATGTCTGATCAACCTTCAAGGGATACAAAAATGGGTTAGATATAGATGACACACGTAAGGGCCTTCCAGTATAGTAGGGAAGATGAGACTGTACACAAATAGATATGTGGATGTGAGAGAGGTATAGATAAAGTACTGTAGGAATTTAGAGGAGAGAGAAATTTTTGCATCTGGGGATCAGAGAAGATCTCACAGAGGAAGTAGCATTTGTGTAGACCTTGAATGAAGGATAAATGGAATTTGTACATACTGAGATGGGGAAAGACCTGTCCCAGAGCAGAAAAGCACCAGCCATGGGTAAGGTAGGGGCACATTAAGAGTTAGTAAGTAGTAGTATTTTTCCTTTTTAAAAATATTTTAAACAGGGACAATGTTTAAACTCAATGCCTAGATAGAGACGTATTCCAGTGTTACATGACTGCCTTTTTTTGGGCCACACATGAGTGGCTACACATTTTCCTACTCGTAAGTTCATCTCGATTACCAGCACTTTCCCATTACTATTCCAAATGCACAATTGAAAACTGGTTTTAAGTAGTCTTCCTGTATTATTTCAGGCCAAAATTAATTTTGAAAAAAAATTAAAATACCACTTGTTGAATACATGGGTTTTGAACTGAACCTCTGTAACTTTATGCTGGAATCCCTGAGTAGTGCAAACAGGCTCAGCTGATAACCAAAAGGTTGGAGGTTTGAGTCCACCCAGAGGTATCTTGAAAGAAAGTCTTGGTGATCTGCTTTTGAAAATCAACCATTGAAAACCTTATGGAGCACAGTTCTACTCTGACAAGGATGGGGTCACTATCATTGGGATCTACTTGACAGCAACTTTTTTTTTTTAAATTTTATGCTACTAATAAAATTCAGTTAGCAATTTTTGTATCTATAAACTTTTTTTTCCCACAGAGATTTGGGGCAGTTTCAAAATTAATGAAAAATTTACAAAAGATCTTTTGAATTCATCTTCTGCTAAATACTTCAAATATACAACTGGAATTGAAATTCAAGTAAGCACTTTCCACTTGTTACATAAGAATTGCTTGCTAAACATAAATTAAGATGATTTTAATTTAACATGCATGTTTAATACATATTCCTACTTATTAATTTTCAATGAGTTGTTACAGAGCAGTTATTTGCTCTGCCCACAACTGAGACACTTTCAATATCTTCTTTCTACGAGAGTTTAGCAGTTGACTTCTTTCTACTTTTTTTGTGTTCAGTTTGACCCATTTATTTGGGTAATATCATACTAAGGCTTCTTTATTATTTTATGTATCTTATTTGTCGAAAGAACATTTCCATGAACTAAGTTCAATCCCCAATATTTAGAATTTATTCCATAAGATCTCTCTTATCAAAGGCTGAAGTAAGTTAACGAGCAAAACTGCACATCATAATGAGGTCATGTAAAAACTAGATCAGGGTACCTCTGCCTATGATGATTCAAGTGTGGTTCCAACTGAAGACAGGGGCAAATGTTTTGCATATAGATTCAGTATAAATACCTGTGAATATTAATGGCTTTTTTTTTTTTAGGATAAAATGGATTTGGGGTGAATTTATTATATTATCTGGCACCAAATTCATCCCCTGTTCTATCAGTTGGTTACTTACTCTCTATTAGCAACCTCAAAAATAAATTTTAGCAATTGTATATATTTGTTGCAGTTTTATGACATGCAACCCTTTCCCCCTGTATCCCTTTCCTTTGCTCAGCTGTTCTGTTTATTTATTGTTCATGTCCATTTTTTTGTGCCTTTGTCAAGTGTGAGGACAAAGATCAACATATTGCCTTTTGTTCTCTTTGTAAGCTTACAGAAGCATACGGAAGAATTCAAGGTTTTGAGTTGGTCCAGGTCACCCAGTTTCGGTAAGTAACACAACGGCCTTAGAAGGGCTTTCCCCGAATTGTGTACAGCCCTGCAGAATGCCTAGTGCTGTTTCTAAGTGTCCTTGAGAGAAAACAGAGCAGAAATTGTAGTATTCTTACTAACAGTAAACAAGGGTCTATGATGCTTTAAGAAGTCTGAAGAGTAAAGCCTAGATTTTCATTTAAGTGACTTTAGGAACTTAAATAATGAAGATCATCCTCCAAGCTGTGAATCAGAGATCAGAATTGAAAAACCACAGCTGTAGGACAGAACTTGGGAGCAAGCAAGAGATTTAGGTGTATATGTATGGGAGGAGTCCCTGGGTGTGCAATTACTGCACTTGGCTGCTGAGAGGTTAGAAGTTCAAGTCCACCCAGAGGGGCCTCGGAAGAAAGGCCTGGCTATCTATTTCTGAAAAATCAGCCATTGACAACCATATGGAGCACTCTTCTACCCTGACACATATGGGGTTGCCATGAGTTGGAGTCGGCTTGATGACAACTTTTTTTTTTATTTACGTGTATGGGAAGGGGTAAAGGGTGGGGCAGGGGTGGATTTTTTTCTTTCACACACACAGGGGGCACGATGTTATGTAATTTTGAGCTAAAAGGGGAGCCTTGGGTAAAATATTATATTTTTGTGTACATATCATGTCTACATTATAGTTCAAAACCCAATAGTCATTGTCTACAACAAACAAAGAAATATTTAGTAAATGATTCTTTGTTTATGCTTTAATTCCAAAAGTTATTTGGTTAGCTAGCCATGTGTGCATTGATTACCAACCATTATTAGCCTGCTTGACAGAAGAAGTGGCTTAGTGGTCAGATAAATTGACTTCTTATATTTTTTTCACAGTTAACATAAAGAACATCCATAGGAAAATTTCAACAGCATTTTCTATAAATATATTGTCCTGGACATTGTCCTTTAAGTTACTGCATGTTCTTATATAACGTCTCTCATGAGTAATTTTCTTTAAAATGCAATGCTAAGAAAAATACTTTTTCTCTTACATTGAAGTCTACATAATTACTTGTATTTTCCTTTTTGACTTTGTTGTCAGAGAACTCATAGACAAAATTGAAACTCAATCACAGTATTTTTTTCTTTTTGTTCAATGTTCATAGTTTTTTTTTCCCTGGTCCTGGTTTTCTACTTCTATATTTGTAACTTATAGCCCATTGTATATATCTTATAAGCGGTCTCAAATAATTTGTAGACAAAATCGCAGGGAAATAGGCACAAATCTAAAAAACACAACTATTTAGGTTTTAGGGCAGTTCTACTCTGTCTTATAGGGTCACTAGGAGTCATAATTGACTCGAGGGCAAGAGGGTGTCTACATACATGATTTGAAATTCATCTTCATCTCTCACTGTCGTAATTTACTTATCTGTCAAATAGGATTGTTAATATCCATTGAACTAATTTAACCTCATTAAAGAAAATGAGATACTAAGTAAGAAAACACTTTGCAAATACTATAGAAGTGCCATTTTGATGCAAAAACATTGTGATGATTGCTACATGTAAGGGTATTTGGATTTATTTATACATTGTGAGTGGTAATTCAATGTAGTGATTAAGAAATTGATGTCTGGAACTTTGGAGGTTCTCATCCATCAATTAATAATTAATATTAATGTGACCTAGTGCTATTCTTCTGGTTTGCTTTTCTACCCCAGATATACTGAATCAGAATCTACATTTTAACAACAGCCCCAGATGATTCCTAGGTATAATAAATTTTGAGAACCACTATTCTTTTAGCGGTTCTCAGAACTGATTCCTACCCAGCAGCATTAGCGTTGCCTGAGAACTTGTTAGAAATGCAAATTCTCGGCAGGGGTTCCAACTGGAATGAACCAGTTTGAAGCTCTGGTTTTGATGAATACTTGCGTAAGTCACCTGTCAAGACAGAATATTTCCATCACCCCAAAGG
Organism: Trichechus manatus latirostris; assembly: GCF_000243295.1. Lineage (NCBI taxonomy): Eukaryota > Metazoa > Chordata > Mammalia > Sirenia > Trichechidae > Trichechus > Trichechus manatus. The sequence continues at coordinate 13,128,529 of NW_004444001.1, read as the reverse complement.
TCCCCTTGTGCCCTTTTCCAGGGAATCTCCACACCCTTATGCACCAGCAACAACCACTGATCTGATTTCTGTCACCATAGGTTAGTTTTGCCTGTTATTGTTGTTAGGTGCCTTGGAGTCGGTTCCGACTCATAGCCAACCCATGTACTACAGAACAAAACACTGCCCGGTCCTGCGGCATTGCCACAATTGTTGCTATATTTGAGCTCATTGTTGCAGCCGCTGTGTCATTCCATCTCACTGAGGGTCTTTTTGCTGACCCTCTACTTTACCAAGTATGATGTCTTTCTCCAGGCACTAGTCCCTCCTGCTAACATGTCCAAAGTATGTGAGACAAACTCTTGCCATCCTTGCTTCTAAGGAGCATTCTGGCTGTACTTCTTCCAAGACAGATTTGTTCGTTCTTTTGGCAGTCCACGGTATATTCAATATTCATTCCCAATACCATAATTCACAGGCATCAATTCTTCTTTGGTCTTCCTTATTCATGGTCCAGCATTTGCATGCATATGAGGCGATTGAAAACACCACGGTTTGGGTCAGGTGCAGCTTAGTCCTCAAAGTGGCATCTTTGCTTTTTAACACTTAAAGAGATCTTTTACAGCAGATTCGCCCAATGCAATGCATCATTTGATTTCTTGGCTGCTGCTTCTATAGGCGTTGATTGTGGATCAGTTTTGCCTGTAGAACTGCGTATAAATGAAACCATGCAGTATGTACTTTTGTTTGTCTGGCTTCTTTCACTCAACATAATGTCTTTGAGATTCATCTTTGTTTTTCTGAGTATCTGTGGTTCATTCCTTTTTATTGCCGAGTAGTATTGTATTGTATGAACATATTACAATTTGTTTTTGCACTCCTAGGAGTCATTCTTGACTGTTTTCTTTTTCTCACACCCGAAATCTGCTTCATTAGCAAGTCCTATGGCTCTGTTTTCAAATAACAACCTGAGTCTGACCACTTCTCACCACCTGCACTGCTACCCAACTAGTTCAAGCTACTATCATCTCTTTCTTAACTAGTCTTTCAGTTTCCCTGATTGCCTCCTTTTTTGTCTGTTTTCTACTCAACAACCACAGTGGTGATCTTAAAAATAAATCTGGTCATGCCACTGCCTTTTAATGAAGAATAACACCTTTTAATAAATAATAGAACTCAAACTCTAAGGCCCTATGTGACCTGGCTCCTGGCTACCTCTCCTATATCATCACTATCATGGATTAAATTATGTCCCCCCAAAAATATGAGTGTCAGTTTGGCTGGGCCATGATTGCTGGTATTGTGTGATTTTCTTATATGTTGTAAATCCTGCCTTTATGATGTTAAGGAGGGAGAATGGGTGGAAGTTGTGTTAGTAAGGCAGGACTCAATCTCCAAGATTGGATTGCGTCCTGAGGCAGTCTCTTGAGATATAAAAGAGAGAAATGAGCAGAGGAAAGCGGGGGGACCTCATACCACCAAGAAAGCAGTGCCAGGAGCAGAGTGTGTCCTTTGGACCTGGGGTCCCTGTGTGGAGAAGCTCCTAGTCTGGGGAAACATTGATGAGAAGGCAGACAGAGAGAGAAAGCCTTTCCCTGGAGATAAAGCCCTGAATTTGGACTTTTAGCCTCCTTTACTGTGAAGAAATAAATTTCTCTTTGTTAAAGCCATAGACTTGTGGTATTTCTGTTGTAGCAGCACTAGATGACTAAGACAATCACCTACCGCTCTCTTCCTTGCTCATTGAACTTCAGTCATACTAGTCTAAGTTTGTCAAAGTCACGGGCATTTTCCTGTCCCAGGACCTTCACACGTGCTATTCCCGCTGCCTAGTATGGTAACCCAGTGCTGTTTGTGTGGTTGGCCCTTTCTTCTCATCCTTTTGGCCTCAGTTGCAAAGATCCTCCTCACATAAACCCTTCCCTGACCAGCCCTATTAAGGTGGGGCCTCACCCCTACCCGCTATTCTTATCACTGTACCTGTTCATGTCTCTCATTAACACTTAACAAAATTTGTAATTATATACAGTTGTCTCATTATTCATAAGTTCCATATATGTGAATTCACCTACTCACTAAAGTGTATTTGTAGCCTCAAATCAATACTCATGGTACTTGCACAGTCATTCACAGACATGTGCAGAGTTGAGTTTCTTGATGTGCATATTACCAGCTGAGGTCAAAGAAGGTGACACTCTGCCTTCTTGTTTCAGCTTTCATACTGAATACAAGTGTCCTTTTCATGATCTGTTCGGTGCCACGGTTTCCACATTTTTGTGTTTTGGTTGACGATTTTGCTGTTTAAAATGGCCCCCAAGAGTAGCGCTGAAGTGCTGTCTAGTGTTCCTCAGCACAAGAGGGCTGTGGTGTGCCTTATAGAGAAAATATGTTGTTAGATGAGCTTAGTTCAGGCATGAGTTATAGAGCTGTTGGCTGTGAGCTCCATGTTGATGAATCAACAATATAGATCGAATAACGTATCTTTAAACAGAAACACACATAAAAACAAGGATATATATGGATCAGTTGATGAAAATGTTATGACCAGAGGCTCACAGGAACCCTACCTTGTATTTTCCCTAGGATCGATGGTTCAGTATTCACTGATTCAGTGTTCATGATGACTTTATAAAACAGAACTACTGAAAATAACAACAACCAGCCGTATGTATTTGGTGGTAACTTGTTTCTTACTTGCCTCTTCTGGTAGAAAGCAAGCTCCCTGAAGGCAGGGATCAAATCTGTGTGGTTTATTCCTATGGTCCCAATGTCATGCAAAGAGTAGGCACAGAGTAGGCAGTGAATGAACAAATGGATTAATCTCATTTTTCTTTCCATGTACTCATTTCAGAGAAGGAAGCATCATTGTTGGATATGAAGTCATTGGTTCCAGCAGCCCATTAGAGCTGCTGTCAGCCATTGAACAGGTGGCTGAGAAGGCTGAGGCAGCCCTTCACAAGCTGTTTCCACTAGAAGATGGTTCTTTCAGAGTGTTTGGTGAAGGTAATACTGAATTCCCATTCTCTGCTTAGGTTAAGGTACCCGCTGCCATCAAGTTGATTCTGACTCAGTGGCCCAGTAGGACAGAGTAGAGCTGCCCCATAGGGTTTCCAAGGAGTGGCTGGTGGATTCGAACTGCCGACCTTTTGGTTAGCAGCCAAGCTCTTAACTACTGTGCCACCAGGGCTTTGTAAAAATCAAATGATATAGCGGGGGCACCGCTTAGGTTAAGGGAGTCCTTTAATTAGCTCAGTTGTGTCCTCAGAAAATAGACTGGAGATGTTTACAGAATTGTTCTAAAACTGGCTTTCAGTAGCAATAGGCAGCTATTCCCATCTACCCACCACCACCGCCATGATGAAACCCAGCTTCTACTGACTGTTTCAGATCCTTACTAATTGGTGATCTGATCTCCATCTCTCAGTGTAAACATTGTGGAAAAATGATTTCCCTGCAGGCTGTGATTAAAACTGTTCAGCAATAGTTTACTGGTACACGTTTTGAAAGAGCCCTGGGGTTGATAATGTTTCTAAATCATAATCCTAGGAACCAAGGAAAGAATCCTCTTCCAGAGTGTTTGGAAAAGGTAATACAGGTCTTTCACACACACACACACACACACACACACCCCCATACACCAATATTTTTCTTCAGATATTTTTATTTTCCTTTTACTCCTTTATAATCAATCTTAAACCTCTCCAGTCAATATTTGTGCCATTTTCTTTCAACAGCATTTATTTAATAAATGTATGCTAAGTGTCTGAAGTGTGTCAAACTGGGTTCTAGGCACTTAGGACACAGTAATGTGGGAAAACAAACAAAATCACAGCCTTGTGGATTTTGCATTCACTGTTTCTGTCTTCCAGTCCCAATCATTGTAAGAGTATACTACTAAGCCGGCTGCAAGAAGAACAGTGGCTGGTCACAATGTGAGAAGATTTTAAAGGGATACAGAGTAGGAAGTGTCACCTCCAAATCCAACTGCCCATCTATTGACCATATCGTTACTGCTTTGTTCCATAGGGTCTCAAAGATTGTCTTCTTTTCTAGGATTCCCTTGAAGGTTGCAAACATTTCCAGAGAATCATCGCACCCTGCCCTATTTTAACTTAAGAGTATTTAATAGTCCATTGAAAGCGAGATTGTTGACAAAGACCTGGCACCTGGAGGGAGAGGGAAAAACCTTGACATCAGGAAGAAGGAAGGGTGCTGATAGGGAAGAATCTGGGCGTCAAAGATAAAGTTTTCCCACTTCTCAATTTTGCCTGGATTTTGTCTCTGAAAATATGGCTTTTTAAAGCATTTAAATACTTCTACACGGTTTATGTAGAGAGCCAGGATATTTTGGAGCCATTTTTCCTCTCTGTTTTCTTTCTTTTCCAGCCCAGTGTAACAGCATTGTTTTTGGATTTGGGTCAAAGAATGATGAGTATACCCTGCCCTGTAGCAGCGGCTACACTGGAAACATCACAGCCAGGTGCCAGTCCTCTGGGTGGCAGGTCATCAGGGAGAACTGTGTGCTCTCTCAGCTGGAGGAACTGAAGAAGGTGAAGCATTTCCACCTGGTACACTTGCCATGGTTTTGAGTTTCACAGTGAGCATGCCCCAGTGAGCATGGCCAGGTAGAGGGTAAAATGTATCAAGTTACATCATTGATCAGTGTGCAGAAGGCTAGGGTGACATCCAAAAAATTTTAAAAAAAACCCATGTGTGTCAGAGTAGAACTGCATTCCATAGGGTTTTCAATGGCTGTGACCTTTCGCAAGTACATCGCCAGGCTCAGTCCCTGGTAAAGCAAGGGAGTGTGGGCGTGAGTGGCAGAGTCTAGACGGGAGCCGGGAGGGTCAGAAAAAGATCAGAATTTATGGTTTTGTTGGGGAGTGGTGCTTCAGTGGGGTAAATCAAAGCTGAGGAGGTATAAGGCAGATAGTAGGACTACACTAAGCTAGCATCAGAAGTCCAGAAGGCTGAGAATAAAAGGTCAAAGTGAAGGTGTGAGTCAGAAGCTAGTAGGGTAGAGCAAATAAGAATGTACACATACATATCAGAAATCAGGGCAGGGAGTGGTGACCATACAGGTGGAGGTGACCATACACAATGACAGAATGCAATGGATCTTAAGGTCCATTTGATTTACCAACTTCCTTTTATAGAATAGGAAATAGAAGATCAAGGGGCTAAAGGTCACGCTGCTGGCAATAGTGTTGGGTCTAGAAACATGACCACCTGATCCCCAGTTCAGGAGCTCTGACCTCATGATGCTCTCTTAAGCATTGCTGTGGAGTTCATTGCAACTCATAGCAACCCTATAAGACAGAGTAGAACTGCCCCATAGGGTTTCCAAGGAGCAGCTTGTGGGTTTGAACTGCTGATCTTGCGTTTGGCAGCTGAGAGCTTAACCACTGCACCACCAGGGCTCCTGATGCTCTCTTAGGAAGTTTCAATAATGGAAGACAATGCAGATACAAAGAAGGGGCAGAAGGAGAACTGAAGAGACAAAGCAGAGGGATTTTGAGACTGGTTCATAGCCACTGTCCTGCAGATGAATCTCTGTACTGAGCAGAATGTTAAGAGACCCCGTTATTGCAGTAAAGAACTCTGGACTGGTACTTACCCAGGGACTGTGGGACGTTTGCTTCTCCCTTTCTGGACTTCAGTTACCATATCTGCAAACTGGGGAGAGGGACTGGACTACATGACCTTCCAGCCGTATTCATGCTCTGACCCTCTTTGACTCAATTCTAGACATGGGAAATATGTGGGACTAGTCCACTCCAGGGACATACTTGCCTGGCAGGGGAATATAGGGGCAGGCAGACTCCCAGATGCCCTGGGCAGAGAAGAGCGCTGTCAGCTGAGAAGAGCAAGCAAGAGTACAGGTGGGATCTGGGCTTCTGAATGGACATGGGATTGATTGGAAGGGGACCCCTCTCCATTCCTGTCTTCCAAGTGAGCCCAGTATAGTGGCAGCAGATGGGAGTTCCAAAGGAGCAGTAAAAATCCAAATCCAGTAAAAAATGGGAGCTGACACCGGCCCAGCAGTCAAACCTCCATGTACATCCCTCTATCTTCTCATCCTACAAGGAGTTTTCAGCATAGAGTAGTGGATACAACATAGGATTTAGTACCAGTAGACTCTACTCTTCCACTTAACTAGGTGTGTACTCTTTGAAAAGTCACCAAATCTCACTGAACATCTATTTCTTTATAATCAGGATAACAAATTACGTGAAAATGCTTGTTAATGAATCTCTTCAAGTTTCAGTTTTCCTAGCTATAAAATGAAAATTATAATGGTACCTCCCTCAAAGTGTTGTTGAAAAGATTCAGTGAATTCCTGCAAAGCATTTAGCAGTGGCTGGAATATAGAAAACAGTAAATAACAGCCATTGTCGTTATCATCACCATATAATTGTCTCACATTATAATGCACAATCCAAGTGTTAGTTATATGTGGCCAAGAAACCTGATTGACATTAGGTAAAAGACATTGTTTTCTAGGACTTAGACCATTTTTATTTCCAGAATTTTAGTGCAATCGCAGACAATACCACTGAAGCAGCCGTGTCATCCTTGGTGCAAAATCTTTCAGTCATCATTGAGCAAAGTCCATCAACCACAGCTGGGAATCTAGCTTCGGTGGTGTCAATTCTGGGAAAAGTTTCAACCCTGTCACTGGCAAATCATTTCAAGGTGTCCAATTCGACAATGGAGGTATGGTCTGCCTGTGCTTGAACTGCTCACTTTAAATGCTTGATCTCATAGGAGGGATGACAAAAGCCTGAACGGAGGGGAACTATTAGGAAAGACTAAAGAGTCACCTTAACAGTCGTAATGTGAGCGTCACTGCTTTCTCTGCAGAGTACAAGAACTCATGGGATCAATCATGTGAGTTCAAAGTAAGAGGGAGCTACCTCTAAGTAGGTAGCCTGGGAAGCACCTGGCTTAGAGGAATGGATGAGCACTGTCTAACACGGGTGCCAACTTTTTAATATATGTTTGCAATCTGTAATGATTATTTTCTATAACCATAAACTGACTTTTAGTAGTATACTTAAAAAGAAAAAAGTCCCTTCCCTAGGCTGGGGAATTCATGATTGAGTTTGGATATTTAAAAATTAACATAAAAAAGCTATACAAATAGTATCTGATCATATAAGAAATGCAAATAAGCAAAAAGGAAAATAAATTACCTATAGTCTAGTCACTCTAGAATAGCCACTGCTAACATTTTAGATACGGCTTCAGTGGGTAGAAGAATAGTAAGTGACACATAGCAGTTAGTCAATAAATATTTGTTAAATAAATATCCTTCCAAACATTTTAGATATATGCATACTATATATAAAATATAATATTTTGTAAGATTGTATTATATATCATATATAATGTTGCTTATTGACCCACTTATACTTTACTGTCTATAGTGAACACCACATCAAAGATGACATTAAATATGAATAAGTTAATTTCCCTTGATTAAAGAAAAAATGCTCAGATTTGTTTAAAAAAAAAAAAAATCTGACCCCATCTTGTTTACAAGAGACCAACTAAAACAAAATGACACAAAAAGGCTAAAAATAAAACGAAGGGCAAAAAACAGAGCAGGCAAACACAAACTAAAAGAAAGCAGAGGTTCCTGGGGGCAATGGAAGAAGCACATTCTGGAATCTGTGCCAGAAGCCACAGAAAGCTGGCTTAGGATGATACATGGCTGCAGTGGCAAGCGGCCCGAGGTCAAATGCCTGGGAACCCAAGAGATAAGCAAGAGAGAAAGCGTTCTATGGGAATTGCTTAGAAAAGGAATATCTTAAACTAAGAAAAAAAAATATTGCTCTGAAGTCCAGGTTGTTTTCGATCATGGCCACCCCATGGGTGTCAGAGTAGAACTGTCCTCCGCAGAATTTTCAGTGGCTGGTTTTTTGGAAATAGATAGCCAGGCCTTTCTTCTGAGGTGCCTCTGGGTAAACTTGAACCTCCAACCTTTTGAGCATGTTAACTGTTTGTCTCACCCAGGGAACATTAAACTAAGACTGACCCTTAAAACCCCCAACAATTCAGTACTTCCTTGTTTCTCAGGCTCAGTTTTTAAAGATTTTTGTTTTATGTTCGCTAGTAAACAACAAAGGAGCCCTGGTGGCATAATGGTTAAGTGCTTGACTGCTAACCGAAAGATTGGCAGCTGGAACTCCTCAACTACTCCATGGGAGAAAGATGTGGCAGTCTGCTTCAGTAAAGATTTATGTCTTGGAAACCCTATGGGACAGTTCTACTCTGTCCTATAGGGTGGCTATAAGTTGGAATTGACTTGAGGGCAATGGATTTGGTTTTTGGTTTTTAGTAAACAACAAAGCATACATAAACATGAATTAAAACTTGAACGTCCATGACATGTATTTAGAACTTCTGATGTAAACAAAATAAATGTAATACGGGAAAGCAGTTAAACGTCTCAATCTTTGAGCCTCAGCCTACATAATAATGCAGTCATTTTTGCCATCTCAGGAGGAAATGCACACTTGTGCAGTCTAAATTGCGTGATTCTTTCTTATCCATGCTGAAATTCCAGTTTGCTTGCAAATGCCCTGGGGCGATCACCCTATGTTATGCATTGAATTGTGTCCCTTCAAAATATGTGTTGTAAATCCTAAACCTCATACCAGTGGATGTAATTCTATTTGGGAATAGGGTTTTCTTTGTTATGTTAATGAGGCCATATGAGTGTAGGGTATGTTTAAAGTCTATCACTTTTGAGATATAAAAGAGCAGATTAGGCACAGAAGCAAGCAAGCAGCAAAGGGAGAATGATAGATGTCACGTAGAAATCTCCAAGGAACACAGAGAACAGTGCCAGGCAAGCTGACAGACAAGGATTTTCCCCTAGAGTGCGCAGAGAGAGCCTCTCAGAAGAGCCGGTGCCTTGAATTCAGACTTCCAGCCTCATAAACTGTGAGAAAATAAATTTCTGTTAATTAAAACCAGTCCCTTGCGGTGTTTCTGTTACAGCAGCCCTAGATAACTAGGAAAATCTGCAATGTAATTATTTGGTTCTGCCAATCCCTTTCTTAACCCAAAGCTCCTACTGTGCAGAGCAAGTGAACAGAATTTAATTCATGAGTTCTATTTGGTCCTCAACAGAGTCAATTCTCTGAGCATTTTTCCTATTC
>NW_004444001.1:13098187-13119280 GCF_000243295.1 Trichechus manatus latirostris | reverse complement strand
AATTTCCCTTGATTAAAGAAAAAATGCTCAGATTTGTTTAAAAAAAAAAAAAAATCTGACCCCATCTTGTTTACAAGAGACCAACTAAAACAAAATGACACAAAAAGGCTAAAAATAAAACGAAGGGCAAAAAACAGAGCAGGCAAACACAAACTAAAAGAAAGCAGAGGTTCCTGGGGGCAATGGAAGAAGCACATTCTGGAATCTGTGCCAGAAGCCACAGAAAGCTGGCTTAGGATGATACATGGCTGCAGTGGCAAGCGGCCCGAGGTCAAATGCCTGGGAACCCAAGAGATAAGCAAGAGAGAAAGCGTTCTATGGGAATTGCTTAGAAAAGGAATATCTTAAACTAAGAAAAAAAAATATTGCTCTGAAGTCCAGGTTGTTTTCGATCATGGCCACCCCATGGGTGTCAGAGTAGAACTGTCCTCCGCAGAATTTTCAGTGGCTGGTTTTTTGGAAATAGATAGCCAGGCCTTTCTTCTGAGGTGCCTCTGGGTAAACTTGAACCTCCAACCTTTTGAGCATGTTAACTGTTTGTCTCACCCAGGGAACATTAAACTAAGACTGACCCTTAAAACCCCCAACAATTCAGTACTTCCTTGTTTCTCAGGCTCAGTTTTTAAAGATTTTTGTTTTATGTTCGCTAGTAAACAACAAAGGAGCCCTGGTGGCATAATGGTTAAGTGCTTGACTGCTAACCGAAAGATTGGCAGCTGGAACTCCTCAACTACTCCATGGGAGAAAGATGTGGCAGTCTGCTTCAGTAAAGATTTATGTCTTGGAAACCCTATGGGACAGTTCTACTCTGTCCTATAGGGTGGCTATAAGTTGGAATTGACTTGAGGGCAATGGATTTGGTTTTTGGTTTTTAGTAAACAACAAAGCATACATAAACATGAATTAAAACTTGAACGTCCATGACATGTATTTAGAACTTCTGATGTAAACAAAATAAATGTAATACGGGAAAGCAGTTAAACGTCTCAATCTTTGAGCCTCAGCCTACATAATAATGCAGTCATTTTTGCCATCTCAGGAGGAAATGCACACTTGTGCAGTCTAAATTGCGTGATTCTTTCTTATCCATGCTGAAATTCCAGTTTGCTTGCAAATGCCCTGGGGCGATCACCCTATGTTATGCATTGAATTGTGTCCCTTCAAAATATGTGTTGTAAATCCTAAACCTCATACCAGTGGATGTAATTCTATTTGGGAATAGGGTTTTCTTTGTTATGTTAATGAGGCCATATGAGTGTAGGGTATGTTTAAAGTCTATCACTTTTGAGATATAAAAGAGCAGATTAGGCACAGAAGCAAGCAAGCAGCAAAGGGAGAATGATAGATGTCACGTAGAAATCTCCAAGGAACACAGAGAACAGTGCCAGGCAAGCTGACAGACAAGGATTTTCCCCTAGAGTGCGCAGAGAGAGCCTCTCAGAAGAGCCGGTGCCTTGAATTCAGACTTCCAGCCTCATAAACTGTGAGAAAATAAATTTCTGTTAATTAAAACCAGTCCCTTGCGGTGTTTCTGTTACAGCAGCCCTAGATAACTAGGAAAATCTGCAATGTAATTATTTGGTTCTGCCAATTCCTTTCTTAACCTAAAGCTCCTACTGTGCAGAGCAAGTGAACAGAATTTAATTCATGAGTTCTATTTGGTCCTCAACAGAGTCAATTCTCTGAGCATTTTTCCTATTCTTAATGATAATGAAGATCCACTTTTTCATCCTCTTATCTGTTTACTCATAATACAAACTAACTTTCATGCTTGTATTTCAGGATGTCATCAATATAGCTGACCATGTGCTTAATTCAGCATCAATAACCAATTGGACAGTATTACTGCAGGAAGAAAAGCATGCCAGCTCACTGTTACTGGAGACATTAGAAAACATTAGCACCCTGGTACCTCCGACAGCTCTGCCTCTGAATTTTTCTGGGGAATTCATTAACTGGAAAGGAATTCCAGTGACCACAAGCCAAAGCCAGAAGGATTATAACTATCAGACTGAAATGTTACCCCAAAATACCTCCATTACCATCAGAGGCCATGTGTTAATTGGGTCAGACCAATTCCAGAAGTCCCTTCCAGAAACTATTATCAGCATGGCCTCATTGACCCTGGGGAACATTCTACCAGTCACCCAAAATGGAAATGCTCAGGTCAATGGGCCTGTGATATCCACCATTATCCACAACTATTCCATAAGTGAAATTTTCCTGATTTTTTCCAAGATACAGTCAAACCTGACCCAGCCTCATTGTGTGTTTTGGGATTTCAGTCACTTGCAGTGGAACAGTGCGGGCTGCCACCTAGTGAATGAAACTGCAGACACAGTGATATGCCGATGTACTCACCTGACCTCCTTCTCCTTTCTGATGTCACCCTTTGTCCCCACTGCCGTCATCCCCGTTGTGCAATGGATCACCTACGTGGGACTGGCCATCTCCATTGGAAGTCTCATCTTATGCCTGATTATTGAGACTCTGTTTTGGAAGCAGGTCAAGAAAAACCAAACCTCACACACACGTCATATTTGCATGGTGAACATAGCCCTGTCCATCCTGATTGCTAATGTTTGGTTTATTGTTGCTGCCACTGTGGATACCACAGCAAGCCCTTCTGGAGTCTGTATAGCTGCAGTGTTCTTTACACACTTTTTCTACCTCTCCTTGTTTTTTTGGATGCTCATGCTGGGTATCCTGCTGGCTTATCGGATCATCCTTGTGTTCCATCAAATGACCATGCCTTTGATGATGGCTCTTGGGTTCTGCGTGGGCTACGGGTGTCCTCTTGTTATATCTGCCATCACCATTGCAGTCACACAACCTAGCAATGGCTACATAAGGAAAGATGTATGTTGGCTTAATTGGTCCAATGGGAGCAAACCTCTCTTGGCTTTTGTTATTCCTGCACTGACTATTGTGGCTGTGAATTTGGTTGTGGTGCTGTTAGTTCTAACGAAGCTCCGGAGGCCGACTGTTGGAGAAGGAATGAACCGGGATGACAAGGCCACTGTCATCCGCATGGGGAAGAGCCTGCTCATCCTGACACCTCTGCTGGGGCTCACCTGGGGCTTTGGCATAGGAACAATGGCGGACAGTCAGAATCTGGCTTGGCATGTTATTTTTGCTTTACTCAATGCATTCCAGGTGAGAACAATAAGATTTGGAGCTCTGGTGGCACAGTGGTTAAGAGATTGGCTGCTATCCAAAAGGCTGGCAGCTCAAATCCACCAGCCGCTCCTTGGAAACCCTATGGGGCGGTTCTACTCTGTCCTGTAAGGTTGCTATGAGTCAGAATCGATTCAACAGCAATGGGTTTGGTTTTGGATATTATCTCATCAGGCAATTGGACTAACGATGGAGAATTTTGCTTACTAAGGTCACTCTGAAGGTCATCTCATACATCTCCCTGTCTCCAGCAGGACTATAACTAAAACTGCAGGACTATAACTAAAAAGTGAAAAGAAAAAAAACGCATTTTTCCCCAATGGTTACCCTAATGCTGAAACAGAATATTTGAATTCTTCAGTAATCCATTCTAGGGTTTTAAATTAAACTATTAGAGTTCACATAACTGACATTAATCCCTCTTGCTGCTGACCAATCCTCTTTTTCTTGTGCAAATCTCTGTGAAAAAGCACACCGAGAAAGGGAAATAAATCAAGAGGGCTTGTGGACTCTGAATGGTGCAAAGGCAGTCCCTACAATGCAATAGAGCAGAGGCTGGCAAAGTACGGCCAACAGCCTGTTTTTGTAAATAAAGTTTTATTGAAACACAGCCATGCCCATCCATTTACATATTGTCTACAGCTTCTTTTGCTTTACTATGGCAGAGCTGAGTAATTATGACAGAGACTGTATGACCTGCAAAGCCTACAATATTTAATTTCTGGCCCTTTACAGAAAAAGTTTACCAACCCCTGCTGCAAAGGATGGGTTTTACATGTCACAACTAGAGTGCTCAGAAAGTAGGTGGACAAAGTAATCCTTAGGTTTTGATGAACCTGGAAAAGAGCTTTCAACTCTGGTTCAATATAGGCCTTGTCTGACCACCTCTGGACAATGAAGACTCAGGGAAGTGATTTGTGTACTGCAGTTAGGTAAATCTGGGCTCAAATATATCACTTTGCCAGGTGTGTGGCCTCTAACAAATTACTTAATCTTTCTGCCCCTCACTTCCTCTGTTGAAGTGGGATGATAATAATAATATCATAGAGTAAATATGAGAATTAAGTGAGATAATTTAGCACTTAGCAGAGTGCCTGACACAAAGTAAATGCTCAATAGGTATTTCCTAAAAGCAGCTGGTTCCCCATATACTTCAGGCACTGGTTAACTCTTAGGGTATAGTAGAACTCCTGGTAGCACAGTGGTTAAGCGCTCGGCTGCTAACCAAAAGGTCAACTATTCAAACTCACCAACCGCTCCTCAGGCCGCTTCCGTAAAGATTAACCCTGTTGCCACTAAGTCGATTCCGACTCATAGCAACAGCCTTGGAAACCCTATGGGGAAGTTCTGCTGTGTCCTATAAGGTCACTATGTGTAGGAATGGATTCAGCTGCAGAGGGTTAGAGATTGCAATCATGGAGCGCATGCACCTAATGGTAACAAGTTATAGGGATGATGTCAGGGAGTGGGAGGGCAGGCTTATGGTGATATGCTGTCTAAAGAGGGACCTACTGAGGGTGCTCTGATTGGAAGGAGGATATTAACGTCTAAAAAGTTTTCTGTGAAGGGTTCTCTGTACTTAATGGAAAGCGTGCTTGTATAGGTCAACTCCCTCTGTGTGGTAGTAGGGTTGGACTTCAGTTTCTGCTGCCATCATCAATGCTTACCAATTGTTTATTAAATACTTGGTCTGAAGAAAACTATGATACAGAAGCAAATGGAAGCTGTTCTCTTCAGGTTGGGGATGACACAGTGGGGAGGGAAATGAAGTTCCACGTGCATTTAAAACTTCTTTCACTCAATCATTTATTTATACATGAAACAAAACTTTTGAGTTGTGCCTTCAAGGAGCCACAGTCTAATAGCCAGACAGACAACAAAGCAAGCCTAATGTTGGATGACATAAGTATTATGTACTACATATAAATAGTTATTCTCTGGGAAAAAAGTACAATACACATGATCAATTTCTTTCTTTTTCTTTAGGGGTTTTTCATCTTATGCTTTGGAATACTCTTGGATAGTAAGGTATGTGTAGTCATTTCTCTTCCCCCGCCCCCAACCCAGGCATCTTTAAATCCCTCCCCTTCCGTTCTGGGGCCTTAGTTATACAGTTAGAGGGTTAGTCTATGAGTACTTTTGGAATAATAATCTAGAATTTTACAAAAGGCAGGTTCAGTCAAGAGCCAAAAGAACTAAACAGTCACCAATGATAATAAAGCTATAGAGAACTAATCACAACATGTATTGTGAACATTATACACCACAATAAAGGGAACATTTTTATCTTTAATTTTTATACCTTAAATTATGGTTTGGCAATAATTCAAGAACAATTATCTTCCTTAGGGGTAAATTCCTTTTTGCTCCTTTAGTTCATTTATCCACCTATTTAGAATATGCTGAAAGATATATCCACTTCTATATCTGTAGAGTTTTATAGAAATATTAAATAGCCTCTAACATTAAATAAAATGCTTAATGAAAGAACCAGTTTAGATGAAGTATAATAGAAAAAGAAAACTTCAAACTAAATTTGTTTCATTATTTTCCCAAACATTGAGTAACTCTGTTGAGAGAAATAAAGGCAGTTGGCTAATAGATATAAAGGGATCTTTGTTTTAATAAGAAGATACGAATAATTTGTAATTAGTATAATTGTTGTACCGCACAAGCCCTGTTTACAAAGAAGCAATTTGTTATACTTCATTGAACTAAATAATTCCCTTGTCTGCACCATGCATATGGTTAGGAAACTCTTCACTTCAAAGATAAACTTCAATTTTGCAATTATTGCCAATTACCAATGTCTGGAATCTAAATTATTATGGCTTTTGGTACTGTTGTTCTTTGTTTAACCCTAGTTTTGTTTGTAGGCAAAAAATCTAAGAAAATGAATCCTTCCATCAGATAGCCATGTTTATGGTCTATTAAATGCTCATAAGAAATACTACTGTTAAATAACAACTTTAATTATGCAGTTTTGTTTTTGATTTGTCTGTGTATGATTGTATACATGTGTCTCCTCAACATTTCTTTGTTGTCTTTATAGCTGCGACAACTTCTGTTGAACAAGTTGTCCCCATTAATCTCTTGGAAGAAACCATCAAAGGTAATTATCTCCCAGTGCCATGGATCCGATGCACGAAGTTCTAGTTTTGCATTTTTCTCTTTATGCAATCCCACAGCAAGCCCATTTTTGAGTAAGCCCTTTTCACCATTGTATTCCTGTTACCTGGCACAGTACCTGGCCCATGGTATATACTCAATAGAGAGTTGTTGAGTGAGTGAGAGAAGGAATGAATGAATGTGAAGACATGGAAAGCTGCAAGGGTGCTCAGACACAGAGGTCTGTGGGTGCTCACTGTGCACGAACACTTTTGAGCAATATTGTTTGCTTCAGTGCGACTTGTCTCCTGCAATCTAGAACCAGTAGGACCCTTTTCTCTGCCTGGCTTCTTGGACCCTCTGTAATCGATGTTTTCTTCTCAAGAAAGGTAGTAGGGGGGAAGTCTTGATTAACGTCTAATATAGAAAACGTTCTCTAAATTTTATCTCTTATGCTGGTACTCTATCCCTTGCAATTTTAGGTCTTAAGTCTACATACAAACTGACAGGTTCATATGAAAATACAGGATTCCTGTTTCATTCTTTGCCACAGAAGTGCAATCCATATGAGGAAAGTATAATTAGGAATAAATGAACTTATACCTGCATATTTTGTATTTTTGACATTGATTTAGATTCTTCCCATGCCCGCAGCAATACTCTGAGGTCCTTTCAGAAAGCATTCCAAAGCAGAAATTTCTGAGTTTGATACAAGTCAACTGAAAAAACTGCATCCAAACCTACGTGGATGTTTAGAGATTTTACAAAGGACAATAAAACCTTTTGAAATAAATATCAATGAGGAAATTATGCACTGACATTAAAAACGTTTCCTGGATCTGCATTTATAGTAGAGAGCACTGCTGTGAATTTGGGAACAATAGCCCATGAGCCGGCAGATCTGACCTGTATTTCTGACTGTTACCAAATGGCTGCGGGGTCTTAGGAAAGTCAGTTTCTTTGAGTTTCAGCTTTCTCAACTGTAGAAACAAAGTGTTGGGCCAAGACTTCTTATTCCAGTTGCTTCTAAAGCCATGCCAATACTCACAACATCAGAGTGAAAATTAGGAATCGTTCACTGGGCTAACTATTGCATGTAATAAGTACGTTTTCCTCCTATCTTGATTTGGCTTCCTTGTGACATGGACTGTGGCAGGAAATGCAACTTATTCCTTCTGATATCCTCAATATCTACTACAGTGTCTGTCACACAACGATTATTCAATACTTGATATCAAATTAATGAATACATGAATAATAAATTTATGAATGGAAAAATGATACAGTGGTGCATCTTAATGCCTTATTTTTCCCCCAAAATGCAAGCTCTGTGTTTTAAATATTTTATTTCTGTTTGATAATTTCATTTTTAAATTTTTAAACTCTGTATAGTCTCTGCAGCAATGATTAAAGGATTATTCACGAAGAGATTTGAATGCTAAGATGAGCAAGAGTAAGGCAAATCTCTATGTGGAGACCATTTTTACTAGAAATATTGTTTTTTCTCCTGGGGTTCCTCTTCTAGAGATGAATATGTGAAACAAAAATATGTAAGCATTAACATAAAAAGGGATACTATCTCCCTTAAAACTATTTTCTAGCTTATTGCTAGAAGTTGTAAAAACATACAGAAACACAAAATTTACTTAGAAATAAATTCTTAGGGATTGAATAGATTAAAGTAGAAGAAAGAGTAAGGAAGTGACTGCTCTAGTTTCTTGCAAGAGATTAATGCGTTATGTAGGTGCGATAAAGGATCATTAGCGACAACATGAAGTAAGGAAATGCAGACCGTCACTGAAAGAATACTATAAATGTCCAAAATGACTTGTTTTTTCTTTTGTGCAGCAAAACTCTTCGGATTTATCTGCCAAACCCAAATTCTCAAAGGCTTTCAACCCACTACAACACAAAGGTAAGTTACAATAAAACCAAAGGTAATAAAAGGTGGACAGAGAGAATATGAACATATCATACCAAAAAAATTTAATGCCAACTTTTTTTTTTTTTAATTAATCTGAGAAGTGTGAGAGTATCAGCTGACCATGTGTCCAAAGTTCATCTGAATTGTGTGCTCAAGGCTGATAGAGCAATTTTGGGGATTTGGTGCTTATGAAAATCGGCAAGTGTCACTCTTGAACTGCATCACAACTTATCCCCCCACGCCATTTCCCCAGTTAGACATGATATATATAGATCTGTGGCATTGCTCATTGAGGCTTTGGGGTGAAGGAGTGTGATTAGACTAACATGAATCATGTCCTTACTGGAGAATCACCTTCAAATCTATGCTTTCCTAAGGTGAGCAAGCACAGTCCCACATTGGCTGTTACTAAAGTCTGTGATATTCAGCTACTGGAAGATCAACGTTTAAACATTACAAATAGTCCTAGTATTCCTAGAAGAGAAGGGGGGTGGGGAGAAGGAGACATTGCATTACAAGTTAAGAATCTGACTCCCATTTCATGTCAAATTATGTTAATATACTCATAAGGGTAGGGAAATGAGCAACTCATTTTAGATTCCCATGAAAATTATTTAAATTCCAGGTAAAGTTCAAGTGTTTGGAAGATGCACTCACCCAGAACTGTTGGGTCCCCTTATCACTGCCACCAACCAGCCTGTGTGCTTTTTACAAGCCTCTTTACCTTTTTGGAAGGGCCCTGGGTGGTGCAAACGGTTGCTTTCAGCTATAAACCTAAAGGTTGGCGGTTTGAATTTAGCCAGCAGCTCTGTGGAAGAAAGGCCTGGTGGTCTGCTTCTGTAAAGATTACAGCCAAGAGAACCCTGTGGGGCAGTTCTACTCTGTAACACATGGGTTGCCATGAATCGGAATTGACTGAATGGCAACTGGGTTACTTTTTGGACAAGAGTTCCCCCATCAGTTAAAACGAAAGAGATCACTAAGGTTCTTTCCTAAAATAACATTCTGTGGTGTAGAATCTACTTTATCCCTTTCTCCGGCAATGTCTAAAAAATGTGGTACTTCTCATCTCAAATAAGAGATGCCTGACAAAAGCAAGCTTCGGTGAACCCCATTCTATACCTTTCATAACATCTTCCTAAAACTCTCCTGTCATAAGAATAGGCTTATTTACATTTTGGCCTGAGATTTGATTTCAACATAGCAGCAATAATTTGTACTCTCTTTTTCTCCTCCCAGGCATTTACACGCTTTCTCATACTAGAGACTCCTCAAACGATGTCACTCTAACTCAATTTTTATCAACTGAATAAGATCAGGAACAATAAAATCAGGAAAAATTTTTGAAGCAACTTGACATTTAGAGCCAAATGTCAGGGAAGAAATTATGCTCAGTATTAGATGAGATTTTCTGATTTAGGAGTCTGGGAATAAAATAAGGAGGTCTCAGAAGCTTCACCACTGCCTCCTTTATCTTCAGTTAAATGGAAAGAAGATTTATTTTTCAAGTGGTTTGATTCAGAGAAATTGCTTCATAAGTGCAGAAGAATCTATTCTGTTGAAGTTTATGTCACCTGTACCTGCCTCTCACTGCTGCAAAATGTGGCTTTCTTTTTCATAAAATAGCATTGTTCAGGTGAGTTTGCCAATCATCTGGAAACGTCAGGAAACAGCCTTAGATAAGTTAATGGACCATGTTCACTTTCGTGTCAAAAAGTCACTGATGAAAATTTCTTAGAGAAAAGCTTTTTCTGCCCAATTTTTCTAGTTGGATTTTATGTTATTTTTTTTTCTTTTTCTGTTTTTTTTTTTTCTTTTTGGTTCAGTCACTTAACTTTAAAAAGTTCTTCAGCAATAAACATGAAAACTCTCATTTCAGATAGCTTTGTAGTCATTTATCAGGAAGTATAATATGTGATTTCGTATACAGTGTGGTATTTTTCAGTTTACAAAGAATTTTCATCTGGTCCCCAATCCAGTGAAGTGATGTATCCCAGGAGACACCTGAGGCAGAGATGAGGAAATGGAGAATCAGAGAACTGAAATGATTTGCCCAAGATTGTGAAGCTAGTAACAAGGAATCTGGACTTTTTCAGACTTTTGATTCCTAGTTCATTTCTTCAGCCCCATGATGGCCTTAAAAATTACCTACAATCCTAAGAAATCTTTCTCAGGTCAGCTACATTGGTCGTCATACCCAAAATTCTATTTCTGTAAGACACAAATTAAGGGAGAGTTTGGTGGTCAGCTTCTACTCTGGTTTTCTTTCATCATACGCTGTAGGTACTTTTGGGAAGTTGTCTACATGTATAGCAATTGCCACTATTGTGTGAGATCTAGAGCAGCAGGTTAGTAGATACTCTGTGGAGCGATATTCCTCTTCTACACTTCCATCACAATTGGCTCACCTGAGTGACCCCACACTGTCCGTACTGCCCAGGAGAACCAGGCTCACTTTGGTGGATCCTCACTGTCATGCCTGCCTGTTGTGGAAATGGCAATGCCCATGCCAAGACTTATTATTCCAGATGATTCCAAAGTTCCTAGTGCTCATGGCATCAGTGTTTCTGGGTGCTTCCTCCCAATCTTGCCTCATCTTGTCACTGGGCCCAGAGCAGACCTTGGTGTACCCACAGTCAACAGTTCTGTCTGTTGATCTACAGTCCCTGAATGCACTCTCCTTTAAAAGGTTGTTGTGCAGAGAGCCCTGACACCATATAAACGTGACTCCATCTCATCAGGCAAATGTTTCTTCCCTGGAGCCTGGGGGGCAGGGAGGTCAGAAACCTCAGCACCCAAGGTAGGGTGGAAGGAGAGTGAGAAAAACTAAGCAAAAAAAGTCTACCAGTGAGGAAAGATGTGCTAGTGCAAGCAGCCAACCCAAAGCAGGACCCAGGTGAGGGAGCAGGGAAATTTAATGCTAAATCATTTGTATTTTTTATTATTACATGAGACTAGGCATCCTAATTACCACATCGAGAGCATCTCAGCTGTTCAAAGTGACCAAAATGTTACTATGATCTGAGCGTATTCGAGTGTATGTCTGGTGGAAAGGGAAAGCTTTTCATACTGAATAGATTTTATAAGGATGATGAGAGGCAAAAAAATAATAAAAGTGTGTTTGATCATATACCATGTATATTTGTCCAACTCACTAATTTACACACATATTAACCTCAACTCCACCCAAAATGCTACTAAAACAACTATAAAATAATAAAAAAAGGAGAAAGACACAATAATAATTTTCTTCTGCTGTGTAGAAATTGCCGCAAACTTATTGGCTTAAGACAACACACATTTATTATCTCACAGCTTCTGTGGGTAAGGCGTCTAGGCACTGCCCAGCTGAGTTCTCTGCTCAGGGTCTCACAAGGCCAAAATCAAGGTGTTGCCTGGGCTGTGTCTTCATTTGGAGGCTTGACTGGGGAAGAATCTGCTTTCAAACTCATTCAGGTTGTTGGCAGAATTCGTTTCCTTTCAGTTGTAGAATGGAGAGCCCTGGCTTTTTGCTGACTGTTGGCTGGAGGCTGCTCTCAGATCCTAAAGGCTACCCACACTGCCTTCTCACATGACCTTCTCCAATATGGCCACTTAACTCATCAAGCCTGCAAAGAGAGTCCCTAGCTCCAGTCTGCTTGTAAGATGGAGTCTTATATAATATAAGGTAATCATGGAAGTGAAGACTGAAGAAGAGATAATGCATTTGAATTATGGTTTTGGTGAAGAGTATTGGATATACCATTGACTGCTAGAGGAATGAACAAATCTGTCTTGGAAGAAGTACAGCCAGAATGCTCCTTAAAAGCTAGGACAGCGAGACTTCATCTCACTTACTTTGGACATGTTATCAGGAGGGATCAATCCCTGGAGAAGACCATCATGCTTGATCAGTGAAAAAAGAGGAAGACCTTCAATGAGATGGATTGACACGGTGGCTGCAACAATGGGCTTAAACATAGCAAGGATTGTGAGGGTGGCACAGGACTGGGCAATTTTTGTTCTTTTGTACATAGGGTCCCAATGAGTCGGAACTAACTTGATGGCACCTACCAACAACTAACAAATCACAGAAGTGACATCCCCTCATTTAGCCATATTCTATTGATTAGAAGCAAATCACAGGTCCTGACCACCCTCAAGGAGAGGGTATTGTACAAAGGCATGAACACTAGGAGGAGAAGATCACTGGGGGGTCTCAGATATGAACACCCAATGATAAGAAATAGAAGAGAGTCGACAGCAGCAAAAAATTTGGAAAGCAGGTAGGTGAATGCTAACTTACTTAATAGACCCAAGAAAGCTAAATATTAAGCCAGCAGTGAAGAAACTGAAGAAGCTATCTGCTTTATACCGCAGAATGTCCAAAAGACTCCAGGCTTGGCAGCACCAGGTACCTTAAGAAAGAAGGGTGTCTTAATTACCTACTGCTACCATGACAAAAATACCACAAGTCAGTGGCTTTAAAGAATAGGAATTTGTTTTCTCATAATTTTGGAGACTAAAAGTTCAAATCAGGGCATCGGCTGTAGGGCAGCGTCCTTCCGTGTAGGTAGCCCTGGGCATTTCTTGGCATTCCTTGGCTTATAGAGGGACCATCACATGGTGTCTCTCTCCCCACTGTGTGTGTGTGTTTCTCAGTGTCTGTTTTCCCTTTTTATAAGACATCACTCAGAAGCGTTTAAGTTTAGAATGAAGCCCACTCTGGTATGACCTCATTAACATTACAAAAGTGAAATTCTTTCCAAACAGGGTCACATTCATAGGTACAGGGATTAGGATTTCAACATGTGTTTTGGGGGGGACACAATTCAATCCATAACATGGGGGAGTATAGGTCTAAAGAGCAGAATGGTTCAAAGTCAATTTAGGGAATTTGTAGACTTCCAGGTCCCTCCCTTGTCTCTGACAGCCAAGCAAATGTTCCTTCCTCCATCCTAGCAATAGATTATCTAGAGATGTGAGGGGAAATGAGACATATGGCCTGAGAGATACCAGAAGCAGTTGAGGGTGGTTTTAACATCCTGAAAACAAGGGGTTCAGTGGTAACACAGACAGTAAGACTTCTATCCTCCAAGCAAGAGACTAGAATAGTCCCCTCTGCAGAATCTGAGCAAAGAAGGAGAAAACACTGAAAGATATTGACTTTGAATCTTTGCTAACGAAATACTCATTCAGGTCACTCTACAGTGAATCCAAGAGTCATCATACCCCACCCAGTACACAAACCTTCCAATCAGCTTTTCAGCATTCCACTCTTGAATTTAAGTAAACAGCCAAGGATCACTAGGCACTTGTAGAAAAGCTTTCACTATTAAATGCAGAGACCAAAACAAATAAAAAATAGACAAAGAGAGAGCCAGGATGGTGTCCCCTTAGGTCTATCCTGTAGGCTCTTCTAAAGGGGTGAAGGAGCAAACAGAGAATGACAATTTAGGGAGAAAACTAGACTAGCCTTGAGATACCTGTAAGACATCCAATTCGAGACATCGAGTGAGCCACAGACACTTGTCATCTATTGTTCAAGGGAAGATCTCACCTGGAGATACACTCTAGGGTCATTAGCATAACGATGGTGCTTAAATCCACAGGAGGAGATGAGATCACTTAATGGGTGCAGCTTGAGAAGTGATGAGATCCAAAGACTGAGTCTTAGGGAAACCTAGCCTTTAGAGGCAGGGAAAGAAAGGGGATCCTGTAAAGGGGAATGAGAAGGAGCAGCCTGTGAGGTAGAAGAATATGATGTACCAGAGACCAAGAGAAACATTTCAAGAAGGACGTCAACTGGGTTAGCTACTGCTGAGAGTTAGGGAAGATAAGAACCCCAACCATTCGATTTCAAAGCGTGAGGGTCATTGATGCATTCCTACAATCGGCGCCCAGAGTAAAAAATTCCACTTTTGGAAATTTTCACGTTGAATGCATGTAAAGAAATCATGCTTAGACTTCGCATGGCCCTCCCTAAAAAGTCCCTGGGTGGCGCAAACCTAAAAGAATGGCTGTTCAAACCTACTCAGTGGTGCCTAGGAAGAAAGCCCTGGCAATCTGCTTCTGTAAAGATTAAAGCCAAGAAAACCCTATGTAACAGTTCTACTCTGTAACATGTGGGGTCTCCATGAGTTAGAATTAACTTGATGACAATGGTTTTATTTTTTATATCATATAAGCTTTTCTAAGGAGTCCTGGTGGTGCAGTGGTTGAAGCAGTCAGCTGCTAACTGAAAGATCAGTGGTTTGAACCCATCAGCTGCTCTGCTGGAGAGAGATGTTACAGTCTGCATCCATAAAGATTTACAACCTTGGGAACCCTACGGGGCAGTTCTACTCTGTTCTTATAGGGTCACTATGAGTCAGAATCAACCTGAAGCAATGGGTTTGGTTTTGGGGTATGAGCTTTTTCTAATCTGTAAGCAGCTATTTTAAAAAGATTAATATTCTCCCTTTTTCTGTAATGTTTCCAGAACAAAAGAGACCGAGGGATGGCCATTCTATAGCACCTCAAATGTTTCTCAAACGGATGCAGATTTCTATAAAAGTCCCATATGTATTTCCTATAATTTGCCTTTTGTAAGAAGGCAACAGGACTGTACTGTACTTACCTTTATCAAACCACAGGGGGCGGACTCTGACCGAGAAATAAATCCTGAACTAATTGCTCAAAATTAAAGACACCTGAGATCTCTGGCCTTTTAGGGAACGAAAAGCTTTTTAATCCCACTACTCTGATTAGGAACAATTTACATTGTTGCTGCTGTGTTTTGTGTAATAAAAGAGATTAGGAGCTAAGAACATAATAGCTCCCTTTCCTGAGAGCAAATAATACTTCTGTTTCCTGGGCTTATGCCCAAGGGTGCTGGTAAACACTGAAGGCCACTTATAAGAAAAGCAGGAATCAGCCATGGTTGGCGGGGGATTTTTCACCTGCTAGAAAACCAGTTCTTTATTTAAATTTGGGCTGTATTAACGGAGCTTTCTAGGGCACCTTGAACAAACACAGAGTTAATTCAAGTACCTGGTGCAAAATAAATTGGGAGTATGCTGTGCCTTTTGGATTCACATTCACCTCTTACTTGGGGAAGAAATAATTTGGCAAATTTTATACAGTTTTGTCAAACTTGAGCCACACTTCTTTGGATGAATTACCCAAACTCTTTCACAGATTCCATGTTGAACCCAAGGTCTTAGGAGTGTAGGAGACAAAATAAAATAGACAAACAAAAAACAGTGACTGTATTTAGAGTGTGAATTTACTAGGTCCTCAGGGGTTAATCAGGAAAGGTCAGGGTGGCTTTGTAGTTTATTCCTAGCCCTCATCTCTGTGGCCAGGGCTTGCCTCAGCAGACAGTGTGATTTAAACTCAAAGATACGGGAAGGAATAAAGATTATAGAGCACTTTAATATCCCAGTTGCTGTGCTACACACAGCATCAAGTACTTCTTTTGGTCCTCAAAACAACCCAGACAGTTGCCTGTTATTCTCACTATTTTGCAGATACAGAAGCTGGGACTCAGAATTTAGGTGACCAGCCTATGGTGACGATGAGTAGGAAGGAAGACGAGAACTTTCCCCCAACCCCATTCTCTTACCACTCCACTCTGCCTCCATCTCTTGTTCAAAAAGCCTCCCCGTCACCTAACCCCACGCAGGCAGCAGCAGTTCATGACATTTTTTCAATAGATTTATTCCTTTGGGATATACTTTGGCCCCCAAGGCTGTCTTTTAAAAAGATACCATTCCTAACAGCCCACTGTGAAGTAAATTTTCCAGATACTTTTTTCCAGATCCAAGAGAACCTGGGAAAGATGCAGGAGGGTCTGAAACTAGAGAAAGAACAGAAAGGAAAAATGCCAGGGAGAAGAGCCCCATATTTCATTGATGACCAGTAGCCAGACCAGTTGTCGTTGTGTCAATTCCAACTCATGGTGACCCCATGTGTGTCAGAGTAGAACTACGCTCCATAGGGTTTTCAATGGCTGATTTTTCAGAAGTAGATCGCCAGGCATTTCTTCCAAGGTGCCTCTGGGTGGACTCAAACCTCCAACCTTTCAGTTAGCAGCCGAGCAAGTTAACCGCTTGCACCACCCAGGGACTCCTGATTACCACAAATTTTCCCGTAATTGGTCTACATTTCACATGACTTTGTCCTAACCAATTGTGCCTAGTTACATTTCCTTGGTTGATTTCTGTGGGGGTTTCTCTCTGGAGTCCTTGCGAGGCCTGGCCTCCAGCTTGCTTCTGTCATCTCTCAGTGTTTCAGTTTTCCATCTGCAAAACAACAGATCTGCATTTACTAGATAACCTCAAAGTTCCCTTCCAGCCCTGACTCTTTATGACTCGGTGTCTCTTCATAGGTAACGCCCTGGGAGAAGAGAACTACATTACCAAAGTGTACCAGCCCAAGTGGGTTTGGCAAGAACTTATCTTGCTGGGTAGGAATCGTAGATAAAGCATTGCCAACAGCTACATTAATGCCAACTGAATGGAAGGCAACACCCCTTTGGAATTCTGACCTGATGCTTGAAACCAGGGCAGAAGAGCATGTCAGTGGATGTGCTGCCAAGGGACACATTGGCTTTGTGGATAACGTTTCTTTGTTCTTAGTTCTCAGCCATGTCCCACAACAGGGCATGGACAAGGCCGCTGTGAATTCCATGACAACAAGCAGCTGGGCACTGCCAAGGACAACTTTGCCGCATGAAAGTTCCACCTGGTGCCGGTGATAATGTGACCTTGTTTTCCTGAGGTTGACTGGGCGGGTGCCAGCCCCACCTGTCCTCTATCTCCCCTCACTGGGGAAAATGTTATGCCCCCCCCTCATTTAAATAAGAATAAATAAGAAATCACATTCACAAAATCTCTCCTAGACTTGATCCTGACAACTACCTACACATTAAAGTCTGAAAATTGCGCATGCCCTACTTTCTCTTACACCAGAGCAATGGTGCTCATGTGGGCACCAGCTAGCAGTATAGTATCAGCAGCACCTGGAACTTGTTAGAAATGCCCACCACAGACCTAGTGAATCTGAAATTCTGGCTTGAGGCCCAGCAGCCTGTGTTTTAACAAGCCCACCAGATGATTCTGATGCTCAGTCAAGTTTGGGAACCACTGACTTCAAGAACTCAGAGAAGGAATGTTAGAGACAAGTCCTGGAGATTAGGATCAGCAGGACCCTGAAGCCCCCTCAGTAAGCAGGAGGGTAGGAGGAAAGGAAACCAAAACCAAACCAAACCAGTTGCCCGAGGACTCATCTCTGACTCATGGTGACCCTATGTGCATCAGAGTAGAACTGTGCTCCATAGAGTTTTCAGTGGCTGACTTTTTAGAAGTAGCCTGCCAGGCCTTTCTTCTGAGGCACCTCTGGGAAGACTCAAACTTCCAACCTTTCAGTTAACAGCTGAATGTATTAACCATCTGCACTGCCCAGGGCTGCAGGGAGTAGTGGTGGGGAGGGGCTTTTTGCAACTTCATTTTCTATTGCTAGGATGTCTGTGACCCTCAGTAATCAAGAAAGTCTTGGTAATGGTGTGAGCAGAGAAGTATTTAATGCTATATGGCAGTATTTTGGCAATGTGATGTAACTGTTAGGAAAGAAACGGATTTTGAGGCCTCGCTCTACCACTAAACATAATAACTTGGTTACTTTACTTGATCTTGTTTACTTCATCTGCAAACAAAGGATAATAACCCCTTTTAAAGTTGAGAGTACAAGAAAGAAGCCTGAAAGTTCTTAGCATACTGCCTGGTATTTGGTAAGCATCCAAGAAATGGTGGCTTTGATTAACATTAAGAATGCTAATGTTAATAATGGGATGGTTGAGCATCAGGCTGCTAACCAAAAGGTTGGCAGTTCAAATCCACCAGCTGCTCCTTGGAAACCCTGTGGGGTAGTTCTTTTCTGTCCTATAGGGTTGCTATGTGTTGGAATCGACTTGATGGCAACAGGTAATGTTAATAATAAAGCTTGAATTCTTATATGACATTGTACTGCTACAAAGTTGTGTGTTTAAGGAAAGATATGATCTTTAGGGAAGATAGTCAAGGGTTTAAATATCAGTTCTGCTATTGACAGAATCCCTGGGTGGCACAAATGGTTAAACACTGCACTAATGACTGAAAGACTGGTGGCTCAAACCCACCCAGAGGCACTGCGGAAGTAAGGCCTGGTAATCTGCTTCTGAAAGGTCACAGCCTTGAAAACCCTAAGGAGCAATTCCAGTCTGCACACTTGGGGTCGCCATGAATTAGAATCAACTCGACAGCAACTAACAATAGCGACAACATCTGCTATTGACCATCTTGGACAGGCTACCTCTATCTGTAAAATGGCAAAGATGACAGTACCTTGCAGGGTTCCTGGGGGGTAAAAATGGAGAAGTAGGCAAAGCTGCCTGTTTAATGCCTGGTATACTATAGATGTTTTTTTCTTCCTCTTTTTCAGGGGGAATAATAAATCCAAATTTTCAAGAGTATGAAGGTCAGTGTGTCACGGATTTAACCAGGCAAATGTTCATACTGGGGCACTCTACGCAAAGGGCTTAGATAATCACCTGCTTAAAGGTGAGGGGAAGTATTATAAGGAGCTGTGAAGGACAGTGGGACCTGTTATTTATATGTATTTTTTCTCGTTCATCATCATATAGAAAAGTTGATGACCATTGATAAGTAAAAGAAAAAGTAGCCCAAGCAAGAAGGTTTTTAAAAAGAACAATACTAAGAAGCTGCAAACTAAGAGAAATTTGAAATTATTTTTTCTTTGTTGATATTAATAAACTTTAAAAATATATCAAAATAACATTACTCATACTTACAACATTCCTAAATGTACAGTACTCTGGTTCCTGAATGACAATCGCCTTCTAGCCCCTTGCTCCCACTTCCTTTGTGTTTTTTACTCTAAGGAAGACCAGCCACCACCTTCTGATGCCTTTTTCTGGCCTCTCTTCCTTTACCGCTCCCCGACCACCAATCTGTATACATTTTCCTCATCCTGCCATTGCAGGTGCTGAGAGGAGTTATATAAGGGTAATATACATTTGATTGAGTGTTTAAATGAACTCAAGTTTACATGCCAAGTATAATCATAAGGTGTATAGAGGTGTGACTAGGAGGTAGTGAGATTGACTCTTTGTTTTACAAAAAGGAATTTTTACTTTTATTTATATAATCATTTGAGGAAGTTTAGTACAGTGACTGGAAGTATACAGTCTGGACTCTGTGTTTGCAGTATAGCTCTTATACTTAGCTGTGTATCCTTGAGCAAGCGATTTAGTCTCTCCAAAGCCTCAGATTCCACAACTGTAAAATTGAGATAATAATAGCACCTGCCCATAGGGTTGTTGAGTATTAAATGATGCAGTGCATTTATGAAATCATCACTCAGAACAAGGCCAGGGACCAACTGAGGAATAGACCATCAATTTCTCCTAGCAAGTTCAAAGTTGAAGCTGAAGAAAATTAGAGTAAGTCCATGACAGCCAAAGTACGACCTTGAGTATATCCCACCAGAGTTCAGAGACCATTTCAAGAACAGATTTGGCGCATTGAACACTAATGACCGAAGATAAGATGAGTTGTGGAATGACATCAAGGACATCACACATGAAGAAAGCAAGAGGTCATTAAAAAGACAGGAAAGAAAGACCAAAATGGATGTCAGAAGAGATTCTGAAACTTGCTCTTGAACGTCAAGTAGCTAAAGCAAAAGGAAGAAATGATGAAGTTTATAAAAGAGCTGAACAAAAGATTTTAAAAGGCAGCTCAAGAAGACAAAGTATTATAATGAAATGTGCAAAGACTTAGGGTTAGAAAACCAAAAGTGAAGAACACATAGTATTTCTCAAGCTGAAAGAACTGAAGAAAAAATTCAAGCCTCAAGTTGGAACATTGAAGGTTTCTACAGGAAAATACTGAACGATGCAGGAAGCATCAAAAGAAGATGGAAGGAATACAAAGAGTTATTATACCAAAAAGAATTGGTCAGTGTTCAACCATTTCAGGAGGCAGCATATGATCAAGAACCGAAGGTACTAAAGGAAGAAGTCCAAGCTGCACTGAAGGTATTGTCGAAAAACAGGCCTTCAGGAATTAGCGGAATACCAATTGAGATGTTTCAACAATGGATGCAGTGCTGGAGGTGCTCACTCATCTATGCCAAGAAATTTGGAAGATAGCTATCTGGCCAACTGACTGGAAGAGATCCATATTTGTGCCCATTCCAAAGAAAGATGATCCAATAGAATGTGGAAATTATCGAACAATATCATTAACATCACACACGAGTAAAATTTTGCTGAAGATCATTCAAAAAAGGTTGCAGCAATACATTGACAGGGAACTGCCAGAAATTCAAGCCAGATCCAGATGACGTGGAATGAGAGATATCAGATCAGATGGATCTTGGCTGAAAGCAGAGTACACCAGAAAGATGTTTACCTGTGTTTTATTGACTATGCAAATGTATTCGACTGTGTGGATCATAACAAATTATGGATAACATTGTGAAGAATGAGAATTCCAGAACACTTAATTGTGCTCATTAGGAACTTGTATATAGACCAAGAGGCAGTCATCCATACAGAACAAGGGGATACTGCACGGTTTTAAGTCAGGAAACGTGTGCATCAGGGTTGTATCCTTCCACCATACTTACTCAATGTCTATGCTGAGCAAATAATCTGAGAAACTGGACTATTTGAAGAAGAATGGGGCTTGGAGGAAGCTTCATTAACAACCTGCAATATACAGATGATACAACCTTGCTTGCTGAAAGTGATGAGGACTCAAAGCACTTACTGATGAAAATCAAAGACTATAGCCTTCAATATGGATTACACCTCAAAATAAAGAAAACAAAATCTTCACAACTGGACCAATAAGCAACAT
>NW_004444001.1:13095862-13097854 GCF_000243295.1 Trichechus manatus latirostris | reverse complement strand
AAATCTATCCTGGAAGAAGTACAGTCAGAAGGCTCCTTAGAAGCAAGGATGACAAGACTTCATCTCACATACTTTGGATGTGTTATCAGGAGGGACCAGTCCCTGTACAAATACACCATGCCTGGTAAAGTAGAGGGTCAGTGAAAAAGAGGAAGACCCTCAACAGATGGATTGACACAATGGCTGCAACAATGGGCTCAAGCATAATGATTGTGAGGATGGCGCAGGACTGGGCAGTGTTTTGTTCTGTTGTACATAGGGTGGCTATGAGTAGGAACTGACTTGACAGCACCTAACAACAACAATATTTATTAAAAGAACATAGAATGTGCTCAATAACTGTTAGCTATTATTATTTTTGTTGTTGTTATTAGTTTATTTTTATAAATGTAAAAAAGTATATAAGATAAAATTCCTTTTCTTATAACACTTTTTCGTACCTAATTCCCTAATTTTCTCCCCTCCTATTGGTACCACTACCCCTAGAAATAATCATTGCTAAAAGTTTGAAGTATTTCTTTCAAGACTTTATCCTTCTGCACACAAGTGGGTTGCCATTTTACATATGAATTTATTCTACTCTATAAGCTGATATTGGATGTTTATTTCAAAAATTCACAAAAGAAATTTGGAATTTTTTCTTCAAGAACTGAGCCAGGTATGAAATAGAAGGAAATAGATCTCATAACTTTAGAGCTTTAGAATTATACCCAATTTTCAAAATAAAAACTGTCTTCCCCCTGCATGGTTACTTGTATCTATCAAACATGGGTCTGTATCCATCTTATTTTTTTTTAAAATTAACACCCCTCTCCAAGGTGACGATATTGTGATCATAGATTATTTAGAAGACTGTAACGCCGTGGTGATGTAGTGGTTAAGAGCTTGGCTGCTAACCAAAAGCTCAGAGGTTCGAACCCACCAGCCAATCTGCGGGAGAAAGATACGTTAGTCTGTTTCTGTAAAGAGTACAGCCTTGGAAACCCTATGGGGCAGCTCTACTCTGTCCTATAGGGTCACTATAAGTCAGAATCAACTGGGTGGCAACAGGTTTGGTTTGTTTTTTAATGCTTCTTCCATGAGAAGTGATAACTCTGCATTCCCCCCGCGCCCGCCTACCACCTCCTTGCCAACCCAGTAGCACAATCAAGTCCCAGCTCAGAGTATTAACGCTGGGTGTCTCCCTCAAGTGTAGCCAATTAACCCCAGCTTCATATGTAACAATATACAATGACACAAATATGAGCCATGAGCAATTTTGTTCACCATCTGATATCGACACTTTGGTAGGGGCCAGCAACTACTACAGCCGAAAGGTAAGACTTCACTACCGAATTCCAACTTTTCCTTTACAAATGGTTCTTCCAGATAAACAAAAGTATGCTACAGCATTTGGTTCCTACACATGTTCAGTTATAACATACCCAGGAGGAGGAGGGCTTGCACAGAGTCCAGGAGTTGGGGCCTGTGTACATCACCTTAAGATAGCTCTGGCTCCTAATTGAAGGAACTCTCGCCTATGTACAGGCTTTTGCTGCACCACCGCTAGCTGAATGCTCATATTTATCATCTCTTCCTTTTCAGGAAGAGTACACTCAATATACATCATATTAAAGCTCAATGCATTTTAGACCCAACGAGTCTAACATCCTCTGTGTCCCAGTTACATGTCTCAGTACTAGAGTCCTCACGTACAGAATGTCACTTAATCTTCCTTGTAACTACCCTCTCATTCTATAGATGAGAAACGTAGACTATGTTCAACTAGAAAGTGACAAAAGTGGGACTGAAACCCAAGACGCTCTCACTCCAAAGCCCATGTTCTTTCTGCTTCAAAAACCACTTAAGACCCAATAATCACTGAAAGGCTAAGAGGGAGAAGTTACCAGGATTCCTTCTGGTTTCCGTCACATTATTCTACCTGGGTTAATGTCTTCCTGTCAACTTGTTAATTCAGCCCTAGCAAGGAATGTCATCACTTAGCTGCTAAAA
>NW_004444001.1:13089068-13090541 GCF_000243295.1 Trichechus manatus latirostris | reverse complement strand
TTTTTACTTTTTATCTTAGAAAGTGACATCTCAACTCACTATAAGTTTCTTAGTTGGGGCATGTCTTCCTCCTGAATATATCCTGTAAGTCCTGAGGCAGACCCTTTGTTTGCATTTAGTAGAAGCTAATTCAGGGGATGTGACTACACTCAAAGTCACCATGCACAGTAAACTCTGTCACACAAACTCAGTTCTCAAAGTGCAAAGATTAGGCAGGCCAACGCAATAATGGGCTTGTCTGTAATGGCTGAATGTGTTGACAACCTTTACTAACACTGGTAAGGGTCGACTTGTTGAAACCTTGGACTGAGCAATCCAACTTCATGCTCCTAGACCTGGATAGGGAGCAAATCAGCTTACAAAAGGACATTTATCCTCACACACCGCTGGAGGGAAGAGAGCATTCCTTGTGTTCCTTCACCTTTATGCTAATGGGGAAATGGGCTTGTATTTTTAGCAAACACCAGTGGAGACCAGCCCATTCAGGAAAACAAACAAAACTCTAACTCTACAGCTCTCTGAAATGGCCCTGCTTGGGTATGTATGAACTGGGTCTCATATTGAGTCTTTAAAACAACATTCCAAGTCTTATTTATTTATTCAACAAGAATCTGTTGAGAGTCTGCGGTGGGCCTGGCCTTGTCCTAGGCATTCCGGCTACAGCGGTGAATAAGATGAACGAGCCAAATGAGGTCCTTGCCTCTGTGAAACCTAAATGTCTATCACCCATCATGTATTTCCACTTAGTTACAAACCCATCGGAGTCCCTGGGTGGTGCAAATGGTTAACAAGCTCTCCTGCTAACCAAAAGATTGAAGGTTCGAGTCCACCCAGAGGTGCCTTGGGAGAAAGGCAAAAAACCAGTCATTGAAAACCTTATGGAGTGCAGTTCTGCTCTGATGCGCATGGGGTTGCCATGAGTCACGATTGATTTGACAGCAACTGGTGTATATACAAACCTATGACAAATCTACAACTTTTAAGCTTGCTCTCTCCTAACCTCTGCTATCACGTGAGTTTTTTTTCTTTTTTTTAAATTTAATCCATTTGTACTACTTTGGCCTTGTCAATAAATAATTCAGTATGCAGCTGCTTTTTTGTGCTAGTTCACAAATAAAAACTTATCACTCACCATGCTGTTTCACTCATCTAGAAAGCCCACCCCTCTCTCTTCCACCTTTGCAAATCTCATTGGCCCATTGAGGTTCAACTGACACCCCATGTCCTTCATAAAGACATCCCTGCCTGCTCCTGCCTCCATCAACTCCCCTCTCCTCTGAGCCTCATAGTACTGAAGGAGCTGTAAGATGCTACAATGGGATGCTTGTTACATCATTTGTGTATCATTTGATGTTTTTCATATTCGTTAGTCTTGTTTCACCAGCTAGATATGTGCTCCTTGCCAGCAAGGACTGTACTCTATCCATTGGTCTCTAGGTCACTGGTATGAGACTGAGTATGAATGATATGCAA
>NW_004444001.1:13086479-13087664 GCF_000243295.1 Trichechus manatus latirostris | reverse complement strand
AGGATTGACTCAACAGCAACGGGTTTGGTTTTGGTTTTGGCTTTTGGTAAGAGCCCTGGTAGCACAGTGGTTAAGAGCTTGGCTGCTAACTAAAAGGTTGGCAGTTTGAATCCATCAGCCGCTCCTTGGAAACTCTTATGGGGCAGTTCTACTCTGTCCTATGGGTCGCTATGAGTCGGAATTAACTCGATGGCAACGGGTAATGGCAAGTGGTATTGGAGGCTGAGGCTGACTCTGTGTGTGATGTGCAAAATGTGCTGAGTTTGCTCCTGTATTCCTATAGATCTTTGTTGTGATGTGTATCATGGCACTTTCCACTTTGTGGGCACATGTGTATGCCTGTATATGTTACAGAATATTTACAGTTTATTGTTTCATTCAACTAATCATTCATTTTGATGGAGAATAAACTGGTGTTTGTGCTGTGTGTGTTTTCTTTTTTTTTGCATCTATGAGAAATGGTAAAGCCGGGAATGATCCCAGGCAAAATTACTGTGAAATTGTCTCCCATGAAAGGCATATCACACTGCTTTTCAAGACATTAGGATGGGAGACCAGCCATCTAAAGAAGACACCTTCAGTGATTCCAAGGCTGAAGGTTGAAAAGGGAGCTTGAGGATTGCAAGGGGAGCCGTAGTAAAACCCCTAAGTAAATAAAAGAAAGGGAAGATGATTGGGATTCTGGGTCCATGGAATCACTGGGGAGTGCAAATGGTTAACACAGTAGGCTGCTAACCAAAACACTGGTAGTTTGAGACCACCCAGAGACAACTTGGAAGCAAGGCCTGGCAATCTCCTTCTGAAAAATCAGCCATCGAGAACTTTATGGAGTGCAGTTCTACTCTGGCACGCATGAGGTCGCCATGAGTCAGAGCTGACTTGATTACAGCTAATTTTTTTAATATTTTTTATTGTACTTTAGATGAAGGTTTACAGAACAAAGTTTCTCACTAAACAGTCAGTACCCATATTGTTTTATGACATTGGTTAACAACCCCACGACATGTCAACACTCTCCCTTCTCAACCTTGGAGGACCTTTTTTTGGTGAAAATATACATAGCCAAAGTTACACTGTTTCAAAAGTTTCTACATGTGCAATTCAGTGACATCGATTACCCTCTTCAGTTGTGCTGCTATTCTCACTGTCCTTTTCCAAATTAGTCCATCACCATTATCTTCAACT
>NW_004444001.1:13077475-13085053 GCF_000243295.1 Trichechus manatus latirostris | reverse complement strand
TGTAGGTTTTGTTTTTACTGAGACTTTATGTTTTTCTTCTTTATTTTGATGAGTAGGTTTGTTAACTTTCTTTGTGGTTACCTTGAAATTTATCCTTATCTTCCTAGGTTTGAACCAGTCTATTATTACTTGGTATCACCATGCCTTCCTCTCCATTAGAAGGTTCTATAACTACACCATTTATTCCCTGTTTTGTTGTTCTGATGCTGTTGCCGTTTACAGATTAACCTCTCTGGGTCCCTGTTGTAATTCTTTTGGTTTTGCATAGTCCTTGAGAGTTCATTTCCTAGGTTGGTATCTGGCTAGTACAATCCTGTGTCCTATATTCAGCCTGTGGTCTGATGTTGTTTGTTCTCAGATTGAAGGACTCCCTTTAATAAGTCTTGTAAATTTGGTTTGGTTTTTACATAGTCCCTTAATTTCTGTTTATCTGGAAATGACCTAATTTCACCATCATATTTGAACAAGACTTTTTCAGGATATATTATTCTTGGCTGGCAATTTTTTTCTTTCAAGGTTTTATATATGTCATCCCATCGCCTTCTTGCCTGCATGGTTTCTGCTGAATAATCCGAGCTTAGTCTTATTGTTTCTCCTCTGTATGTGACTTATTGTTTTTCTTGAGCTGCTCTTAGGATTCTTTGTCTTTCTTTTTATCGAGAGTG
The DNA here is from genome assembly GCF_000243295.1 of Trichechus manatus latirostris. NCBI lineage: Eukaryota > Metazoa > Chordata > Mammalia > Sirenia > Trichechidae > Trichechus > Trichechus manatus. Next base: position 13,084,388 of record NW_004444001.1, on the reverse strand, counting down.
ATTATGATATGCCTTGGTGATTTTCTTTTGGGTTCTATCCTATATGGGGTTGGGTGAGCTTCTTGAATGGTTAGCTTTTCATCTTACATGATATTGGGGAAGTTTCTGTCAGCAATTCTTCAATGATCCTCTCTGGGTTTTCTCCCCCTGTTCTGGAACTCTGATCACTCACAGATTTTTGCTTTTGATTGTATCCCACATAATTCTCAGGGTTTCTTCGTTTTTCTTCATTCTTTTTTCTGATTTTTCCTCAAACAGAGTTGTAGCCAAGTGTTTGTCTTCCATTTCGCTGATCCTATCTTCCATTATTTCAAACCTGCTCGTCAGCCCTTCTATGACACTGTCCATTTCTGAAATTTCGTTGTTTATCTTTTGGATTTCTAACTGTTGTTTTTATATGATTTCTAGTTGTGAATTTATTTTAGCATTTTGTTCCTGTATTATTTTCTTGAATTCTTCCACGCTTTGTCTGTATTTTCTGTGAATTTGTCTGCCTTTTCCATGAATTTGTTTATTTTTCTTAATTTTTGTCTGTTTTTTGCTTCAACTCTTGGATAATTCTGAATATTAAATATTTGAATTCCCTATCAGTTAGGTCTAGTGCCTTTTCTTCTACTGGAAGGTCATCTGGTGTTTTATTTTGGATGCTTACTGGAGCCATCCTGTCCTATTTTTCTAAATGTTTTGATATTGTCTGCTGTCTTCGGGGCATTCAGTGGTTATTTTCCTCATTTATTGATTGTAGATTTGTTTGTTTTGTCCTGTTTTTTTTGTTTTATTTGGTTAGTCTGAGCAGGCGGGCTGTGCATTCTTTCTTGTTTGCTCATCTGTGGGCACAACACTTTTCACCTCCTTCTCTAACGGGCAGGGTCAGTCACTCAGGTATGGTACATCAGGGCAGGTCCAGCTGAAGGGGAGTTGCTGGGATGGGTTGTTTGCGGCGCATACCAGGGCTGACAGTGTGGACTGGGAATCAGTGCAGGGCAGGTTCCAGTAGGCCCTGCCTGTGCTGCTTGGGAGCATGATGGTCAGTGCACAGTGCAGGTAGGCAGGAAGGAGGGGGTACTTCGTGATGTGTGGAGCTAAGATGGATATGGGAAAGATGAGAGCGAGGAGGGAGGAACAGGAGCCAAAAACATACACACAAACAAAAAAGAGTGCTAAGGGAGCTTGCCGTTGGACTGGATAGATGAAAGACTGAGAAATGAGGGAAAACAAAAATGAAACAAAGTGGTAAAAGAAGAAAATGAATAAATCAAGAAAATGGAAATGAAGAAAAACAAAAAAGGAATAAGAGAGGGAAGAAACAAAACAAAGAAACAAACAAACAAACAAAAAAACAAGAAAAAAGAAATGCCCCCAGGGATGTCCCTGTGCTTCTGCACAGAGTAAGGGAGTAGCTTCCAAGCCGCGTGGTACTGCCTGGCTAGAAGGGGCTCCGAAGCCAAGAAAAGAAGAAGAAAACAAACAAACAAATCAAAACAGAACAAATCAGAGCAAACAAACAAAAAAAGCCCCCGGGGGTCCCACCAGCATGGCGGCACGGGCCGGGAAGTAGTTTCACAGTCAAGCGGTGTTTCACAGCTTTTCAGGAAGAAGCAAAGATGGCACACGGAGCCACGTATTTGAGAGAAAGGAGGGGGAGGTGGTGAGAGGTAAGGAAGAAATCTAAAGAAGCAGAAAAAACCAACACCAGCAGCCAAAAAAAAGCCCTCAAGGAGTTGGCCAGTGTGGGCATGTGGAATCCAAGCAACACCAGGGTGAAGCTGGTGCTTCCCGGCCAAGAGACTGTGGCTACAGGAAGCAGAGGAGGCTAAATGGGGGTAAACAAGGCTAGGGGGGTGGGAAAGCCCATATCGCTTGTTACTAGTTGTTCTGTCTCCTGCTGGAAGCTCCATGAAGCTGCTTTCTCATACCCCCTGTTCGCTGATCTCTGATAGGAGTCCAAGATGGTGGATCCATGCTGCGGTAGCTGATAGGGGATCTCTGCATGTATCTCTCCTCGCTCTCTGTTCTTGGCCAGTTTCTTATTCCATTCGGTGCTTGGCTGAGTTCTTTATCTCTTTATTTGATGCTTAGGGTCTCAGGATTGATGTGTGACTCTGTTTGACTTAGTTTTTCTGATCTTTGCTGCAGAGGGATGGCATGATGCTTCTGACTATAGTGCCATGTTGCCCAGAAGTTCCTGACTGCGATTTTTAAGGTAGCAGATGACTGAGTCCTCCTGCTGATACTACAGCGTGGAATCTATTTGTGGCCTGGAAGATGTAGGACCAACAGAGGAAGGAGAGTTTGGCTATGAATCTCCCATCCCTCTATGGCTTCAGCTAGAGTGGCCTCTCACCAATGTTCTAAGGTTCCTAACTGGAACATACTGGAGCACTTTGGGTTTTCATGGGTGAAAGGACAACTTTGTGGTAGCTTATCCTTTATGTGTCTCTTTCTGTCACCAGATTCTGAGCCCTTTCAGAGTAAGACTACCTGCAGGTATTAAATCCATTCCTTCATTTGACTGACTTATGGAGCCATGGTGGCACAGTGGTTAAGACCTCAGCTGCTAACTAAAAGGTCTGAAGTTCAAATCCACCAGCTGCTCCTTGGAAATCCTATGGGCAGTTTTACTCTGTCCTGTAGGGTCTCTATGAGTCAGAGTCGACTCATAGGCCACAGATTTAGTTTGATTTTTGGTGGTAGCTTATCCTTTGTATGTCTATTTCTGTTACCAGATTCCAAGCCCTTTGAGTGTAAGACTACTTGTGGGTATTAAATTCATTCCTTCATTTGTTGAACAAATCTCACTTATATAATTTGTGCCAGGACTTGGGCTATACAGAGGAATGAACTATGTGGTCATTTGCTGGTCTCTCGTCTGGACATTTCTTCCACTCCCTATAAAGACCAACAAATTAGTTTCCTCCAAACCCTACTAAACTTCATTCCTTATTTGTGTATCCAAAGGCTATCCTCTTTGGACAAAGTACAGAAAAGAACCTTGGAATTTCAACTTTTTCTGATTCACGAGCCAGCTGAAATAACTATACAAGGTTTCATACATCTTGTATAAGATTTACATAATACCTTTCCTCCTAGAAGGCAGAAAGCATAAACTCTTTTTAAAAGCTAAAATCTTCTTTCCCAGTGCTGTCGTTTTTCAAAAAGAACTCCCCTCCCTTTAGCAAATTATGCCACACAGGTCTCTTGTTGAAATTTTGGATTATGTAGAAAAGTATAAAAAAGAAAGCTTGTTATTTGTAATCCCACTAGGCAGAAAGCCTCACTTTAGTGTGTTTGATCTATTTCCTTCCAGTCTTTACCTAGTTATTGGTGTATCCTGGGAGGGGGAGGGAATTAGAACAAAAACTAAAGACAGATCTCCTCAGTTAGAGATTTTCTTGCGTTTAGCAAAATGGATCATTTTTGTTGTGGAAAAAATATCCCTGGGGCATGGCTAGGATGGGGTAGAAGTGAACACAGAGAGGGCAGACAACTCTAAATAATCCATTGAAGGGATTTTGAGTTTCTGAGTAAGTCAGAGACAGAGGGAAATGAAGCAGTAGGAGCAACATGGCGGCAGTCCAGAGGCTCTGGAGAAAGTTAGCCAGGGAGAAAATTCTGCAGAGGAGGAGGCCAAATTACTTTAACGAAAAAATAAAAGTGTAATTTTCAAAGCTTACCTGTTTCCTATGCTGGACTGCAAGACCCTTAAGTGGTGCAAACGGTTAACAAATTGCTGCTAACAGACAGGTTGAAAAGTTCAAGTCCACCCAGAGGCACCTCAGAAGAAAGGCCTGGCAATCTGCTTCTGAAAAATCAGCCATTGAAAACCCTGTGGAGCACAGTTCTACTCTGACACACATGGGGGTTGCCATGAGTTGGAATTTACTCAATGGCAACTGGATACTGGACTATAGGGCAATCCTCCCAAATACTACTATCACCTTTTACATCCCTGTTGCTTTCTAACCTTCAGAAAGATACACCATGCCCACAGATTTAGGTCATTAGCACTTTCTGGAGTGAACGAATGAGGATAATGTCAGTATGAGGAGTCCTAGTGTGAAAGACAGGAGAGGAGAAAGGAGGTTAAGAATGCCAAGGAGAAGAAATTAAGAGTCAGAGGCAAAGAGAAGTGATGAAAGGCTGCTGATTACCCAGAAGTGTTGGACGGGTAATATTAGGCATGCATTTACAAATGGTCAGTCTAGCCATTTTAATTCAAATTTTATGTAGAGGATGATCTCCTAATGCCAAAGAACTTGCTGATAACCAAGCAGGAAGGTTTAGTGAGGTCTTATGTATATGTAGTTTTGTACTCTATTTTTTGCCTAGAAATTTTGTGTTTTTCCTATTGTAAATAAGCTTCAAAACATAATTTTAATGGATACATGTCATTTCATTAATTTAAAAAAATCCCTCATTTCTAGCTATTTATGATGTTTTCATTCATCTTAAGCTGCCATTGATTTTAAAATACATGGATTTTAAAATAACATTTTTTGAGATAGAGAAAAAATTGCATTAAACATACATCATTTGTAATATGCATCCAAAAAAAAAAAAAAACTCACTGCCGTCCAGTTGATTCTGACTCATAGCAACCCTATAGGACAGAGTAGAACTGCTCCCATAGGATTTCCAAGGCTGAAATCTTTACAGAAACAGACTGCCGCATGGGTTAGCAGCCTAGCACTTGTTAATAACCACTGGGCCACCAGGGCTCCATAATATGCATCAGAAAGGTTAAAGATGTAAAAGTCTGACTCTTAGAATTAAGGAAATAAGGCAAATTGTTTTGATTTTTTGAAATATAAATAATACAGCAATGTATGGAACACATCTGTATGTATGTTTGATCATTTTCTTTGAATAGATTCGTAAAAGTGGGATTACTGACTTGAAGGGTCTGGACATCAAGCTTGAAGGATGCAGAGCACTTAGATATGAAGCATTAGAGGAAATGAGGGAAGGGCCTGCCAGGTGTTTGGAAAGGAAAACAATGCCACTCTTTTCACACAATTTTGTTTGTTTGTTTGGGAAAGTGTGGTTATTTTTTTAAAAAATGTTATTTATGTTAACATGTAATGGGTTTGTTGTTGTCATTTTAGATGAATTAGTATAATTTTTCAATTTCTCAGATTTAATTTCTAACAGTAAATATTGATAGAGAAATATAAACTTAACGAAAACAGTAACATAATGTAAACATAAAAGCTCTGATTTTTAAGAATTTAGTAGAGGGGTCCTGAGACCAATAAGTTTGAGACCTTCTAGTTCAAGCAAAAGAAATGTTTGTTGTAAAACCTACTAGAAGAAAATGTTTTATCACATTGTTTCTTTTGAATATCTAGACCTTCTCTTTTGCTCTGTTAGCATTATAGGGGGTGGGGGAAAGCCCATTCAATCTCGCTTTCCGGAAGTAAGGAAATATTAGATGTCACTTCCTTGGGAAATCTTCCTTGCACCCCAGACCCTAGACCGTCTTGAGAATCCGCACTCTGCATTTGCACTATAGCCCCTCCTTTTATAATAATCTTACTTAATTGTAATTGCTTCTTTAATTGTCTGTTACTCCTGTTAGATTCTGAGCTTGGAGAAAGCAAGCCAGAAATATTTTTCTCCTGCTCCGCATTGTATGCCCAGCACCTAAAACAACTTTTAGCCACTACGGGGTGCAGACAATTATTTGATGAACTAGCTAAGTTATTAAATACTTCTTCACTTAATGGGATAAAGAATGAAAATAACATCAGCAGAATGTACTTTACCTGGAGGTTGCAACCTTATGATCCAGGAAGAGACAGCTGGAACCGCATTTGGATCCCACATCAAGTTTAAAGTATCTTCACCTAGTGCCGTTGAAGTAACCAGGGAAAAATACATTTCCTTCTTGAGCATGTGAGTCTCTTAAAGGCTGAGCATGAAGGTTCACTGTGACTTTTAATCAAAGAAGAGAATTCAATCCTTATAATGGGATTTTAGAACTTGACCTTTTATTATGTTTTCTTTCCTCGTCTTTATAAATAGAATTATAGGAAGAAAGGCCTGGCAATTTACTTCCAAAATTCAGCCAGTGAAAACCCAACGGGTCACAGCGATTTGATCTGCAACCCACTAGGCAGCGCTTCTTTCTATTTTGAATGGAGTTTCCAAGATTCGGGAGGCCGACTCAGCAGCAGCTAACAACAATGATAAATAGAATTATTCATGCTATCCTTGAAGCACTTGCTTCTCCGCTCTAATTGATCAATTTTAAATTAGGTCAAGTGGAGGATTGATGCCTTCCTCGTTCTCAAGAGAGTTTGTTAGCATCCTATTCTCTTTGGGCTGACAAAAGAATGTTGTTGTTAGGTGCTATCAAGTCAATTCTGACTCATAGTGACTCCATATGACAGAGTAGAACTGCCCCATAGGGTTTACTAGCCCTGGCTGCTAACCAAAAGGTCAGCAGTTCAAATCAACCAGCTGCTCCTTGGAAACCCTATGGGGCAGTTCTACTCTATCCTACAGGGTCACTATGAGTTGGAATCGACTTGATAGAAACAGGTAATCTTTATGGAAGTAGCTTGCCAGGTCTTTCTTCCATGGAGCCGCTGGATGGCTTCAGACCTTTTGGTTTAGCAGCCGAGCTGTTAACCATTGTGCCACCAGGGCTTTTTACAGCAAAAGAATTTGTTGTTGTTGTTAGGTATTGTTAAGTCCATTCTGACTCATAGCAACCCTATGTGCAACAGAATGAAACATTGCCCGGTCCTGAACCGTCCTCACAATTGTTGCCATATTTGAGCCCATTGTTGTAGCCACTGTGTCAATCCATCTCGTTGAGGATCTTCCTCTTTTTCACTGACCCTCTACTTTACCAAGCATGATGTCCTTCTCTAGGGACTGGTCCCTTCTGATAACATATCCAAGGCAC
>NW_004444001.1:13042272-13077375 GCF_000243295.1 Trichechus manatus latirostris | reverse complement strand
GTCTGCCTTATTCATTGTCCAGCTTTCACATGCATATGAGGCGATTGAAAATACCATGGCTTGGGTCAGGCACACCTTAGTCCTCCAAGTGACATCTTTGCTTTTTAACACTTTGAAGAGGTCTTTTGCAGCAGATTTGCCCAATGCAATATGTCATTTGATTTCTTGACTTCTGTTTCCACGGGCGTTGATTATGGATCCAAGTAAAATGAAGTCCTTGACAGCTTCAATGTTTTCTCTGTTTGTCATGATGTTGCTTATTGGCCCAGTTGTGAGGATTTTTGTTTGCTTTATGTTGAGGAGTAATCCATACTGAAGGCTGTAGTCTTTGATATTCCTCAGTAAGTGCTTCAAGTCCTCTTTATTTTCAACAAGTAAGGTTGTATCATCTGCATATCGCAGGTTTTTAATGAGTCTTCCTCCAATCCTGATGTCATATTCTTCTTCACATAGTCCAGCTTCTTGGATTATTTGCTCAGCAGACAGATTTAATAAGTATAGTGAAAGGATACAACCCTGATGCACACCTTTCCTGACTTTAAAACACACAGTATCCTCTTATTCTGTTCAAATGACTACCTCTTGGTCTATGTACAAGTTCCTCATGAGCACAATTAAGAGTTCTGGAATTCCCATTCTTTGCAATGTTATCCATAGTTTGTTATGATCCACACAGTCGAATGCCTTTGCATAGTCAATAAAAAACAGGTAAACATCTTTTTGGTATTGTCTGCTTTCAGCCAAGATCCATCTGACATCAACAATGATATCCTTTGTTCCACGTCCTCCTCTGGATCTGGCTTGAATTTCTGGTAGTTGCCTGCCAGTGTACTGCTGCAACCACTTTTGAATGATCTTAAGCTAAATTTTACTTGCATGTGATATTAATAATATTTTTTGACAATTTCTGCATTCTGTTGGACCACCTTTCTTTGGAATGGGTACAAATATGGATCTCTTCTACTTGGTTGGCCTAAATGAGGGAGCATTTCCAGCATTGCTTCTAACTCCAGGTCTTTACACATGCTTTACTCTGTCTTCTTCAGCTGCCCATTGAAATCTGTTTAGCTCTTTTACTTCATCACTTTTTCCATTTGCTTCAGCTACTCTACTTTCAAAAGCAAGTTTCAGAGTCTCTTCTGACATCCATTTTGGTCTTTTCTTTCTTTCCTGTCATTTTAATGTCCTTTTGCTTTCTTCAGCAAAAGAATAGAATACCTCAATTATCCCACATCCTTTTTTCTCCCTTCCAGTTAAAATCATACCCAAATCGTATCACCTTTATTTTTTCCCTGCACACTTGACCAACACAGGTGCTACTTTTGCCAGAATGCCTGGTAGCCATTTTGACCAGCACGTACATGTGAATCAAGCAAAAATGAAATATAGATAAACTCACCCTCGAAAAATCTCTTAATAAGACTTAGATGATAGTGCAGATGTCCACATTTACAGGCCAGATAAGAGACTGACATGTCATTCAGTTAGTCCAACATGACCAGTGTTTTCTCAAGGTTAGAAATGATGTCTGTGTCCTGATTGGTATGATGAAGATGATTTTCATTTAAGGACTGGGTGATAAGGGTAATGTCATCTCTTAATCCTAGGAACACACTCAGTGTGTTGAGACTCTTCACTGCGTGAGAAACACCAGAATTGAGTCCATCAGAGGAAAAGGTGGGGTCAAGCCTCCTTCCTCCAGACCTTACTCTTAATATTTGTGGAAACTGGGTCAAGAAGACAAATAGAGACCCACATACCATGTGTCTACATATTTTATTAAAGTTATAAATCAAACAGACTGTTAAGTTAAATGTATTACATCTATCTTCCTTGACCAATCGATTTTCATGATGGCCTGGAAGGCCAGGTTCAAACTGGGAATTTTTCAGGCTCCTTAGAGTTCTGTGCCAGAATGAGACAGTGCAGAGGGAGGTGACCCTCCAGCCAAGCCCCCCCTCATAGGGTCAAAGGGACAAATCTACCCAGAGTCCACAACCCACACTGTCTAGCGACCCAGGACCCTGGACTCCCTGCCAAGGATCCAGAACTGGTTTTCAAGGCCTGTCTAGGCTTTTACCTTGGAGTGGACTGTACCACTGGTGTGTGTACCCCTAGGCCTAAGGGGTGGCAAGGAATGATCATTTTCAAGGTATCTGGGTAGACCTTAGACATGCTGACTGAGACGTCTACACCCCTATACATAAAGGCCCTTGTGGTGCAAGATGGGGATGGACACATCTAAAGTGGGAGGTTGGATTAGATCTCCTCCTGCTCAGATCTAGGGGTGCTCCTACCCATTGCTGACTTACTTGGAGGCCTATGCTGACTTAGTGGGGTGGCTGGCAGAATCCCCTGAACCATTTACATTTATTCTTCTGCTGCTGGTGCATGTGGAATAGGTTTAATAGTTAAATACATTATGAACATCCATCTGGCTAAACAGAGGGCACACACAAGAAGTGGTGCAGTGGACTGTGAGGTGTAGGGTGTGTGTAGAGAGCCTTCCAAAAGCTGACTGGGAGGACTGAAGATCTCTCTTTATTTCCAGATCCTGTGCTAGCGTCTTCCACCCTCTCACCCTATGGACAAAGCCTTTGGTAGTAAGTGTTGGCATCCTTGCTTCTTCTCCGCTCTTAAACACCAAACAGGATACTCTCACATTCCCTGTCTCAGAAGACAGCTTCATTGTCCATCTCCTCAGTCCCCCTAGCCACCTTGGGCATTGTCTTCAACTCCGTCCTCTTGACCACACTCTTTCCCAACCAGTCCACTAGCAACTCCTTTTTACCTCCTAAATATTTCTCACTGACCCCTCCTCTTTATGCTTACTGCAACAACAAGTTAGAGAGGGACCCAGGAGATGACCATATGAAGGCTGGCATAGTTGAAGCCAGAAGTTCAGAGAGTTCCTTGAGGAACGGTTCAAGGTTACAGCGTTCTTGCTTTGTTTCATTGCCCTTTACGGATGTGTTATACTGTTGTTTCTGCAAATATTTTGTATTATGTCAGAACTTCGCATGGTGAAGTCATGTGTAAATCACACAAGATAATAATTGACTATAGACCCTTAAGATTTTCCACTGAATATTTAAAATTATTTACCATATCGTTTGAAAGTCACTTTCCCTCAAACAAATAATGTTGTATAAGAAAGAAGTAGCTTCCATTCCAATTTTTACAAAGTCCCAAATGTACTTTTTAAGCTACTCTTTTATAACTTATTCTTTTAGGACTGATGTATGAAGAAAAATCAATTTTGTGTTGGTCACAGCCATATTTCCTGATGGGTTGGGTAAATATTTGCCTTAATGTTTCAGAGGAATAAGAACAAATGTTTCAGGCGAATAGAAACAAACAAATGTATCATTTGCTTTTAATGTGAATTGTCCTCTTAAATCTCAAAATCTTTCCTTGTTTGAGGCAGGGCCTCAGTTTCATTACGGGGTTCACATTTTATCTGGAGGTATCTGTATTTTAGGGAGAAAATAAGAGCATAGGGAAAATACTTACCTTGGTGAAATAAGAATTATATTTATGAGGGGTGAATTAATTATCCTCCATTAACAATGTGTCATATTTATGGCTTTACAAGTAGATCAGCTTCAGGGAAAGGGATTACTTCCACTTTTCCCAGGCTCAAGCTTTGTTCTTTCCTTTCTGCTTCCAGAGGACAGAATGTCTCCCACTGTGGATACAGGCAGACCGGGCAGCCAAGATACTGTAGAATATCCTCATTTAAACAAACAGGAACAAATATACTAAGGGAAAGAATCTCTTCTGTTATGCTGTGGTTCCTGTTGAGATTTTTCAAACAGAAGTTTTGAAACCAAATACATTCCCCAGGCTCCAACCTCTACAAAGCAGTAGGCTACCCTTTTTCTACAGGTGTTTTTACACTCATGAAAATTGAAAAAATCTTTTCCCTGAATCAGCAATTAGATTGTTACCCTTGTAGATGTTCTTTACGAGTCATTGTCTCCCCAAACTGGAGATTTTAATCATCAGTGGCATCAGACATATATGTGAACATCAGCACTGTGAATTAGAAACAGCACTTCATGTACACCCAAAGCTCTGGAGTCTAGTCCAATCTTTGTTCTCAGTCAGCAGTGTTCCTTAAAATCAGTCATGTCAACTTTCTGAGATTCAGTTTCCCTACCTATAAAACAAGAGAGTTGAATTAGATTAGGCTCATTAAATATATTGCACACACAAGCTGTTCCTTCCCACTCTCGTGTGCTTGGCAACCAAACCAGTTGCCATCAAGTTGATTCCCACTCAAGGTGACCCATGTGTATCAGAGTAGAACTGTGCTCCACAGGGTTTTCATGGCTGTGACCTTTAGGAAGCAAACTGCCAGGCTTGTTGTCCAAGTCATATCTGTGTGGGTTCAAATGGTCAACCTTCCAGTAACCTAAGCTCTTAACAGTTTGTATCACTCCAAACCTCACTGCTGTTGAGTCAATTCTAACTCACAGTGACCTTATAGTGACCCTATAGGACAGAGTAGAACTGCCCCATAGGGTTTCCAAAGCTGTAAATCTTTATGCAAGAAGATTGCCAAGCTTTTCTCTTGTTGTGTCACCCAAGGACTCTATATCCCTGGCAGACATAGCTAATCCATGACTGATCTCTTCCCCACTTAGCCTTGACTTAGAATTATAATCTTTTCCAACTAAGTGCTATAGACAGCTGGTACCAATTGAGTTGATTTGGCAAGCCTAAGAAGTAATCTATTTATTACACTAAGGCTAGATAATACCTAAGATTTCTCCAGTCCAGGGTCGTATTTGTGTGTGTGTGCCAACAAGATAAATCTTTGGAAAATTTTGAGTATATTTTATGGGTTAATTCAAGGAATAATACCTGGAGGGTAGGAAATCAAAAAATGCTAGTTGAATGGATGGATGAACGGAATTCCCATTTTCCCATTTACTGGTCTATTTTGCCATCTGAAAATTAGCTTAATAACATCTATCTTGATTCACTAACAGATGCTCAAGCATCATAGTATATAGAAATACTATGAGAGTTGTTAAATGAGATAGAATTATAAAGTTATCAACTGTTAACTTACCAATGATGTCTAATTTGGAGAACCAAGGAACCCTTTCAGTGTAAATCAATAATAATTTAATATTCGTTTCTTTTTCCCTTTTTGTAATGCTGAAGAAAGGGCAACCCAAGTCATTACTGCTATCTGCCATGTCCTAACCCTTACAACTATCCTAATGTATTAGGCTAGATAGTGTTTGCCCATAAATCTGGAATTCTAATGATTACCCATTGTGATAGTTAAGATTGTGTGTCAATTTGGCTGGGCTATGATTCTCAGTAGTTTGGCTGTTATGATGTAGTTTAGCAACTATGTGATGATTCTATCACCTCCATAATAAGATCTGATACAGTGTCATCACCTCCATGATGAGATCTGTTATGAGCAGCCAATCAGTTGAAAGGGAGTTTCCTTAGGGGTGTGCCCTGTATCCAATATAGGTGGACTTTCTGGCAAAGCTCACTGGCTTTCGCTTGCTCTGGTTTCTGCAGCTGGCTCCTGTTCATCAGACCCCTGGTTCTTGGGACTTGAGCTAGCAGCTTACCTGCCACCCTACATGTCGATCTTGGGATTTGTCAGCTTCCGCAGCCCGTAAGCCAGAGGTCTGCTGTCTGACCTGCTGATCTTGGGTTCGCCAGCCCCTGCAGCTAGATGAGTCAGGAGAAGCCTCCAGCCTGACCCACGGACTTGGGACTTTCCAGCCTTTACAACTGATTGAGCCATTTCCTTGGTATAAATCTCTCTCTATATGTATTTATACACTTCACTGGTTTTGCTTCTCTAGAGAACCCAGCCTAAGACACCCGTAAAATGGGGAGCTGGTAAGAAAAGTTCCCTGTAATAATTGCCCGAACTAAGGAAGTTTTAGTAAAAACAGGAAAGCAGGGGAGATAGGAGAGACATTGCTGACATAAGACTGTCAGGACTTGGCTACTGACATCCATCATGAGGTAAAGGAGGGGAATGACTTAGTCAGACACTGCACTGAGTATTCAGCCTAGGGAACTGGAGGTATGGCCAAACTTTTAGTTTAAAAAACAAAACAAAAACAAACCTGTTGCCTTCAAGTCGACTCCAACTCACAGCAACCCTATAGGACAGAGCAGCAGAAGGGCTAAATTTGGAGCAGGGGCTTCATTAACACATTTAGAATAGACTGGAATTCCAACATCTCAGGCAACATATTTTAGACAGAAAACATTTGATCCAACACTGAGAGAACTTATAATTTTAGCCTAGTCCTTGATAATTTGAATGGTATTATAAAATGCCTTTGATTTCCAAACATATTTTTTTATGGATATAAATATTGAACTGGATCCTAATGCACCATAAATATGCACCAGATATGCACAATTAAAGATGATCATTAAAATTTTTAATTTGTAGGCATCTCTGTATGAAAGTTTTGGGATGTTTTAGTAACACATATAAAACCTCTACCCTCTGACTAACTAATTGATTTTTATGTTCTAAGTTCAAAGACAGAGATTTTTGTTACTACTGTTGCATGTTTTACAACCCATTTTCAAAACTAGCTTTAGCCAATGAAGCTATCTGTGAGTGGGAACTCTTCGGCTCTTAATAAAAAGAACATGAAAGGTCATTTGTGAAGAAAAAAAGCAAACAGCAATTATTAGAACTGAATAAACAGGCTGAGTAAACAGAAAATCACTGGGGTGATGTTCTTAAAATAATAATAATGTGTTCAGTATTTATGTAAGTGTAATGATGCTTTTTGTGGCAATAACAGTACAATATTTACAGAAAACAATGGAAATTTTCTAGGTTGAATAGAAATGATTTTGCAATTTGATGCTAAAATGGCCAAACATGTTAGACAGTTAAAAATAATTAAACACAATCACTACCTAGGATAGAGGATTTAAAAAGGAATTATTAATTTAATGAATAATAAGAGAATTTAATATATAAACATTTTCAGTGATGTATTTCAGTTCAACTTGATTATACCAGAGACAAAAGTCACATTGAACACACCTATTTATCATACAAACTATTGAAAACAGCTGGATAAAGAAAATAAGGAAGTCAAAATTTATGAAAGTTTCACTGGTTTTTCTACCTGTTTGTAAAAAAGTAAGAGATTTGACTTTTATGAGAAGCTGAGAAAACGAAACTTCCAATTTTAAGAATTGGTTTAAAAGTTTGTTTGTTGCAAATTGTGCTCAGGTGGTTGCTGAAGAAAAAACATACGAGCCAGAACTTAGGCTGAAAATTCAGAAGCATTCTTTGTGTCAGACTCAACTTAACAGTTTGAATTTGTTATCAGGAGACAAGGCCTCTACTTGTGGCTAAGCATGGCATTCTATGGAACAATTCAAAGACTATGATATTTTCTGATTCTGCTCAAAGACGGAAAATTGAAGGAACCAATATCAAATGTGGTCATACAACCCTCCTTAGACACAGCATGAGAATGCCGACTGAATACTGTTAACACAGTTAGATTTAATTTAGACAAGACAGCAGATGCAGAGAGAGTTAAACGAAACAACAGTGAATGGACGAATTCACTTTAAATAAATAAAGAGCAACAGTTATTTAAAATTTTAGATTTTGCTTTAGATAAAGGACAAATTGTCATCTTCAGCAGAGAATTAATTTTTAACACGTCTTACTCATGTTATTTGGTTATTTGGAATGAACTATCATTTATTTGGTGTGAACTGTTAGGAAAATCTTACCCCAAAAAAATCTAAGTCTGGCCATTTCACTTACAAAAGGGTTCAAATATTTGTTTTAATGATAAGGAAAATACTTTTTTCTACAGCAAAAGGAACCAAGTGTGACGTGTGCGATGAAAGTTTGTTCCGCGTCGTTGTCGTTGTTAGCTGCTGCCATGTCGACTTCCACTCATAGCGACCCTGTGTACAACAGAAAGAAACACTGCCCGGTCCTGCACCACCCTCATGATCATTCTTATGCTTAAGCCCATTGCTGTAGCCACTGTGTCAATCCATCTTGTTGACGGTGTTTGCCTCTTTTGCTGACCCTCTACTTCACCAAGCATGATGTCCTTCTCCAGGGACTGGTCCCTTCTGATCACATGTCCGAAGTATGTGAGACGAAGTCTCACCATCCTTGCTTCTTAGAAGCATTCTGGCTGTACTTCCTCCAAGAGAGATTTGTTCGTTCTTTTCAGAGTCCATGGTATATTCAACATTCTTCGCCAACACCGTAACTCAAAGGCTCAGTTCTTCTTCCATCTTCCTTATTCATTGTCCAGCTTTCACATGCATATGAGGCGATTGAAAACACCATGGTTTGGGTCAGGCACAACTTAATCCTTAAAGTGACATCTTTGCATGTTTAACACTTTAAAGGGGTCTTTTGCAGTGGATTTGCCCAAGCAATGTGTCATTTTATTTCTTGACTGCTGCTTCCAAGGGTGTTGATTGTGGATCCAAGTAAAGTGATTTCCTTGACAACTTCAATATTTTCTCCATTTATCATGATGTTGCTTATTGGTCCAGTTGTGAGGATTTTTGTTTTCTTTATGTTTGTTCCATATAACAGCCAAAAAGGGACTCATCATGGTGGTAAAAAATAAAAGTAGTGAGGAGATCCACTGGTATTAAGGAAAAGTAAAGCCAAAATTTTCAAGAGAAATGAGCATCAAATTCTAAGTGACTAGAATGATATCCCCAAAACACCCATCTAGACACTGAAGGGAGTCCCTTGATGGTGCAAACTGTTAAGCACTCGACTACTAGCTGGAAGGTTGGCAGTTTGAACCCACCCAGGCATGCCTCAGAAGACAGGCCTGGCGATCTGTTTCCGAAAGGTCACAGCCTTGAAAACCCTATGGAGCAGCAGTTCTGCTCTGCACACATGGGGTCACCATGAGTTGGAATCAACTCAGCGGCAACTAACAACAATGACGCCCCATAGTTAGACCAGTACTTTCTCAAACATCAGACTTCAATATAAAAATCTTTGTTATCTAACATTATTGATTGTATGCATAGTTTTATTTCTATGCTTATTTTTCTTCATGTATGGACAATTAAATATGTAGTTTTAGATTGTTTTAGAAATGCACTGGTTCATATATTTAGTCATTCTTTCTTTCATTTATCCATCAATATTTACCTTAGAGATAAAATGTCACTCTACATATTCTTAAAACATGGACTCGACGGCAAGGTGTTTGGGGTTTTTGTTCTTTTTAAGTTACCTTGAACAAGTTTCATAACCTCTCTGAGCTTTAGTTCCCTTTCAGATATGGAAATACGTACACCCACTTTTCAGAGTTACAGGTAGTCCGCAGATTACAAATGAATTCCGTTCCTAAACCTGTCTTTAAGTCGAATTTGTACAAGATTTGAAACAGTTAGGTGTGGTTCCTACCTAATGTCAGTCAGTCAAATGTTTGTCGTAGTATATAGTGTACCTTTCTGTGCATAAAAGCATTAAAGAAACACTTCCAGATACACTAAAACACCTTTAATGTACTAATACAGTAATAATAATAATAATGTTTTAATGTGCATCACAAAGTAGTGCCCATTTGTTATTACGAACCATTGTATGTACCATCTTGCATCGCTTAAGGTCCATGATACATTCTGTGAAATAGGACGTCATGTAAATTGGACATGGTGTGAACATGCCTAAATCGTGAGCAATAGCATTCATTTATTTTCACCTTCGTGTTGTTTAATAACCTTTTGTCTCCTTTGCCTCTTGCTGCTGCTATCACGAGCATTGGTTTTGCCATGATGAGCTTCAAAGTAATATTTTCTAAAGAAAATTAAACAGAGAGATAACGCTGCAACACTCAAGAGACGTGCAATATGCAAGATTTGATGCTGCTGCCCACGAGTCGAGGCATACACTGTTATATGGTAAACTTTTTATTTGTAAGTAGGGAAAGTTCACGTTAAAATAATGATAGAAAGTACAGGTCATACATAAGCCAGTAACATAGGCATTTATTATGACTATCAAGACATATGTATTATAGGTGATACATATATACTGTACCATATACCTGGCAGCTTAATTTCTTTGTACACAAGAGACATGAGATCCACGTGCTGCGTACGGGAAGCTGTTGTGTTCACTATGTCTGGTTATGTCTGCTACCTCCTGTTCTTCAATCGGAATTTCTAAACTGTACTATAATCTTATGGGACCACTGACGTATATGCGGTCAGACATTGCTGGGAAAATTACTGTTTTTATGACAAGAAATGAGAGTGTATTAAGGCAGACAGAATGAAAGTCATCCTCTTGGAATGAACTGAAACGTTAACTTTAGGACCATTTCAATGGTGATAAACCAAAGGAAGTGATTTCAATCTGAGTGTGACGATGCAGTCCACTCAGGAAGCCTATTGTCCCTACATTTTTAATTCCATAAAAAAAGGCATGGGGAGAGAATACCTCACATCATTTCCTAAGATGTTCAATGTTTATTAATACATCTAGTAACTTGTTTATTGTTGTTGTTAGGTGCCGTTGAGTTGGTTCTAACTCACAGCGACCCTATAGGGCAGAGTAGAACTGCCCCATAGGATTTCCAAGGAGCAGCTCGTGGATTTGAATTGCCGCCCTTTTGGTTAGCAGCTGAGTTCTTAATCACTACGCCACCAGGCTCCATCTAGTAACTTAGTACTTTGGTAGTACCTAGTACTTTGGGCTACCAAAGTGATACAGACAATGTATGCTTGAGGATTTCCTGATACAAGCAATTATTTCTGGCATTGTTTATTAGAGAAGGGTTTGTGGAGGAGCTGGACTTCATGCTGTAGGTGTAGACCCATTAGAGACTCAGATGGATGTCTTGAGCCATTAAGTCTTTGCAGAAGGGCTTGGTAGAAGGAGGAAAGACGATTCATTTTGTGCCATTCAGGCTAAGTACAGAAGAGCAGAGGAATTAAGCTGGAAAGGTAGGCTGAGGGTGAACTGGGGGCTTTGAATGACAATCTCAGGAGTGAAGCCTCTTGATAGGCAGTGTGTGTATAGCACAGGAGTCACAGAAGGATGGAAGGGGCTCTGGAGGCAGGGCCTTTTGAGAAGGGAGGAGAATTGAACCTGTCCCAGCATTGTACATGTTGGTGTGGCCGCGGAAAAGCCTCATGGGAGCAGTTTAAGGTGCAGAGACCCTGCAAGATCTATATTGCCAGGAGCCCATGACATTATCACAGAGATGTCTCCTGGGCAGTGAGGTGATTTCCCTCCATCTCATCTTAAAGATAGGTCCCTGGGTGGCACAAGCAGTTTGCACTCAACTACTAACCTAAAGATTTGCAGTTCGAACCCACCTAGCAGCACCATGGAAGAAAGGCCTGGCAATCTGTTTTTGTAAAGATTACAGCCAAAAAAACCCTATGGAGCAGTTCTACTCAAACACATGGGGTTACCATGAGCCAGAATTGACTCGACAGCAACAAGTTTGGTCTTTGGTTTTCATCTCTAAAGAGGCACGATCTCATTTTGTTTATTCTCTTCTTCATCTGAAAGGTTGAATGACAAAGTTGGGAGTGAGGATAATACAAGGGCCATAACTTGTCTAATATGAAGGTCAGAGGTTAGAGAAAGGACATTTCCCACAAAGCCACACTTCCTCTTCCAATCCTTTAACTACAGAAAAAAAATTTTTTTTCCAGTGCATTCTCAATCCCCACTGGTTTGTTGCTAAAACTCGACACAAACCAAACAAACAAGCCTTGTACTCTGATGCAGAATGCCTAAGTTTAGTATTAAAGAAAAGTCCCTCTTCATCTCATCAAAATAAAATGATTTCTTCTTCAAATTCGCAAAGATAGGTAATTTTTTAAAGCAAGTTGGCTTTTGGAAATTTTCAGTTATAGTCAATGAAGTTGTAAACACTCTCTGTGGACTATACGAGTACATGGGTGGAGTAAATGGTTAATACACTCAGTTGTTAACTGAAAGGTGGGAGGTTCAAGTCCACCTAGAGGCATCTCAGAAGAAAGCCCTGGCGATCTGCTTCTGAACGGGCAGCCATTGAAAACCCTACAGAGCACAGGTCTACTTTGACACACATAGGATCACCAGGAGTCTGAGTCGACTCGACAGCAACTGGTTTGGTTTTTTGGTTCTGTGAACTACATTAACAGGCGTGGTGGATGGAGGCAGTGACAGCCCCCGGCCTGCAGGGCACCCTGGAAAATAAACTTCAGTGCCACTCCTGAAGGGGACACCATTGACATAGATTTCATTTCACATGGAAGAAACCAGCAAATCCGAGGTAGAGCCAGGAATGGTACTGTCATTTCATCAAGGATTGAAGATAGTTATGGTCTTCCCTAGTGTCCTTTCTGAAATAAATGTTTTTCTACCACTGGTGTGGGTGGAAATAAGAGGGAGATGGGTTTAATCTGTGACTCAACATGTCTATGTCTCTATTTTTTTTAAAATAATATTTTAATGACTTTGCTTTTTCTTTCTAAAAAAGTTAAACCACAGACGAAAAAAATCTGCATTACATGCCACTCAGAATTAATGCATTGCTATTTTGCCTTTTTTTTTTTTCATATTAGAGACATAGAAGAAAATGAAAAACGTATTTATCTCCTGCTTAGTCCTATTCCGTACCTTCTCTCTCCTGGGACAATCACTATCAAGGATTTGGTGTGTATCCTTCCAGTCCCTGTTTTTGTTTTTGTTTTTTTTCCTGTTTTCCTAAATAAATATGTATCCACAAACACATTTTATTGTGTATTTTTTTCATTATATATCATTGCATATTTTCCTGCAACTGCTTTTTTTCACTCTTTTTCCACTGACTTTTCTCTTCACTTTGTTTTCATGCTGATAGATATAGATCTAGTTCATAATCCTACAATAATACCGAAATTTTGTTATCCATTTTCTACTGTTACATGTGTTTCTTTTGATTCTAAACTATCATCAACAGTGTTGCATTGAAATAATTTCATATTTTCTCCTTGTATACATGGGCAAGAATTTCTCTAGAATACATGCAGTGACCAGAAATAGAATTTTTAACTATCCTGGATACTGCCAAATTGCTCTCCAAAGTGGCTTTTAAAATGCTCCAGACTCCAAGCAAAACACTGAGGTTAATTTCCGTGTTGCAACAGCAGCACTGTGGTATTGCTCCTACAGCCCCTTCTGCCTTTTGACTTTTAGAGAAAACAGAATTGAGTCATTGGCGAGCGTAAGAAAGGTGCAGGGAAGTTAGGCAGAAATGCAGAGCCTGTCTTTGGAGCGCTGCTTCCAAATGAAAGGCTGATTGCGGATAATGGCTTTCCTCTCTCATCCCCTGCCCCACTGTTTTTTAATCTTTGTTCTATCCTTGTACTTCTTCCCACCTCTCCCTTCTTAGACCCTTCTCTGTTTCTTCCTCTCACATTCCTCCTTCCTCCTTTCCTCCCTACTCTCCTACTTGGCATCCTTTTTTTTTCCTCTCTCTCTTGCTCTTGTTCTCTCTCCTCACCTCTAACCACTTCCCATTTTCCTTCATCTTTTCTAACTTTACCCCTCATTCTTGTAGACACACCTAAGACTTTATTTTCTGAACAAAGTTCATTGGCTACTCACAATACAGCCTCTGGTAGAACAGAGGGGAACAGCACGTGACAAACCACGGCATCTTAATAAACAGTAAACAAAAACTCTATCATATTGCCTGTGAAATTGCTTTACTTTGTTTGCCAGAGTTTAGACTGTAAAACATAACAACAATCGTATATTTTCCTCTGAGCCATATATTTTCCCTTTCCCAAAAGGTGATAACTGTAATTAACAAATGCTACTCCTACTATATATAGGGTCACTATGAGTCAGAATCAACTCGACCGCAATGGGTTTGGACCCCTACTAACACTAAACTTATACAAGTCACACCTGCCAGGTCCTAGGTCTGAGGAATATAATACTGAAGCAGATACTGTCCATGAACTCACTGTCTGTCCCTCTGTCTCCTGCTGGGTATTACCTAACCTCTCCCCCAGTTTCTGTTGAGTCGATTCCAACTCATGATGAGCCCATGTGTGTCAGATTGGAACTGTGCTCCACAGGATTTTCAATAGCTGTGATCTTTTAGAAGTAGATCTCCAGGCCTTTCTCTTGAGGCACCCGCTGGGTAGACTCGAACCTCTGACCTTTCTTTTCATAGCCAAGTGCTTAACTATCGGCACCACCTAGTGGCTCGTGCTGTTGTTGCTGCGTGTCATCAAGTTGATTCTGACTCACAGCGACCCTATAGGACAGAGTAGGACTGCCCTGTAGGGTTTCCTAGGCTGTAATCTTTATGAAAGCAGATCTCCAGGTCTTTTCTCTTGCGGAGCCACTGGTGGGTTCAAACTTCAGACCTTTCAGTTAGCAGCCTAGCACTTAACCATTGCACCACCAGGATTCCTGCCAAGGACTCATAGCCTTCAGATAATTCCTCAAACTCTAGGGTGAAATAACCTGAGAACTTTAGGAGTTGTTGCAAGATGCAAGATTAGAAACAGAAAAAGCTGAAGAGCTTTTCCAAAGATAGAGCAGAGAAGGTCTTTCCCAAGGCTAGAACACAGACTCCTGTGGGGCCTGTTCTGACCTGACTCTCATCGGCTACTCTGGAACATGACATCTGGACTGCAGCCAGAATATGCTTCAGCTCAGTGGAAGTGGATGAGGACATTCTTGACTTTTGCAGAGTCAAACACTTGGGGAAACTTCAGGAAGAAAGTTCTTGGTAGAAGGTAAAGCTAGCTGGTCTGTCAGCTCTCTGCCTATTGCCCTGCTTATTCTGGTTTTCATGGTTCTTAGTATGTTTATTCTTTTCTCTCCAGTGGCCAAAGGACAAGTTTAAATTTCTTATTTTCTCTAGGGAGTCTGGAGAGAGGCATCAGGCACCAAATACAGGAAATCATGTGGAGAGGATCTCCTATTTACGGTGGTTCCCATATCACTTCACTTCTCCTTGCCTCCGCCCCCACCTCCAGCCCCACACAGCCTCCCAGCCTTTTCCTGCAGCACAGAACAGAAGGTAGGTCTCCTCTGCTCCCTAAGATCTGGAGGCCTGTGTCAGCCCCGAGGATCTGAAGTAAGGTCTGGTGAAACCCCCTCCCTCGGTTGAGTGATTGAATGGGATTCATGTCACATAATATTTCACCTCGCATAAGAGGTTTTGGGGCAAGATCTTCAATAAAGGATTGAATTTCAGGAGACTGCAAGCCACAGAAGAGAAAGGTGGGTGCCTGCATTCTTTTGCTTTGTCTTGTCAAATGTAAACCAAGCTGCTCTGAAGTAGATGTGTATGTCTATATGGCATTTCTACTTGGCTGCAGGCTTTCAACCTATGTCTTGTTGAGATTTACTGACTTAAAAGATTGTGAGGAAAAACATTGAGAGAGGAGTTGGCATTTGAGTTTTTTGAGTCTTGTACATCTTTGGATAAACAATACCAACTGACATAATACATAGAACATGAAGTCAATTCTTG
The DNA here is from genome assembly GCF_000243295.1 of Trichechus manatus latirostris. Lineage (NCBI taxonomy): Eukaryota > Metazoa > Chordata > Mammalia > Sirenia > Trichechidae > Trichechus > Trichechus manatus. The sequence goes on along the minus strand of NW_004444001.1, from coordinate 13,061,866 downwards.
CTTATGTAGGAGGGCAAATCTTATCAGAAGTAGCATTTTTTCGGCTTCTGCGTTAAGGAAAAAAGTTCACCAGCTGCCTTTTCTTTCAGCAACACAGACCCCTCCCATGAGGTTTGTGCTTGTTGTTGTTTATTTTTAGTTTTTCCTTTCAGCTAAAGATTCCTAGAGTTGATGGAATTTCCTAACAGAAATAGAAGGAGAGCTTTCTAGTTTAGGGGACTTGTGAGTTCTAGGTAAGAGAACAAGCACTTTGTTCAGGGATCTGGGTGGCTTCCTTGTTATTTTCAAGACTTTGCTATGAAACAATTGCTGTTCATAGGGTTCCCTGAAATTAAATGCAAGTAGTGACAATGTGTACCAAGTAACAGCTGAGAGGCTCGCCTTATTTACTCTCGTCTGGCAGTTGTCTAAAGGGAGGTGCCCATCCCTTACCTGGCTGCTCTTTGCAGTCACGGTTGGGTCTCATGATAATGTGCTGTGGTGTCAGCTGAGACCAGGAGAGGGATCAAGGCTTATTTAAGTAACACCACATATTTCTCTGTTGGGTTTTTTTTTTTTTTTTTTTTGCCTCTTATGTTCTTATTGTTTCACTTTGTCTTCAACCAGCCTTTGCTCCAGGAGAAATATTTTATATTGACTTCATGGAATCTCAACCAATTTATACCTATTTATTGAGCATTTACTCTTCTTTCCTGGCTTACCTCATTCTGATGCTCATAATTTTTTGCCACTTATATATTTTACCTCAGCTCCGTCTCCCTGCATTCCATCCCCCATTTCCTGCCACAAGGTGCTTGGGAAAGTGTAATTCTGATAATGTCACTCTCCACAGTGAAATATTTCAATGACACCCCATTGCTTCGGCCTTGCTATTTAAAGTCTCTGGATCAGCAGCATCACTTGGGAGCTTGTTACCAAAGAACCAAATCAAACCCATTGCTGTGAGTCGATTCCTACTCATAGCAACCCTATAGGACTGAGTAGAAGTGCCCCATAGAGTTTCCAAGGAGCAGCTGTTGGAATCAAACTGCCGACCTTTTGGTTAGCAGCCTAAGCTCTTAACTACTGCACCACCAGGGCCCCTGGGAGCTTGTTAGAGATGCAAATTCTCAATCCCCTCCCTAGACTTACTGAATCTGCATTTTAAGCAGGTCCTTGGGTGATTCACATGCACAGTAAAGTTTAAGAAGCACTGGCTTAAGGAGAGTAGAGAAGACCTTCAGGGTCTGGTCCTTATGTTTCCATCCAGCTCTAATGCCCACCTATATCTATGTGTGCTGTTCTCACTGCCTGGGAAACCTTCACTCATCTTCTCTACCCAGTTACCCATTTCATTCAGACTTGCTCCCCTTCCTTTCCCCTCACCCAGCCCACCTCCTACTAAGTGCCCCTCAAGTCTGTGACTCTATGCTGCTCTGTGAAATGCTTCTGTCATAGCACTTGGCACACTGAATGATGATTGCTATGTTTACTTTCATCCTTGAGAAGTTATTGGTCTTTTATTTATGAATCCATAGTACTTGGAACAATGGCACATAGCTTGTGTTAAATCATTGTTTGTTGAACTCATGAACAAATGAGTGAGTGTATACATTATTTGAAGAACCCAATGTAACTACCAAGTTGAGTCCTATAGTTAAATTTGAGGTTTTCCTGGTGGGTACCAAGAAGATCGCCAATTTCTATGACATTTTCCTACACTCTTCTTTCTGAGACTTTGCTGGATTCATTTATTCACCAAATATTTTGAGTGCTTACTCTGTGCAATGGTTAAGTGCTCGGCTGCTAGCCAAAAGGTCAGTGGTTTGAACCCACCAGCTGCTCTGCAGGAGAAAGGCCTGACAATCTGCTTCCGTAAAGATTAAACCAAAAACCAAACCCATTGCCATCAAGTTGATTCTGACTCATAGCTACCCTAAGGACAGAGTAGAACTGCCCCATAGCGTTGCCAAGGAGCACCTGGTGGATTTGAACTGCTGACCTTCTGGTTAGCAGCTATAGCTCTTAACCACTACACCACCAGTGTTTCCTGTAAAGGTTACAGCCTAGAAAACCCTATGGAGCAGTTCTACTCTGTCACATGGGGTTGCTATGAGTTGGAACCAACTCAATGACACACAGCAACAGCAGCAACAACTATGTGCCAGGTCTTTCAGAATCTATTTTTGTATGCCTCTCTGGAAGCCTCTTCCATTAGATGTTTCCCTATGAGTACCCCTCATTCTCCACCACTTCAATGCAGGGACTTACTCAGTTTTCAGCAAATATTTACTGAGCACCTTCCACATTCCAGCCACTGTGGTCCGTACTAAGGATACATTGGTAAACAACAGAGATGTTAGTCCTGTTTCCATGCATGTCACCATCTAGAGGACTTACTTTTTATCATCCTCTACCCTACCTCTCCCTACAAAAGCTTTAAGGGAAACTGAGAGAAGCCTGATCCCTAGTAATTGTTGGTACATCCGAATAAAGGTATTGGGAGTTTGAAGGCAATGTGATTTAGTGTAGAAGAAGGTGGACTGTACTTTGGGACCCTGAGTTTAGTCCTAAACCTGTAACTCATTTGCAACATGACCTGGGGGAAGATCACATCTCTGAACCTTGATTTTCTCAAGTGGTGAACAAGATGGAAACCTGCAGGGAAGACAATCGTCCGCCTTCATAGCGTCTACAGAGAAGACAGGATCTGGGGGGGGCCTCTGGCCTTCACATTCTCTCATGTTACATGATTATTTGAAGGGCAGTGGTGTGTAGTTCTCTGCATCCAGCTAGCAAAGAGACCTTAAAGGGGTGCTTTCATGACTATGTCCATGTTCTCAGCCACAGACTTCGGTGTTGTTCTTTGGCACCTACCATACAGCACAGTGTGGCAATGTGCCTAGGGAGCAGTGATCTGCAGCTCAGAGGAACCCAATCTGCATTAGTTGCTGGTGTAGAGCTGGTGTGAAGTAGACCAGGTGGGAGGGAGGCAGCAGCATCCTCAGACGTCTCTGTTTTGGGAAAGCAGCCAGTAGGAGAGAAGAAAATAGCTCGACCAAGAGGTGCAGGAAAAAACTGGAAGCCTGTAGATATACAGCCAGCCCCTTAAACTGACCCTCACTGTGGCACAGCTGCAAGAAGGACTCCCTTTCTGATTGCACGTGGGCTGTTTTATTTTCCACCTAAAGATTTGTGTCTTCACCAGATTTCACCTAGAAACAGGGGTAGGTGACCCAGTAAACAAGGTAAGCATGGCCTTACTTGTGCTTACCTACTGATTCCTGCAGTGAACAATTTCATATCTGCCCCTGTCAAGGACTGCAAATTTGAAAAGAGGTTTTGATTCTGTAGGAAGGTGCTGTGGGGTTGGGAGAGAGACAAATGCCAGCCATAGCTAGAAGCAGAATCTTTGATGTGGTGAAAAAATGTGAAATTGTTCACTACAGATGATCTGGTAAGGAAGAGAAGTATGTGCTTACCTTGCCTATTGGATAATCTGCCCCTGCCTAGAAAAAAATACTGGGGCAGGGCACTGTATCATTTGCCCCAAGCTTTGCACTCCGGAGGGATACATGGACAACCAGGAGAAAAAAAACAAAAGCAAAAAACTTTCTATTTGTTCTCCAGGGGCAGTGGTGGTTCAGTGGTAGAATTCTCTCCTTCCATGCGGGAGACCTGGGTTCAATTCCCGGCCAATGCACCTCATGCACAGCCAGCACCCATCTGTCAGTGGAGGCTTGCATGTTGCTCTGATGCTGAACTGGTTTCAGTGGAGCTTCCAGACTAAGACAGACTAGGATAAAAGACCTGGTGATCTATTTCTGAAAAATCAGCCAATGAAAATCCTATAGCTCACAGCGGCCCAATCCTGTTGTACACGGGTCACCATGAATCAAGGGTCTACTTATCAACAGCAGCTGACAATGTTTGTTTTCCAGACACAACCACCAGACTCAGGCTGAAGCAAACCATGTAGGCACTATCAAGGAACCACTCTTTCTCTCTTGAACCTGCTTGTCTTCCCCTCCACTGTCCGCAGCTTCTACGTGGGATCCCTTCTGCGCCTCCTGGATGCCTTCTTGCTTTCTGCTGCTCATGTGTCTCTTTGCCACTGTACTTCCTGCACACCCATCTTGTCTACAGTTGCCTTTCAGCAGCTGAAGTATTTTCTGCTAGTTATTTCCTAGCTTCTCAAATTAACATTAATCTTCATTAATAAGCACAAGTTGTAACACAAAAGGGATCTTAAACTGGATGAGAGGTCTCTGGTGGCCTGCCACAGATCTCTGCTGTATTTGAGATTAACATTGGCTAAATCTGGTTCGACACTCTTTTTTAATCAGTTCCTCAGAGGTTAGAAAGACGCAAACCTCGTTTTGAATCCCCTGTCTGTCACTTCCTTGAACAAGTAATTGTATCTTGCTGAGTCTTACTTTTGTATCTGAAAATGCAGATAATATCTAGCACACAAAGTTGTAGAGAAGATTACTTAGCTAAAGTGCCAGTATATTGTCTCAAAAATATGCTGTATTTTAAAAAAGGAGGTTGGTCAAGATGGCGAAAATGAGAAATTATCATTTACAGGATAGTTGAAGGAACCAGGAAGACTTTGGAAGTAAGAAGGAAATCTTGCACACGTAAAGGCTGCCTTCAAATACTTAAAGATTGCTCTATGTGGGAAGTAGGTCCCTGGGTGGCGTAAATGGTTTGCGCTTGACTACTAATCTAAAGGTAGGCAGTTCAAACCCACCTAGAGGTGCCGTGAAAGAAAGATCTGGCAATTTGCTTCCGTAAAGAGTACAGCCAAGAAAACCCTATAGAGCAGCTCTACTCTATAGAGTTTATTTTATAATAAAAATAAAAGTAACGTGGGGATGCCATGAGTCAAAACTGACTCGACTCCAGTGGGTTTGGTTGGTTTTTTGTTTTTTTTTGTGGGAAAAGAGAAGGCCAACTGCGGATCATTGAGTGGAAATTATAGAGTAACAGTTTTCAGCTCAATGTGCGGAAGGATTTACCCACCATTAGAATTGTCTAGAAATGAGTGAGCAGCCTGTGGTATTGTGAACACCCTGTTCCAGGAAGTGTTCCAGCACTCTGGAAGACCAGTGGCCAGGGTGTTCCCAAAGGGATGCCCGCGTTGGGTAGAGTCCGGGTGATGAACTCCAAGTTTCCTTCACACTCAAAGCTACCTCGGGTCTCATGATGTAAGTGTTCTAATCCAAGCCACTGAATGTTAGTCTGCAAAAAAAAATTATCAGGCTAGAGAGTGACAATAGCTGACGTTTTGCTACAATAATTTGAAAATACTGTCTTTGCAACAATAGGGTTAGGTTGGACTTGCAGGAAAAAGCAAAAAAGAAATGAGAACAATGAGGAGGGGAGGGTTTACTCCAAACCACTCTTCTTGGGTTACTCTTTAACTAGATTGTGGGTCTCTTCTTGTGCTGCAAACACATTCCTATTTGATGGGAAATTGCTACATTTTGGTACATTTTCAGACAAAAGAGAGTCAAGCAAGTAGCAACAACTCTCAAAGATCTGTCCCAGACATGTGCTGTTTCTGTAAAATGGGAACCCCACAACATTGATATGTATTCTTAGCCCCTCAGACATATAATTTTAAGAAGTGCAAAACAAATGGTGCTCCCATCCTCTACATTGCAGGGACTGTGGTATGATACTTGACTTTTGGGGAGAGAGGAGAGCCGGCTGGAGCTTTCTGCCTGCTCTGAGTTCCCTAGCCATTACCTTCCACTCATCTTTTATTTTTCTGTTAAATGATCAGAAATCCAAAACCAAACCTCTTGCCGTTGAGTTGATTCCGACTCATAGTGACCCTATAGGACAGAGTAGAACTGCCCCATAGGGCTCCTAAGGCTGTAAATCTTTATGGAAGCAAACTGCCAGATCTTTCTCCCGAGGAGCAGCTGGTGGATTCAAACTACTGACCTTTTGGTTAGCAGCTGAGCGCTTAACCACTGCACCACCAGGGCTCCTAAATAATGACTTCTCTGCCATCTAAGGACCTGGAGACTTAGAGAAGGAAAGGGGAATGTAACTTAGGGGGGCCCTCCACATATCGTCACCTGCTCCAGGCTGCCCTGGGATTCTCTGCTAATGCTTTATCTTTTGGAGGCTCCAGAGAACTGACTGATCTTTGAAAAACTAGCTGGTCTCGCAGTCTGGGGCCCTCACATTTTCTTTGCAGATGCCTGTGCAACATCTAAGCATGCCTTTGCTTTCTTTGATCTTGCTTCAAAATCCTCAGGTACAAGGAAGCAATCCTTTCAACAGAAATTTATGTCAGCAAATGCTACATTTGTCAAATCAAAACCAAGCCATGAGGTATTTTATTATCTGAGTTTACACAGGCTTCTTTTTTAAAAATAATAATAATAATAATAATTTTTTAATCCCTTTGAAATACAATCAACTGTGCAGAGCAAAATCATAGTAACCTGTGCAGACCAGCAGGTTTATTTTTAGGTGCACATAGACCTAGCCAACATAGCAAAGCAACTATCTAATGTCCAAACTCTGGCCCTGGGAATTTCCTCTAACAAGGCTGAGTTTCCGCACATTGTTACGGTACAAAGGGCAGAGGGCTCATGGTAACCCCAGCTTGAGTGAAATCTGAAACCTGTCATCGCCTCAGTCAGTCTACTTGGTCCAGGGTGTGGAGGTCAAGATGAAGGTTGCCTGCCAGCTCTGGACAGATGCAAGTGAGTTAACATGTATGATTATTTCACTTAAAAAATATCCCAGAAACCAGTGATGGCATTTCAAAAATAAAGGCTGAGATTTCTATTTGTAGTTGAGGATCCAACCCTTGAAGTAGATTCTGGTTTAGTCCTGAAACAGGCATAGCATGTAAGCATCCTGGCTTGGTTTGCAATCAATAAACCAGTAAAAACCACCTACCATCCAGTCAATTTCGACTCATGGTGATCACATGTGCGTCTGAGTAGAACTGTGCTCCATGGCATTTTCAGTGGCTGATTTCCGGGAAGTAGATTGCGAGGCCTTTCTTTTGAGGCACCTCTGGGTGGACTCAAAACGCCAAACTTTCGGCTGGCAGCTGAGCTTGTTAACAGTTTGCACCACCCAGGGACTCCTTACAATTAATAAAGGGCTTGTTAAAAATATCACTATAAGGGAAAGTACAAATGCAAGTGCATGCAATTCAAAACACACACGTGTATACACGCATGAAAGCAGGTACAGACACCTGAATCATCCAGAACTTTGCTATCATCCTAGTCCAGTTTCTGATCCCAGATTTATTCATCTACAAAATGGATGCAACAGAGCTCACCTCCTATTTAACTCAGCCAGATATTTTTGGGATAAATAAGTTATAATATTATAAATATACTGACCCAGACTAGACTTTTCCTTAAGATTTTACATTTTGGTCCTAATATGTTTTGAGCTCCTTGCAATAAATTCCTATTAAAAAGAAAAAGAAAAAACTCCCATCAAGCCTCCAGTTTTTTGTTTTTGTTTTTTTCCATTGCAGAAAAAACAAAACAAAACAGTTTGTTACTTAATTTTTACACTGTAGAGTAGAGCTTTTCATGCCTTTGTCAAACTCTCATCACCCTTGGGGGAGAAAACTGCATTATTACTCAGGCTGTAATGCTCAGGGTTGTTTGTGTCTGGGGTTCAAGTCGGAAGAGGTGGGTGTCAGGTCTGAACACATGAGCCGGCACACGCCCTGTGCTGTGTCTGTGATCTGCAATCTGGTTGCACCACGCCCCCGCCCCCATCCTCATTCCCTCCACAATCAAAGACTCAAGGGGCTGGGGGACCTGCACGTACAAACGCCAGCCCTGAGCAGGGACAGAATTGCTGGGCTCTGCCAGCAGGTGGATGTCCAGGCCCCCTCCCGCTCTGCAGACGCAGGAAAAGGCGTTCTGGCCCTTTGGTGAAAATGCGAGAATGTTAGTAAAAAACGACTTTATGGATTGTTTTGTTTGTAAGTGTTTATTATCAGACACCCCTCAGGGGTTCACAGGGCAGGTTGTGAATGTCCGAAGTAGGGCCTGGGAATTTCCTTCCACAAAGGCTGTGCTTCCGCTCTTTGTTACTCCTCAAAGAACAAATGGAAGCATTACTAGAGAGGCTTACTTAACCTTTCTCCTGTCTATGGCTCCTGCATCCTTCTCCTGTCTACGGCTCCTGCATCCCCACGTTGCAGAAAAAGCAGGCTTCCAGCCATCTAAGAAACAAAAAGATTTTCGGATTTGGGTTATGTGTGTGTGTGTGTACATGTGTGTGTGTGTCAGTGGAGAGGAGACAGGTAATAAAATACAAAACTTGTGTCATTTTAAAAGCTTTTCATTCAATGCCATAACATTTACCCAATCTCTGTTCAGACCAGGTAAAATTTCTTCTTTCTTTATTATAATATGTGTTCCCACTGAAAGAGCTAGCCCGATTTCAGTTCTCTCTCCCCAGGGCAAGGTCCTCCTAGAATTATAGTTGCATTTCCCTCTTGGAGTCTGCTTACTGATTAACAGGGCATGATGAGCTGAAAGATCTTTCCATCAACGAATAGTTATTTATTGAGCAGGTTCTACATGGCTGAACTCTTACTCGGCACTGAGAGAAGGCAGAAGCTCAGCCTGCAGAACAACTCGGGAGCATGTTAGATATTTACACACACACACACATACTCATGCACTGTGAGTGAGGGTGCGAAGAAGCCACATGACTGTATGATCTGGGACCAGGAAAGATTAGTAGAGAGACATGGGCCCTCATCCAGCCTGGGACTCTTAAAGGTATCCCCAGACACATTTTCAAGACGTCTCCATTCTCCTCAAATCTCCAACCACCACCATCGCCAAACGTGTGCACACACGCACATACACTCATGCACATACACACACATGCACGTGTGTACATGCACACCCCACCCTCAGGAGACAACTCTGCCTTTACGTAGGAAATAACTCTCTTAGCCTCTTATCGCCAACTCCACACAAGTTTCTGCTTCAACACCCACTTCTTTCTCCTTCTAGCCTGCCCTCCTGTCCCAGGAGAAGAGGTGGCCTTTCCCCCTGCAGTCTGGAGCTCTGCTGTTTTTTTAACTCTCAGGTCTTTACAATCTATATTTTTGGTTTTTGTAATAATGTATGTAATGTATAGGTAGAATGAGACTGTAAATGATATATAAAAGCTGGAGATACAAAGCATGGTTTACCCAAGCGTGGTCCAGAGACCACCAGCAGACGAACTGGTTGGAGTGCTTGTTAAAATGCAGATTCCCAGCCTCCACCTAGACCTATTGAGTGGGAACCTGTGTATGGGGAGGTATGGGTGGAGGGGAGCTGCAGGGAGGGGTAGAAGAAGCAATACAGCAGAATCCATATTTTTAACCATCACCCTAGATGAGTCTTCCAAGGTTTGATGTACTTTAAATCATGCAGAAGTAGCAATATTTAGAAGATATCTACCAGCATGGGTTTAGAAAAGTCTATACACAAAGAGCCCATCCCTGCATTCCTCTGGGTAAATGAATGCTTTTGTAATCTGGGCCCATCTTTGTAAAGACATCCTTTTCTGGGCCACACATTTGGGAAAGAATCCTACACTGCTTCGTGCCATCTTTTGCACCGTTGTGCATTTAACTTTTCATTTGCTTATGACTCAACAGCTTGTCTTGGAGTACAACATAGTATAATGGTTTGGGGTTCAGATTCTGCCTCAATTTGTTCAATTTGTTTAACCTTTAATCTAGGCAGTTTGAAAACAAGGCTTAGCAAACTCCTTAACCTGTCTGAGCCTCCTTCCCTAAAATGGGAGTAGATCACTAGTTCAGGGATCGTTGTAAGAATTAAAGGACATGGTGCATAAAAAGACCTCAGCACAGACTCTGTGATGGAGTTGGCTCTCAGTAGGAGATCGCAATGAATAATGACCACAATGGTGTCTTCAGCACCAACTACAGTAACAATAAACTTTGTGAGTTTGCAAAATTCACAAATGATTTATTTCTTGATAGCACCTAAGACAGTAGTCTGCACAAAATAAAAAAATCTGCCCAGTGAATGAATATATGCAGTAATTTATTAGTAGAAAAGAAGAAGATTTTGTAAATAGAAGTATGTAACCAAATTGCTAGCATAACTGGACGCATAACGAGAGATTGAACCCGAGTTGCTCTGGATAAAACTAGTAACTTTCTCCAAAATCATCTACTTTCCCACACGATGTCCGTAAGTTCTCCTTACATTACCAGGCAATTCTTCCTTTTGCTTGTATGTTTACATTTTACATCTGATGTTAATTACTAAATCCAGAGGGTTTTCTCTCTCTTTTGTACTCGAGACCCACATTAAGCTCATAATTTCATACATGACCACTTTCAGGAGCATATGGGCTTTATTTATTGCAATGGATTATCCTTCAAAAATAAGACCTCCAACTAAGGAATTGGCTAATATCTATTTCCTATGTTGTGATTTAGCCCGGTTTTGTTTTTAACCACAAACACTAAACCACCAAATCATAACACTTTTCACACACACAAATATTTCTAATGGTTACCAACATGGCATCTTAGCTGCAGAGTTGTAGAGTAGTGGAGCAAAGAAAGAGAAGGAGAAAAAGAGAAAGAAATATTATCAGCTTAGTGAATAAATAAGAAGATATGGAAAGAGAGAGGTAATACGAATAAAAGAAAAGTGATTTATGTGGATGCTTCTAACTACAGAAGCAACGTAGGGCCCTGTGGTCCTCTTTTGTTGTTAGCTCTGAGGTCTTAAAATTCATCAGGCTCTGCTATAAGCACTTGACGTGAATTACCTCATTTAATGCACCTAACAACACTCTTAGATAATTGTACCACCATCTCCATTTTACAGACTAGAAAAGTGAGACACAGAGAGGTTAATTCATTTGCCCAAACTCACATAGCTAGTAAATGGTAGAACTAGGATTCAAACCCAGACAGTCTGGTGTCACGTCCCATGCTCTTAACCTCTTATAACAGCTCTAATAATTTGCCACCATAAGGATTCATTTATAACAAACACTGAGCACCTATGCCTACTCTGCCTGACACTGTGTTAGGTGTACAACAGACAAACAAGGTCTAGCTCTTGGAGTGTATGGTGGTGTCACACGGCAGTAGAAGAGCCGGTAAATAGATACTGTAATGCAGTGGAGTAAGGGCTTTGACAGAAGGGCGTGGGGGGCAGGGTGAGAGTATACCCGCAACCACTAGTTAACCAGTTGATATTGAGGCATTTCTGATTCATGGCTATTCCACCAACTATGCTCCATAGGGCTTTCTGTTTGCGCCACCCAGGGACTCCAAACACACACAACTAAAGGAAGTTAAAGAAGGCTTCTTGCAGAAAATGACTTTGAGCTAGTGAGAGATAGCCAAGCGAAAATGGAGGAAGTTCCAGGCAGAGGGCAGGAGAACACAGTGCTTTCAAGGCAGTCGGGATTCAGAGAGGAGAGTGTAAGGTAAGAATAAAGGAGCGGGGAGAGGGGAAGCCAGGTGTGTAGGCAGAGGCCCTAATGATGAAGGGTTTTAGCTGAAGATAATTGTGTGTGTCTTTTCGGGAAAGAGAGACTCCCCATGGACGACCCCAGCAGTTCATCTACTACCAGTGTTTCTCTAAATGCATGCAGGGTTTCTGCTTCAACTTCGCTGAGGCTGGGGACCAGGCATCAGTATTTTTTCAAAGTGAGAACCATTGTGGTAAAAAATAATGATGCTGTAGTTCAGTAGTGATTACAGTCTAGTGCTGATCAGAATCACCTGCAGAGCTTGTTAAAACACTGATTACTGAACCCCACTCCCTGAGTTTTAGATTCTGAAGATCTGGAAAGGGCTCAAGATTTTACATTTCTAACAAGTTCCCAGGTGGCGCTGATGCTCCTGGTCTGAGGACCACACTTTGAGAACCACTGCTGTATCTACGGATCAGAATTTCTCAGTGGAAGCAAAGAACTTGGCCAAAATTCTTTGGGTGATTCTTGTACCCTACTAAGATTTGAAAATTCCTGGGAGGAAGAATCACTAGATCTGTATGTTCTTTACTATGCTGCTACTTAACTTTTAAATATCTAAGAAAATCCAACCCAAATATTCCCAAAATTCTGGTCTCTAAGTGGTCAAAGGAGTCCCTGGCCAGTGCAAACGGTTAACATGCTTGACTGCTAACTGAAAGGTTGGAGGTTTGAATCCACCTAGAGGCTCCTCGGAAGAAAGGCGTGATTATCCACTTCCCAAAAAATCAGCCATTGAAAACCCTACGGAGTACAGTTCTACTCTGACATATATGGGATTGTTAAGAGTTGGAGTTGACTCCATTGCAACTGGTTAAGTGGTAAAATGTGGTGATTTGTAGGGTTCTTTGGAATTTTAAAAATCAGCCCTTTGAAACTTTCTTTGTTTGCAAAGCAGGAAGTCATGTGTTGCCCAGAGCAAACACTTAAGTCAAGAGTTTGCCCCTTTGGAGGGCTTTAGAGCTATGGCTTTTGAGCAAGCTTCTCTATATTTTACAGCTGTTTGAATATGAGTCTTTATGGAAAGGGTTGTGAATGTGGGAAGTGAGATCTCTGTCTCCGAGTGTGGCCAACTCAAAGGCCAAAATATATCCTGAAGGCTGTGGTTTCCTCCTTGGTGGGTAAGAATGGATTCTTTGGATAAGAAAATTCAAAATCACAACGAACAAGGGAGAAAGGGAGGATAGAAAGGATGAACGGGAAAGAAAGGAGCCTGTATGCTTATTTTTTCCTTTCCTTAATGTATGTATGTATGTATATATAAGTGTGTGTGTGTGTATGTGTGTTTGTATATACACATACATACATATACCTACACACACACGTACATATATGTTTATGTCATGGTCACAAACTAAATTCTCACACCAAAGATTTAGAATAAAAAGATGGCCGTGAAATGTAGCAAGAGACCAAATTAACAATCTTTAACACAAGTTACTGAAGAATCAAAGTGAAGCCCCAAGAAGCTCAAATAATTGCAAATCATAAGAAAACAAGTTTCTGTGAGGGTTTTATAAAAAAACTCAGAACCAAACCCACTACTGTCAAGTAGATTCCGACTCATAGCAACCTTATAGGACAGAGTAGAACTGCCCCCTATGGTTTCCAAGGAGCAGCTGGTGGATTTGAACTGCCGACCTTTTGATTAGCAGCTGAGCTCTTAATCACTGCACCACCAGGGCTCCATGAGGCTTTTATAACATTATAAATTAAATTAAAATGCAAATGCCATTCAGAATGTTTAGAAACATCTAGAAATCCTCATTCATTCAAAGTGAATTCAATTCAATCCATTATCTATATTCTACGGAAGAAACAGTCCAAATACATGTTTTAAGATTTTTTAATACTAAACCTGTGAAATTAATTTGTTGACGTTCCCCATTCCATATCCTCACAACCAAAATTCAACCTTCACTGAAAGTCACTTTTGAGTTTTGAAACAATGAGCTATCCCAAAGGGAAGTTACTAAAAATAATTAGAATTAACAGCGATTGTATAAAAGAAGGAAACAAACAGAAAACTACTTTCGCTCAGCCCAAGAAACAATCAACTTTTATTAACTCACTCTTTCCCCTCATTTGTTTAATTTTCACACAGGGATTTTAGTTGAAGTTCTCCAAATACACCAATTTGGTTGTCTATTTACTATGTATCTCCACAAGCTTATTGTGCAGCCACTGCCCTCCCATGGCTTGGTACCCCCTCCCCACCTTTGTGCCCACCTTGGTTCAAACCCCGGCTTCAACCCAGCCCACACACAGTCCAGATACCCTAAGCCTGGCCACTCAACTGACTGTGTTAAAAAAAAAAAAAAAAAAGATTCCCACCCCTGTAGGTAGAAGAGAATCACTAACTGAAGGAAAAAAATGCATTTCTGAGACATTTGCTTTGAAAGAATAGAAAAGTAAGATAAGTTTTGGGGAGAGGAGAGGGCTGTCTGTGAAGCATTTTGTCATAGAACCTGCGTGGCGGTCTCCAGAACAGTATTTTACTGAGTTTAGTTTGCACAAGAGTCTCTTGGGGAGCTTGGTAATAATGAAGATTCCAGAACTCCACCCTGAAACTCTGGACAGAAGGTCGAAGGCAGGACTTGGAAGTCCCATTCAGTGGACACCTCATAGGCTTATAAGCACCCTACCCATGAGAATCACTATAACCTGGGGTCCAAGGCACTGACCTTCATCCACCAAGACTCCCCCTCATATGGCAAGAAAAGCCAGAGTAACAGGTGGTCTCCCAGGTTTCATCAATGGCTTTGTTGCTGTTAGCTGCTGTTGAGTCAGCCCCCAACTCATGGCGACCCCATGTACAATGGGATCAGATCATTGTGATCCACTGTGTTTTCACTGGCTGATTTTTTTTTAAGTAGAGCTCCAGGCCTTTCTTCCTAGTCTGTCTTAGTCTGGAAGCTCTGCTGAAATCTGCTCAGCCTCATAGCAACATGCAAGCCTCCACTGACAGATGAATGATGGCTGCGCTTGAGGTGTATTGGCCGAGAATCGAACTCTCCCGCATGGAAGGTGAGAATGCTACCACTGAACCACTACTGCCCTTCCTGAATGGTTTAGGGAGCAGCTAACTGCAGGTGGTCTCCTCTACCAGATCCTCAGTTTCCTTTTTGACAGGAGACCCAAAAGTTGCTCATTCATGTTGCTTCTTAAATGCCTGACAGAGCAAAAGAATACAGAAACAGAGAAGCGCTACTTGACATCAAGGATTAGGGGAATGTGGGAGGGAGACCCTTATACTCAGCTCTGATTTTCTGCTTGTGAGACGGCAGGTGGTGGGCTCTGAGGCCAGGAGAAAGACAGGGGAAGAGAGGATGATGCTTTAGAAGGCATCTAGAACATTGTCATTCTTCTAGCAAAGAATTTGCAGAGGAAGTATTGGAATTTGTTCTGCAGGCTTCCCAAAGTTAAAGAGTGTACATACTCTCCAAACACACAAAATTGAATGGTAAATCATATTTATTCATAAGCTGCATTTAATAGAAAACACTTCTGGCTATTGCTACTCTGCATATTGCCTAGGAACTAGTAACTGCCGGAGGACACTTTGCTTGGGAGGGTTGAAATACACATTTGAAGGTAGGAGTTGCAATTGGCTTGAACTGCTCTGCTTAACACAGATAAGAAAAATTGAGCACGCAGAGGAAAAATCAATGGCATGAGATCTGAGCCAGTGAGACTGGGTGGGGTGGGGTGAGGATCAGAAAAAGGATCTTCAATACCATGGAAGGAAGGGGGGCTTGATGCTCCTCTTCACTAACGCACACACTCACACGCGCACACACACACACACGCATACACTCCTTATTGTTCTTCCTCTGCTTTATTTTTCCTCATAGTACTCTTGTTCATCTGCCATATAGCTTATTTATTTGTTTGTTTATTGTGCATATCACTGTATCAGTCAAGGTCCTGGCAGAAGAGAAATGACACAGGCAAAGGTTAACTGAAGAGGTGTGGGTTATGTGAACAGGGGGCTGGCAGCATTAGGAAGCCATCATCTCTTACGAAAAATGCGGCAAGAAGGGGGGAGGGTGTCAGAGAAGCCTGGCAAGGTCTGTGGCTGTGGGAGGGGTGATTCCCAGGACCTGTGCCAGAGGCGTAAGTAAGGCCTGGCAGGTAGGGCGTGTGCCCTGGGCGCCGCTTGAGGAGGGGTGCTAATGAACGGTTTCTATTGGCCATTGCCATTTCCATCACCAGCTGTAAGAGATCATTCAGCAATTTAAAACTAATTGCCATAGCTGCTGTTTTCCATAGATAGGCCCCTGCCTGTGGCTGAGAGTGGAAGAGCCCAGCCATGGCCAGAGCCGCAGGCTGGGAAGAGGGGAGGGAAAAAATACCTGGATCTCCTGTTCCTCCCATCTTACAATCTGCTGCCAGGATGTCTCACTGTCCTGTCCTCCTCATTGCCCTTGCAGAGGACCAGGTTCTGCCGTGCGCAGTGCCGGCTTCCCAGACACAGAGCCAGACAGAGATGGACGTAGAGAGTAAACAGAGGCTAGTCAGCACCCTCTCCCAACTAGAATGTAAATTCCTGGGAGGCAGTCGCTTTAGTCACTGCTTATCCCCAGGACCTAGCACAAAGTCAGGCACATAGGTTTTCAGTAAATATCTGGTGAAGAAATGAACGCATGCATGACTTGTGTCTTAGTTTCTAAGTGCTGCTGTAACAGTGAGTGGCTTTAAAGAACAGATATTTATTTTCTCACAGTTCAGGAGGCTGGAAGTCTGATTCAGGGCACCAGCTGTAGGGGCAGGCTGTCACTCTGGGCCAAGATCTTAGTCTCTTCCAGCGTTTCTTGTTTCCTTGGTGATCTTCACGTGGTATCTATCTTTCCCCCGTTTATGCTTGCTTGTACCTGTCTATGCTGCTCCTTATAACTTAGAAATGATTAGGTTTAGGACATACCCTATACTGATATGGCCTCAGTAGCATAACAAAGAACACCCTATTCCCACACCAGATTACAACCACAGGTATAGAGGTTAGGAATCCGAGACATATTTGGGGGGACACAATTCAATCCATAACAAGATGGAAGAAGAAACTATTGAAAGAGTATCTAAGCAGTTTCCTAGGGTATGTGATATAAACCTACCCTATTAGTGTATCTAACTAAATTCAAGGCTTACCTGGGAAGGGATATTTATTTTGAGGGGCAGGTACAGTAGGCAGGTCTGGAAGAAAAGGATGAGAAGATGCCTGGCATCTGAAACACACACGTAATATACTAATAAATTAATCCAGAAGTTCATTTTATACGTTTCTTAGTCATGCTGTCTGAGCAGCTGGATTTAGTTAATAATAATAGATGGATTCCGAGGAAGGGCCCAGCTCTGCTGGTCAGCCAGCAGAGAATCACAACACAGTCTGAAGGTTAATGCTTTGGTATCTACAGATGCTAGAGTCACTGAGAGGTCAGCCCTCAGCCAGCCCCACCCAGATATGGTAGCATTGGCCAAGGAGGAAGATCTCTGACGTGAGGTTGTCTGGGTTCCTTCCTGACCATGTCAGCCTCTCTGAAACCCAGTTTCCTCATCTGTAAAATGGGGGCAATGATGGTTTCTCCCAGACAGTTGTTGTGAGGATCCACCAGCACCTGACACACTGTGCCACATGGGGGAGATACTTTGCAGCCATTAGGATAACTTCTTGTACAAGGCAAGGCTTCTGATTTTGAAAGAGGTGTGGAAACCGTTGCAGAGGCTCCGCTTGCTGTGTCTGGGGTGATTACTTCTGCATTCCTGATGGGGAGAGTTCAGGAGGTAATAGGACAGCCCGTCCTGGAGGACCACTTCCCTGCGCCCCAAAGCAAGGCTTCCTGCTTCCTTCCTTCCTTCAGGGTTAAGTGGAACCAAGGCTTGTTTCCCTTCTGACTCCGGGTCAGAGCCACACGCCACAGTTTTTTTTTTTTCAGGTGGCCCGAGGGGCTTGGAACTGTACTGAGAAAGAAAACTATGCAGCCCTTCCTTCCTCTGGGTCAGGGAGATGTTTCCAGATGGACCTGAAGTAAGGAGTAAGTGGGGGGAGGGTCAGGGGAAGGAAGAGAGGCAAGTTTAGCTTCTTTTGGAGAAGATGGGAAATGCCTTAGTGAGTTTTGGGATTTGCAAGGTCTTCTTCTTCCAGGAGCTCTCTCCACTTTTATTTGCTAGTGGCAAGTCCTTCCTCCCCCTCTTTGGGTCTGCATCCCAGAAAGGACTGCTCTGAGTTAAAATGGATGGGGCTAATGGCGAGAGCAGAGGGGCACCCTCTGGAAACACTGGTGGCATAGTGGTTAAGTACTACAGTTGCTAACCAAAAGGTTAGCAGTTTGAATCTGCCAGCTGTTCCTTGGAAACTCTATGGAGCAGTTCTACTCTGTCCTTTAGGGCCGCTATGAGTCAGAATCAACTCAACAGGAATGGGTTTTTTGTTTGGTTTTGTGAAACAAAGGTCTCTGGTGTGCAAATGAAGAACCTCCTTGACAGTGTGACTTTGGAATCTGTGGCATCTCGAGGTTGGGGTGGTGGAGGGGTCCACCCCGGGCACAGGCAATAAGGTGGTGCACTGTCTGTAGAGAATTTAAAATCAATAATAAAACCTACTAAAAGTCATAAAAAATATTTTATTGTGTTTTTGGCAAAAGTTTAAAAAGTCATTTTTTTAAATTATAACCATGTGCCAGTAATTCCAAACAATGTCAGCTATAAAATACTCCTCTGAAAAAAATCTTTTGTTGGCCTAAGTTCTAACCAATTGCTGCCATTACTAGCAATGCTGTAATCTCCATGGAAGTAGACTGCTACCTTTCTTCCATGGAGCAACTGGTGGGTTTGAACTGCTGACCTTCTGATTAGCAGCTGAGCACTTAACTACCATGCCACCAGGGCTCCCTCTAGTAGAGTCCAGTAGGTTCAAATAAAGAGTCCAGACAGAGGTACATGCTAAGTGTGAACACATCCTGCTGTGTAAAACACAAAGGGTAGATCCTAATCACCTTAAATAAAATAGAAAATGGACACAATTAGAGGAATTCAGGAAAAAGACTGAAAATATATGTGCTTTTCCCTCTCTTAAAGTTAGGTCACATGAGGCAAACTCAAGGGGCGTGGACCTGGAATAATCAAGTAATTGCTGATACATAGCTGTGTTTTGTGTGCTATGTATCAGGTCTAAAAATAATTTAGTGGTCCTGACAGACAGACTCTGGTAAATAGGAGGTAATGTCATTAGGAAAGGTCTTGAACTTTGAAACTGGAGCCCTCATTGTGTTGAGACAGGTCATGGGCACTGTGGAGGACTGAACGACTTCCATAAAGCGGTGACAGCTCCCACAGAGCTTGGCCATTTTGAGGAGCAGTAGCAGCCACTGTGAACAATTTTCCCCTTAATCTCTTACCCTGTTTATTACTGAAAAGCTTATAAAGTACGAGCTAGGACACAGGGCACCTCACCTTAGGGTTTACCAACCGGATTATCAGACCAAGTAGGTCAGCCAATCTCTCAGGTTTGGCATGACAGTATGAGATAGGGCAGAGCAATGAATAAAGAATGTGCCAAAGCAACGGATTCTCCATGGCTTGGGGAGACAGGAAATTAAATGAATTATGGGCAAGCCACTTTAAGTGAACAATTAATGCTTTTCCCCAATATTAAAACAACTAAGTCATTTGGAATAGGAGCTGGTTTACTGAGTAATGTGTGTAGTGTCTGGAAATTATATGACCTTGCATTTTCTTTTAATATGTATCACACAGGTAACATAGAAATGATGTACTTTGTAACAAGATCTTCCTAATGATCCAGCATTTAGTTAGCTCAAAGCTCAGTTGTGAGCTCTGTTTTTTTTTAGCATTCCTCATCTCTGTGCTTTTAAAAGGCACATTCTTCCTTTTTCCCAAGGAGGTGAACTTTAGAAACTTTTGTGTGTGTGTGCTTTAAGTGAAAGTTTACAATTCAAGTCAGTTTCTCATACAAAAATTTATACACCCATTGTTATGTGACCCTAATTGCTCTCCCTATACTGTGACAGCACACTCCTCCTTTCCACCCAGATTTCCTTTGTCCATTCAACCAGCTCCTGAC
>NW_004444001.1:13039565-13041259 GCF_000243295.1 Trichechus manatus latirostris | reverse complement strand
CTAGGTTGTTTCCATCTTTTTGCTATCGTGAACAGTGCTGCAATGAACATGAGTGTGCATATATCTATTTCTGTGATGGCTCTTATTTCTCTAGGATATATTCCAAGGAGTGGGATTGCTGAATTGTATGGTACTTCTATTTCTAGCTTTTTATGGAAGCGCCAAATTGACTTCCTAGAACTTTAGAGACTTTTTATTAATTTTCATTTGTGCTTCATTTTCCATTCTCACCACTGCTTCCTCCACCTTTGTGTTTCTGCTCAACAAGCTTAGTTTAGACAGGGGAGGATTAACTAGCAAGCACAGTAGGTGCCGGCTTACAGTATGCAAGGTACGCACAAGCTTAATTGGGCTTCCTTACTAATCTGTAGTGTAAAATTAAGCCTGTGCATACCTTGCTTATTGAGTAATCCATACCTGCAAGTTAGACCCCTTCTCGTGGCGGAATTTCAGAGCCATTGTTGTTTTTCATAGGCACAAGCATCAGCCAGTCATTTTCCAATTTCTCTCTGAAGTGAACATTGTCATTGTGCCTGATGTATTATGTATTTTTGAAAGGACAGTTTTTAAAGAATACACCATTCTTCCCAGGAGTTGGGAGCAGTGTTAGTGCAGGCACTATTATAAATAAAGGAGGAGCAGCAAAAGCAGTGACTCGGGAAAGAGGGGGACACATTCTTGGGGGGGGGCAGTTTTTATGACAGAGTGGCCTTCTCTGGTGGACCAGGAGGTGATACTGACCTTGTAATGTCATCCTTGTATTGTGAGTCCTGAAAATTTATTGAGCTTCTGTTATGTGCTAACAATTTCTAGCTCTTCCTCAGAAATTACTTTCATTCTCTGGTTAGGAGCCACCATACCTTCTGTCAATCTGTCCTACTGTGATGGCTTGTGGCTTGGTATGTTGCTGGCAGTTATGCCACTGGTATTTCAAACACCAACAAGGTCTCCCACGGTGGATAAGTTTCTTTGGAGCTTCCAGACTAAGACAAGACTAGGAAGAAAGTCCTGGTGATCTACTTCTGAAAATTAGCTCTATGGATCACAATAGAATATTGTATGATAGAGTGCTAGAAGATGAGCCTCCTAGAATGGAAGTCACTCAAAGTACACAGTGGCTGCAACAACGGATTTGAGCATACCAACAATTATGAAGATGGTGCAAGACTGGGCACCATTTTGTTATGTTGAACGGGGGATGCCATGAGTTGGAGCGGACTTGACAGCAACTAACCAACTGACTAAGATGGTGCAGCACCTCCCTGTATTCCTTTACATCTATTAACAAAAATAGGGGCTGCAGGAGGCATTACTGTGCACAGGAAACCTCACGCAGATATGTCAGCAACCAAAACCAATGCTGCGATGTTCCTTTTGGAAGTACCAGACTCCACTGATGGTATATTTCCCAGATAGTTGAAAAAGAGATGAAAGGTAAAACAAAGTCTCTCCTTGACTTATTTAGTCATTCAAAAAGAATGTTCCTTTTCACAGTTACATAGTATTTTAGTTCATCTTTTCTTTTATAAGCCCACCTCCAAATTAGTCATTGTTTATAAAGAATCAGTTCTTAAGGGTTGAGTTCTTTCTTTTCTTTTCTTTTTTTTTTTTATATTTTATTGTACTTCAGGTGAAGGCTTACAGAACAAATAGTTTCTCATGAAACAGTAGTACACATGTTGTTTTATGACATT
>NW_004444001.1:12979988-13037997 GCF_000243295.1 Trichechus manatus latirostris | reverse complement strand
GCTCTTTCTAGTGTTAATTTCTACCTTGATGGCATTGTGGTCAGAGAAGATACTTTGAATTATCTCAACGTTTTGGATCTTGTTGAGGATTGCTGTGTGGTGAGTTCTATCTTTCTTAAGTGCATCTTTAACCTGAGGTTCATGGATCCCACGTAGATAAAATTCAGAGGGTACATGAACTTGCTTCAGGTAAAATACACCTTTATTTTCACTCGCTTGTAATTGAAATTTAGCATTTCTTTCAATTAGGAGCATAGGTAACAAACCACAGCTTTGTCACCAATACAAATCACAAATATTTTCATATCATCCTACTGCGTTGTAAATCCTTAAAAAAATTTAGTTTATGCTCATCGCCACTTAAAAATTGTAACAGTTATTAAACCTGCCTCACTAAAGCTTTTAATTAAATAGAATGTTATTAAATGACATTTTCATTATTAAATAAAATGTTACTGAATCACATATTTTAATACTTTAATAACTGTATTTCAATGTAATTGTTTTCTTTTGTAATACTATGTGTTTTAGGCATTTAAAAAGATTCTGAGATGGAGTCCATAGGTTTCACCAGATATCCAAAGAGGTCCATGGCACAATATTTTTTTTAAAAAACCAAAAACTATTTTAATAGTTCTTTCAACAAGGGTCAGTGAGATACAAATCCTTTCAGTCTTAAATTTTATTTCACAGTATCTTTATTTTGCCCTCATCCATGACTGGCTTTCAATGGAATCAGATAAGGTCACCCTGGAAGAAAGTATAGATGAAAAAGAATTGGGCAACCCAGGACCAAGCCTGGGGCACACCAACTTTTTGAGATCAGGCAGAGGAAGAAAGGCCACCAAGGAGACAGAGGAGGAGGGACCAGTGGGGTAGGAGGGACATCAGGAGAGTGGGTGCCACAGAAGCCACAAGAAAATGGCAGTTCAAGAAGGAGGTTGTGGCCGACTATGTCAAATGGTGCCACAATGTCAAGAAAAATAACAGCAAATGAACCATTGACTATGGCAACATGCAGGCCATGCTGGCCAACACAAGAATAGCTCTGATGGAGTATTAGGGGAGCAAGACTGATTTAACTGACTTTGGGACCAGCAAAGGGGGACCAGTGAGGAAGAGGAGACAAAATCTGCTTATTCAGCTCTTTGGTCAAGATTCACTGTAAAAGGGATCAGAAAAATGTCACTATCAATGGGGAGAGAGAGACATGTGTCAAAGGAAGGTTTTTAAAGAGAGATTCTGGAGCATGTTTGTGTGTTGATGGGACTGACCCAGTGCTGAGGAAGACAGGAGGTGGGGCCCAGACAGCCAAGGGGAGGAAGTGGCAGCCATCAGGAAGGGCAAGGTCCTGTCATCCTCTCCAACTGGAGGAAAGGTCAAAAAGTGTAGTATAGGCGCAAGGAGTTTGAGAGTTTGGAAGTAGGAAGATGAGTATTGCCTTTTAATCAATTCCTTTTGGTCAACGGAGTATGAGGCAAGGCCACTGCTTAGAGTGGAGAGAGAAGAGAACTTGTGAAATGGTTATTTTGAAGAGTGAGAAAGCTAACATGAATAACAGGATTGCTAGGCTATGTGATTGTAACAATTCCAGCAACAATTAGCTGGAGGATTCCAGTGTATAAGAAGCATGCCTGCCCTCAGGCAGAGTTAAATGTGCTCTATGAAATACCTCCTCCCATTGTTTCTCACTTCTCTCTAACCTCACTGCCCTCCTGTTTGCTCTACTCTCTTCCATCTTAGAGGTTCTTTAACTGCTAACTTAGATCAACTAATTCACACCAATACACAACTCATCAAAAATGGACAGCAAGTCCAACTTTCAAGGCTATTTGAGTAGTAATAGAAACCTTTCCTTCACTTAAAGCGATTTGTCTCTGAAAGTGTCATTTTGGGAATTAGGTCAGGTGGATGTAGATTTTTTCTGTTGCCTCTCAAATCCTGCCATGAAAGTGACAGTATATATCTCTGATGTCACCTGGCATCATATTTTCAGACCATCATGGTGCCATTCACTACACTGTTTCAGTTTATCTGCATCTCAATATGTTGGAAAGAATCACTTAGCATTTTTTCCATAAAAGAATATAGGTGTTGAGAAAATGGGACTAACTTACTAGAACTTCATATCTGGCTCACTTTAAATCCTGAATCAAGCATCATAAAGAAAAGACTGCAAGTTTAATATTGAATCTTTCTCCACTCAGAAATCACTACTCCAGCTTAGACATTAGGTATAGAGATGACCATCCTACTTGTGTCAGTGGAAATGTCCCAATTTAGAGGTTAAAGGAAAAAATATCTTAACAGTCTTCCTCAGGAGGGAACTGTCTCTATTTAGAAAAATACCTTGATAAGTACCTAGACAGCAGTTGAGACCCTGAGGCACCTGAAAAGAGAACAGAGTCTCTCATGCATGAGGCAAGGAGTGGAATATGTTTGCTGCCCCTATTGAGGGAGGCCCTGGATGGGGCAGAATGGAGACAGTAAGGAAGAAGGGGATAGAGAAGCCAATAAGATGGAGAAAGGCTGGCACCAGAGAAGGTGGGGGTCTGTGGAATCGCACAGTGGTGGGGTGGCCAGAGCACACTGTTAGAATGGTGTAACCCACTGTTCCGATCATAACGTGTTAGTTTTTCAGGGTAGTAAACATGTCTTTTCTCACCCTCCTCAGCCCCAAATCTTTAGTAAATTCTACTTCACAATTGTATCAGAGAAAAGATTTTAGTGGAATTCAAAGAAAGGCTTTTTTTTTTTTTTTTTATCTAGATCTCTGAGGGACAGGGGCCCACAGCCAACATTTGGGTTAAACTTAGTTCTAGAACCCAATCTGACTTGGGTCACTTCTTCTGTCCCCTCGCATGTTCCTGAAGCATCCCCCATTTTCCAGCATCTCCACAGTTAGAGTCCTACTGAAGTCTATTAGGCATTGTGTAGCCTACGATTCTGTCCAGGGAGGTGAAAAACAGCTATACAGCCTGATGAGAGCTTCAATATAAAGTAACTTCTGGAATAAAAACTTGCTTGTTGACTTGTTGATGACGAACTTTGTTTATGGGCATAGTCTGAGAAGGAAGTTGCAGGCCTGTGTCACCCTTTATGATGTTGTTTTGAGTATTCCATTAAAGCTAGGACTAGAGTGAGCAAGTGGGAGTGGGAGTTGTTGATGGAAGAGAGGCTGCTTACTGGTGCTGGCCTGCTTCAGGGATGATAATGTTAACTCAGGAATTCTGCTGCTGGCTTGTATAGAAAGTGTTATCTATGTTTAATAAAGAGAGGATACATATTGACAGATATTTGGTTGTTCTCTTCAGCACAGAGAAGTGTAATAGGACTCAGTCTCCACGCCCCGTTGTACTAGAACTGCTGTTTCTCCTTCCATGGAAATTGGGGATGGGGTAGTGGGGAGCCACCAAGACATAATGTTAAGAGTACTGCATGCAAAGACAAAAGAGTTAACTTTAATTTCAGTCTGATATTAATAGGTCTTGTGACTTTGGTTAAGCCTCTAACTTCCTCTAACTTGGTTGAAAGGGAATAATCACTAGCACCCCCCTCCCCCGCTACTCTCCTCTTTATTCGAAAATTCTTTGATTCAGATTTTTCTTCTGGCATGGATGACTCAGCTCATACTAGTCTAGTGCTTTTGGCACCATGGCCATTCACTAATCTCTTGATAAATTTGAGGAAATTATATTTATAATTAGAGGCAAAAGTGAGGGAGCCTTTCTATTGGGGTCAAAGGACAGGTTGAGGCCCTGAACACAGTAAAGAGCAACGCGTTTTGGTGGGCGGTGCTCTCATGTGAACAGGGCTTAGCGGGCCCAAACCAGAGTCTACCAGATGTTTGCATATCTCCCTCCCTGTTACTTGCAGTATCTGCGTATACACACAGGATGCACAATAAAGGAGCAGAGGTCAGGATAGAAGTGCGCAGCTGGTGTGCACTGACAAAAGAACACATGCACTTTTACAGGAAATGCAGTTTCCTTCCAGATTCCCTCACAGGCTGAGACGAGAAAGAATGCCCATGCCCTCAAACACCCTGTCTCCCCTATGATATGGGGGGAGGAGGGGAAACGAAGGAGGAGATATCAATGGCAAATGTAGTCAGTCAATAACTCTGACATCATGTACATCATGGCTGAGGCATGTGGGTGACATATGACAAGCAGTGGGCATCCAGGAGGCACTTCCTGTTACATAGATGGCATGTCACCTGTACTAACTGAAGGTGGAGCCTGAAGGCTGGGGGCCAGCTTGATGGCCACTGATGGTCAACCCTCCACAGGAACAGGCCACCGAGGGTCAGGAAAGGGCTATTGATGACACCTCTATGAAGCTGTGCCTCAAATCTGCCTCCATTTCCCCCATGTGTTTTCTCTCCCTCTTCCAGGAAAAAGCAGGGAAGGTAGTTGTCATGGATCGAATTATGTCCTCCCCCAAAAAATATGTGTCGACTTGGTTAGGCTATGATTCCCAGTATTGTGTGGTTGTCCTCCATTTTGTGATTGTAATTGTATGTTAAAGAGGATTAGGGTGGGATTGTAACACCCTTACTAAGGTCACATCCCTGACCAATGTAAAGGGAGTTTCCCTAGGGTGTGGCCTGCACCACTTTTTATCTTACAAGAGATAAAAGGAAAGGGAAGCGAGCAGAATGGGGGGAGCTCATACTACCAAGAAAGCAGCGCCAGGAGCAGAGCATGTCCTTTGGACTCGGAGTCCCTGTGCCGAGAAGCTCCTAGTCTGTGGGAATATTGATGAAAAGGCCGACAGAGAGAGAAAGCCTTCCCCTGGAGGTAACACCCAGAATTTGGACTTTTAGCCTACTTTACTGTCAAGAAATAAATTTCTCTTTGTTAGAGCCATCGACTTGTGGTATTTCTGTTATAGAGCACTAGATGACTAAGACAGTAGTGCTGGGAGTAGAGTTCAAAGCAAGGTTTCATTGGAACGTGCTTTGGATTTCTGGGGATCGTCACTGGAGGCATAGAAGGAGGGTAGAATGGGGCTGTCAACTGTATCCACTTGGTTCAAAAGATGGAAGCTTTGGGATCTTCCATAGGAAAATCACATAAGTATCTGAAAGATGTGTACACAAAGAAAGTATAATTACCTCTGCCTATCATGGCGGAATGGATTCATTAACAGGAAGTGCAAAACCTGACAGGTTGCAGCCAAGCACAAATATAGCCAATTGCAATTAGCAGAGACTCTGCCAAGATATACACACAAAAGATAAGGATAAGGCCATTTGTATACTATAAAACTACTGAATTATTTGTTGGTTCCTTCCTTACATAAAGACAGGTCAGGGACAGAGGAGAATTTTCCTGGCCTCGATATATAAGTGCCAAAAGAGATCTGACCCTAGGTCACACTGGGTCAAAGGGTTAAAATCACAGAGCTTACCTTGCCAAGTCTTAGACATGGGAGTGTTTTGCAAATTGAATCATTATATGCTTTTGTGTCCCAACTTCTACTCCAGGGCTGTGGCATTAAAACCTTAGCCTGTGTGTTACACTTTCAAATACTCTTCTCTAGTAGCTGACTGTGGAAATGATTCTAGAAAGTACCATCCATGAAGGCTTTTCCTGGTTAGCATCAAATCAGCTAGTCATGAGTTCAGTAGATATTTATCGCATATCTACTAGGTACTGGGAATACAGTGGAGAACCAGGCGAACAGGCATCTCTGCCTTCAGGGCGTTTACATTACAGTGGGGAAATAAACAGGACAGCAATAAACAAAGTAAATAATTATAGTGTATTAAAGGTGATAAATGATGTGGGAAAAAGGGAAGGGGGACTGGGAGGGCTGAAGTGTTAAATATGGCAGTCAGTGAAGGCCTTCTTAAGAAAGCAATGTTTGGGTGAAGTCATGAACAAGGTGAGGGCATGAGTCACAAGGATATCTGGGCAAAGAGCATTCCAGGCAGAGAGAGAAGCAAGTGCAAAGACTTTGAGTTGGAAGCATGCTTGGTGTGCAAGAAGGCCAGTGTGGCTGGGGCAACATAAGGGACAGGGAGAGAGCTAGGAGAGGAATCAAGGGAGGAAAGGGTGGAGGAGCTGGGATGCAGATGGTGTAGGTCTTAGAGGTCATTGACAGGACTTTAGCTTTGACTGTACGAGATGGGAGCCACTGGATGCTTTTGAGTATAGGTGAACATTATATAATGTATGTTTTATAAGGCTCACTCTGCAGTCTTGAGATCAGACTGTCAGGGGGAATGGGTAGAAGCACAGAGACCAATTAAAAACAATTATAATAATCCAGTCAAGAGATAATGATGACTTGGATGAGAATGAGAGTGGAAGGAGTAAGAAATGGATGAAACATGCATAATTTGAAGATAAACCTAACCAGATTTGATGAGAAATTAAATAAAAAGTGTGAAAGGGAGGAGGTAAGGCCCAACTTAGAGTTTTGACCTGGGTAACCTAGAAGGCCGGAGATGCCCTTTACTAAAATAGGGGGGACCGTTAGAATAATGAATTTGGGAGAAAAGATCAGAGTTTCATTTTGGACATGTTAAGTATGAGATTCTATGGAACATCCAAATGGATATGTCAAGTAGGCAATTGGATATATGGGTGAGGAGCTCAGGCGAGAGGTCTGTAATGGAGATATAAATTTGGAAGTCATCAGCACAAATATTCAAACCGTGAGATTACTTGGAGAATAGAGATCATCTGGAGAATAAGCGTCGATAGACATAAGTTCCTAGGACTAATTTGTGCTGATTCCAACGTTAATAGGAGGAACCAGCAATAGAAATTGAGATGGAGCAGTTCAGGCTTGCTTGCTTTTATTGATTACCTACTATTTGCCAGGAAGCCCTGGTGGCACAGTGGTTAAGGGCTATGTCTGCTAATCAAAAGGTCAACAGTTCGAATCCACCAGCTACTTCTTGGAAACCCTCCGGGGCAGTTCTACTCTGTCCTATAGGGTCACTATGAGTCGGAATCAACTTAACGGCAATGGGTTTGTGTTTTTTGGTTTTTGTTTTGGTACCATATGCTAGCGCTGTACTGGGCATACAATAAATAAGACAAGTTCCTGTCCTCAAGATGCTTAAAGTCTGGAGGAGAAGGTCAATGCATTGAACTCATAATTTGAATGCAGTGTGATAAATGTAAGAAGATATCTACTAGGCAGTATGACCTAGCCTGGGAGAACTAGGAGGAGCGTTAGAAGAAGTAACTCCTGTAACTTAAAGACAGACTAAAAGTTAGCTAGGTGAGAAAGAAGGAAGGGCAGAGGGGTGAAACAGCATGGATCATGCCAGGAAATGCACATTTATTTAATGCTGACACTTCTGTTGAGAAAGTAGGAGCTCTGCCTTTAAAGAAGTTGCACGCTGATGTCATGAGAGACTCCCGAATGCGAACATAAACATGGATAACACATCTGGTGAATCAGTTACTCTAGTCACACATTTGCAGCCTAGCTAAGGAAGTTCGGGGTCCAACTTGCCACCAAATCCAACATTTTAGAATTCAGGAGAAGGGCCTCTGTCACAGCCAATTCCAGCTGTAGCTGAGACAAGGCAAGGTCTCCCCATCAGCAGTTAATTCTGGGTTGCAGCCGAGACCAGATGGTGGGTCCATTTTTTTTTTTTTTGTCTTTGTTTTCTTTGTAAAGAGCGTGCAGCAAGCACAGAGTGTTCCTAGCAACAAACAGGGGACTGTGGGCGAGAGAGGAATTGCTCCCCAGGGAAGCAAAGGGAGGGACACCTTGACAACACCCCATTCCATGTCAGAGAGCCAACTGCACCTAACAACTCAAATCCAAGCAGGAAAAAGGAAGAGTTTTGGAAAGCTGGTAGTAGGGAACCCAAGGTTGAGAACGGACAATGTTGACATGTCATGGGGTTGTTAACCATTGTCATAAAACAATATGTGTACTAACTGTTTAATAAGAAACTATTTGTTCTGTAAACCTTCATCTATTAAAAAAAAAAAAAAGAGGAAAGAGTTTTAAAAAGAAGCATTTACCCATGAGCTCACTCTGACGGGGATGTTTCTTAAAGCAGAGTGTACCCAATTCAAATTTATACTCCTGCTTTAAAGGACACTGGTAATGTCTTTGTAGGTATCAAGGTCTGCAAGAAGCTTCCTCAGGGTGGTGGCAAAGTTTCCCTTTCTCCTGGAGTGAGTTAACTCTGCCACTGGACATTCAGTTCTACCTTGCAATTACTTTCCAAAGCTATTGGTCTGCAAAGTTCTTTTGCATCCTTTACCACCAGCTGCCGTTGAATTAATTCTGACCCACAGTGACCCCAAGTGTCAGAGTACAATTCTGCTCCATAAGGTTTTCAATGGCTGAATTTTCAGAAGTAGATTGCCAGGCCTTTCTTCCAAGATATCTCTGCGTAGACTCGAACTGTTGGCCTTTCAGTTAACAGCAGAGCACATTAACCTTTTGCAACACCACATTAATGTCCAATTTTCTCTTACATGTCTTCATTTCTTCCCAACACAGCTAGTAGCATCATTTATCTACCTTTACACTAATTCAATCAAGTCACCCCCAAAGGAGCCAAATCTCATGACAGAGATAAGATATATTTCCCAGACACCTTCAGTGTGCCGATCTGTGCTGAGCCTGAGGCAAAGTTAGCAGAAAGCAAAGACAAAGATGACACCAAATCCATGCATGCAACTATTATTACAACAAAAATCTATTTACTGCAAAAAAACAAACAAAAATAAATAACAATAACACCACTTGCATAGTGCTTATTATGCGCTAGGCACTCTTCTAAGCATTTTGGGTGTATTAGCTCAGTTAATATTCACAACAGCACTGTGAGATAGATACTATTATTACCCTGATTTTGCAGATGAGGGAACTGAGGGACAGAAAGGTTAAACAACCTGTCAAGGTCCCACAGAGCTAGTAGCTGGAAGGTCTGGAGTACCTACTCTTAACCTCCAGGCTATTTTGGGGTTTTAATACCCGTTACTTATATTTAATATTACAGATTTTTAGTAAGGAAAGAATCTAGAGCATCCTTGTCCATTTCCTAGAGAAACAGTCAATACCACAAACATTTAGTATAAGAAGGTAATTTGGAACATTTAGCTCAACATATGATTTGAGCTATTTGGCTCTCTCTCTGTGTTTTAGTATTCTTCAAAAATTTTTTAGGCCAAGGGTAGCATTTACTTTTATTTTGATTGTGGTAAAATATATATAGCAAAACAATTGCCAATGTAACAATTTTTCAATGTAAAGTTCAGTGACATCGATTAAATTTATCACGCTGTGGTAGCATTTACTTTTATACAGAATTCAAAGATTATTGTTTTTCATAATAATTCTATCCCTTTACTATAGTGGCTTTTAGCAACAATTAACAGAGAACCCAAGTAGAACTGGATTAAACATTCAGGTCGTTTATTATGCCACTAACAGTAAATCCAGAGGTAATGTGCATGCAAAATTAGTCACATGTTTAAGCATAAAGCAATTTCCAGCAAGGGGAATGAGATCACGGTGCTTTAAATGAATCACGATTCACCCCCCAGTGCTAGGGAGTTGGTAGCCTTCCCTGAGCCCACGGGCTTGCTTCAGGTGAGCTCCCCAACCAGACCTGGGCTGCCAACAAGGAGGAAGTGGAGGAACAGCTGCTGGGGCAACCACCCATGTCTCCCAGTCACCTCATGGACTGGGCTGAAGAATATAATTGAGATTCAGCACCTAGAGGGAAAATACTAGTGTTGTGAATATTCATCATCTTTTTACCAAAATACTTCACTTTGGTCTCAAACCTGAGTACTACTGGTGGTCACTGACATGCCTGAGGGGGATAACCTTGACAAAAAACGAGGATGGACTAAAAGGAAAGGCAGACAGTGTGGAACAGGGCAAGAGTCTGAGCTTGGAGCCATCAGAGCTCTGGTGTCCAGGTAATAACTAACAGTTACTGAGCTCTCCCTACATGTCCAATGGTTAAGCGCTGGGCTGCTAACTGAAAGGTTGGCGATTCAAACCCACCCAGTGGCTCTAGTAAAGATTACAGCTTAGAAAACCCTATGGGACAGTGCTACTCTGTCACATGGGGTCGCTGTGAGTTGAAAATCAACTCCATGGCGCCTAACAACAACTTATATTCCAGGCTTTTCATCTGAACCTATAAGCACAGCAGTATTATCATCCCACTTGCACACATATCAAACTGAGTCTCATTGAGATTAAGAGATGTATAGAAGGCCACAAAAATAGAAATCTGTGGGATGATGATTTGAATCCCTACTGTGCGACTCTGGAGTCCTTGCTTTGATACTGTGAGGGTTTTTCCAAGGGCAGTCTTGGAACTACCTGTATCACACTCACTTGGCACACTTATTCAAAATGCAGATTCCTGGGCTCCATTGCCTAGAACAGGCAATTGAACTGCACTGTTCTCACTAAAGCTTAAGAACTATTGGACAGTTATCTACCTATTACTTCTCACCTGTGTTCTGATCTTGGGCAAGGCACTGTTTCTCTTTGGGCCTTAGTTTTCACTTGTAAAATGAGGATCACTTCCAAGATCACTTCAAGCTCAAAAAGTCAGTGCTTATAATTCAACCCAATAAACTGACTGCAGCCTGCCAAATGATTCTGTTCCATATATCTCTTTATCCTGGAATATCGGTGCTACAAAACCAAAAAAACCAAACACAATGCCGTGGAGTCGATTCCGGCTCATGGTGACCCTATAGGACAGAGTAGAATGGCCCCATAGAGTTTCCAAGGAGTGCCTGGTGGATTTGAACTGCTGACCTGTTGGTTAGAAGCCATAGCACTTAACCACTATGCCACCAGGGTTTCCATCAGTCTTCAAGAGATGATATTTTAAGTGTCACAGAATTTGTAGTGTGATGCACAAATATTCATAGAATTTCCCCCAAAGCCACGGAGAACTAGACGTCCCCCTAACGTGGCATATTTGAAGCACTGCCCTCCCTAAAGAGTCTGTGGGTGGCACAGTTAAGTGCTCGACTACCAGCCAAAAGGTTGGTGACTAGAACCCACCCAAAGGCGCCTTGCAAGACAGGCCTGGCAATCTCCATCTGAAAGACCACAGCCTTGAAAACCCTATGGAGCCATTTTACTCTGCGCAAGTGGGTTTGCCATGAGTCAACTAACAACAGGTCAGACTTAAAGATCTTCAGGTGCTCTCTGATGATTCTTTTATTCTCTGACTTCTTGGCACTGCTAGAAACAAGGAACTCATCGATAATTTTAATTTGACTTCCACTTTGAAATCACAGTCTAATTCAGTGGACGTCTTTCGAAGATTTAAACCACGTCTCACACCTGCTCATTAGCTCTAACCCATTTTTGTTGTTGTTGTTGTTTGCTCGGGTTTCTTTTCTCTGATTTATTCTTCTGAAAAAGGAAAGCAAGAACTAGGGGCATCGGCCAAACAAGTCTGTCCACTCAGTGGAGAGGTTTCCAGATAAGAAGGATCTGAAGGACTTCCCATGGGCGTGAGGGAAGTCGCACCCGCCATCCGGGGAAGGGGACCAGGAAATCACTTCTTGTTTTTCAAACAGCAGCCAGGCTCTCAGGATGGCTTTGTGAGCGCAGAGTGCCACAGCTTCTGGGAGGCACTGGTGAGCCTGAGTCCAGCACAGAGCCGCCAGTCCTGCTGCTCCTCGAAATGCGTCCTTCTTGGCTTTCTCTCCACTGGGCGTGAGGCCTCGGAGGAGGCCACAGGGCAAATGGCCCCATAGAGGGAACTGGGAGGCTTCCAGGCATCGGATTAGAGGAGGAGCTGGCAGCCTCGGGACGGCCCTAGGCAGGTAACGAGTTCTCTTTCCATGGCCTGTCTAATTGCAAGACTTCAGGGGCATCTACGTCCCTTTGACACTCCTTTTATAGCGTCTTCAAGTGATGCCCCTCTTCGCCTGATTTTCTTTGTTATAGCGTGTCATTTATGTTGGGAGCATAAAGCATGTTGGGTCAAGTGCATTGTACAGCTTGTTGGTCAGGTTGCTGGGACTAAATTAGGGAGACTGAATATCAGGCAACTAGCTGGGCTGCTTTTAGGGCTTTCTGTATAATAAAGAGGGTTATTTTTAAAAGATGAATTTTCCCATATCTGAACCAGAAAATTCTATGACAACCAGAGCATTCGTGAACTCATTTGCCGCTGCCTCTGCCGTGAGCATTTCCATAGCCAGGCAGCCACGTTGCAGGTGGTGCTGAGTGGGGACCGGGAGGGGGCATCCCTAGCAAGAGCCCGAGGTGCTATCCCAGACAGGCCTGCGGCAGAGATGAGCTCTGAAATGTTTAACGTAATCTGCAACCTCCCACTCATGACTGAGGGGAAAGGGTTTGTAATCAGCGCTGGGAAGGTGGTCAGCCTAAGAGCTGGGTAGACTTGCCCTGAGCATTCTGTTGTTGTTGTTGGGTGTCTGGTGCATTCCGACTCACAGAGACCCCATGTGACAGAGAAGAACTGCCTCACGGTAATCTTTAGGGAAGCGAATCACCAGGTCTTTCTCTCGTGGATCAGCTGGGTGAGTTGAAGAGCCAACCTTTCAGTTAACATTCTAGGAGGAAGGAAAAGATCGCTGATGTGTGCCTTGCTTAAACCATGTTTTCTTATACTTTGTAACAGACAAGGCTAGCCACTTCACTCCATCTCAGTTTTTTCTTTTCTAAAATGGCTATGTTGGTCTTTTATTTTTGAATTACCAAAAATACTGCACAAATAGATTCTTGCTGTAAAAGAATATCTCTAACACTTTGTCAAGTCCCCTGCCCCCCCCAATACTCACTCTTTTCTCTCCTCTAAGATTATCCCCGCAGTAGTTTTCTGTATAACTTACCAGTTAAACGACATATTTTCTATTCGTCCCAGCTTTTAGGATAAGCCCTGGCACATAGGAGCACGATAAATTCTCATTTGACGGTTCATGTATTGCTGCTTAACAATACCTTTCTCTCAGTGGAAGGATAAAATGATACGTGGGGGATGTGAACAACTCTTTTAACACTTAGAAAAGTCTGAAAGAGTTTTACTCATTTTTACCATTATTATTTTTGTGGTTTTTTTTTTTTTTTTTGGCTATGGTAAATAATAATATTGATAGCAACCTTCCACCCATTAAACTGCAGTTTGGCCAACTAGTGGTTTGAGATTTTCTCTTTAACGCCAACAAAAATAGCCTTGTTCTGTAAAAAAGATAAAAGGAAAGGAAATTAACTAGATAGATAGATAGGTAGATGGATAGATGATAGCTACCTAGCTAACTAGATAAAGTGGTTGGTCCCGGGAAGATGGGATGAGAGTGACAGTGATTCCTTTTTCAGTCAGTGGATAAGAGATGCATTCAAAGACGGGCTCATTTTCAGTCTCTCTTTTAGCCTTCTGTAAAAAGATGGCCTTTCATTTTTCCTCCATACATTATTAAGAGACAAGTGAATAAGAAAAAAACTCACTATGAACAAGATA
The DNA here is from genome assembly GCF_000243295.1 of Trichechus manatus latirostris. Taxonomy (NCBI): domain Eukaryota; kingdom Metazoa; phylum Chordata; class Mammalia; order Sirenia; family Trichechidae; genus Trichechus; species Trichechus manatus. Next base: position 13,024,538 of record NW_004444001.1, on the reverse strand, counting down.
ATATGGGTCATGGAGAGAGGGTTTAGAAAGAAGGTGTTATAAGCAATGTCAACCCCAAGACTAATTACAAAACACATTTAGTTGCTACTTGGAATTTTCTTGCATTTTTCCAAGGATTCTCCACCCCCAACTAGAGGGCCACTTGGCCCGGTTGATTTGGACATTCTACTCTTGTTGTTGACAGGTGCTGTCGAGTGGGCTGCTACTCATAGTGACCCTATGTGCAACAGAACGAAACACTACCCAGTCCTGCGCCATCCTCAAAGTCATTGCTGTTTGAGTCCATTGTTACAGGCACTGTGTCATTCCATCTTGTTGAGGGTCTTCCTCTTTTTCGATAACTCTCTACTTTACCTAGCACGATGTTCTTCTCCAGGGACTGGTCCCTCCTGATAACATGTCCAAAGTACATGAGATGAAATCTCACCATCCTCACTTCAGGAACATTCTGGCTGTACTTCTTCCAAGACAGATTTGTTCATTCTTCTGGAAGACCATGGTATATTCAATATTCTTTGCCAATACCATAATTCAACTGCATCAATTTTTCTTCCATCTTCCTTATTCATTACCCAGCTTTCACATACATATGAGGCAACTGAAAATACTATGGGTTGGGTCAGGTGCACCTTAGTCTTCAAGGTGACCTCTTTGTTTTTTTACATTTTAAAGAGGTCTTTTGCAACAGATTTGCCCAATGCAATGCGTTGTTTGATTTCTTGACTGCTGCTTCCATGGGCTTTGATTATAGATCCAAATGAAATTCTTGACAACTTAATATTTTCTCCATTTATTATGATGTTGCTTGGACATTCTGTAGCGCTTTCTAAAGGACCATCCACCTTTGTTAAATTTGCCTGCTTTGGTCTCACTTCCCCACCCATGGCTAATTTGATTAGTCATTTCACCCTACTCCATGCATGGTGTTAGCTTCATGACAGAGAGTTCCACTGAGGCCATGTAGATTAATGCAACACTTAATGAGTGTGACTTTAATGGCTTACAATGTAGAAATCTCACTCAATGCTCCATGTGGTTAGGGACATTCAGGAGCATGTTAATAACCACATGGGTTGCCACCTACTGTGGCTGGTGGGGCCAGTCAGCCTCCTCGAAGCATTATAAATTCAATCTCTTATATGCAACTTTTTCATTCTCAGAAGACTTTCATACCTCTTCTTTCACCATGTCACAGGTCAAACAGGTATTTTACGGAACACAAATTTGAGAGGTTCTGAAGGGTTATTTGCCCAGGATCACATCATGAATCCTTTTGGGACACTGAGATGAGAACAAACCTGGATCAACAGCTTTCCAGTCCCATTCTTGTTGAATAGTGTAAGGATAAAAACCATGCAGAGCAGAGGATTAATGTGATTGGCTGGATTCTGTCAGCTTTGTAGCAACGTGGTAGATCTTTTGCTGGGAAACAAGATAGACCAAGCTATTGCCTGGTCCAGATATTAAACTGGTTGCTGTCAAGTCGATTCTGACCCCTGGAAACCCCATGTGTGTCAGAGTAGAACTGTACTCCATAGGGTTTTTCAATGGCTGATTTTTCAGAAGTAGATGGGCCAGGCCTTTCTTTTGAGGCACTTTGAGTGGACTCCAACCTCCAACCTTTTGGTTAGCAGATGAGTGCATTAACCATTTGTACCACCCAGGGTGCAAAACATCCAGATATTAGCCTATCCTAACACCTGCTGTCTGCTAATATCATCCCCTAAAAAAAACCAAACGCATTGCCGTTGAGTTGATTCTGATGCATAGCAAGGATTTGGACAGAGTAGAGCTGCCCCCTAGGGTTTCCAAGGAGAGGCTGGTGGATTTGAACTGCCGACCTTTTGGTTGGCAGCTGGGCTCTTAACCCCTGCACCACCAGGGCTCTGGTTAGTATCACCGCAGGAGCTTAATAAAAAGAAAACAGTGCTCAGACCCCACCCCAGACCAGTTAAATTAGAATCTCTGAGGAAGGGTTCTGAGCATGGTATTTTTTATTTATTTATTTATTTTTAACTTCAAAGTGATTTCATTATACAGTTAGAGTTGAGAAACACTGAGCCCTGACTATTAAAGACGAAGTGGCTCAGTTGAGAAACAGAAGCAATACCAGTCATGAAACTGAGAAAGTGGGGCCAAAAGGGCCAGTTGCTGTGAGCACCATCATTAGAAAGAGGCTGCTGCTGTTTATCAGAAGAACGGACTCATCTGCAAGTGAGCTTGAAGAGACATTTCCAGCCCCCCACCCAGTGGCACTGCCTGTTGAGTTTAAATCGGAACACCCCAATGACTTGCCGCAGATACGTTGGCTCCCTGCTACTTGTGGATTTTACAAAATCAGATTAAATGTTCTAGGTAAACAGGATATGATCTTCTAGTGCCAAATGATTATGGAGATCATAAATTTAACTTAGGGTCGCCTTCAACATGTTGTTGTGTCCCAATCCCAAGAAAATGAAAAAAAAAAAAAAGAAATATCAATTGTTATATGCATAATCTGACCCTTTCTAGATTGGTCTAATTCTGGATCAACAATTAATTGGGGCTTTCCTTTTTTAATTTCTACAGCCTCCTCCCCGCTCTACCCCACGTTTCTTTATATAGTTCCAGTAAGTGTCAATCATTTGTGTTGTCTGTCTCCTTTTATAGAGAGCCCAGGGAGGTAGGGGACTTTTCATATTTATCTGTTTCCCCAGTGCCTGCAAGTTTTCTGCACGTAGTAGGTACTCCAGGAAGGTTTGTTGAGTTAAATGTCTGCACTGGCTTTGAGCACGGTATGAATTCACAAGTTAATTACTAACGCAGCATGTTCAGTTCAGATCGTATGACTTTGGTCTTGATGGTTAAAATAGTTGAGATCTTGCCTTTTAGCTCTTTCCAAAAAGATAACCAGAAAAGTGAAACCTTTAAAATCCTAGCTTAGTAGAAGCACCTACACTGGAGAGACTTGCCAAGTGCTGTGGAACAGTAAATGCAGGTGATCCTTCCCCTTAATCAGTTTATGCTCTTAATGGGAGGCAATGCACAGGCATTGCGAATTTTAATACTAAAAGGTAGTATTTATTGAGTGCTTGCGATGTGTCAGGCACCATGCTCAGTGCTTTCCAAAGATTAATAATGCATTAAAAAACAAAACAAAAAACAAACAAAAAACAAACAAACAAAAAACATGGCAACTCCTGTAGAACTGCACCCCATAGGGTTTTCTAGGCTATGATCTTTTGGAAGCAGATCACCAGGCCTTTCTTCCAAGGCACCTCTGGCTGGATTCAAACCGCCAACCCTCTGGTTAGTAGTCTAGCTCTTAATTGATTGCACCACCCAGGGTCTCCCATTTAGTTATTCCAATAATTCTATCCCACAGGTGCTATTATAATCTCTATTTTATAGATGAGGAAACACACAAAGGTTAAGTAAATTGCCTGAGGCACAAAGCTAGCAAGTAGTGAGTTGGGATTCCAGTTCAAGCAGTCTGAGTTCAGAGTCCATACCCCTAATTACTGTGCTGTGTTAAAAACCACAACAGTACTGCCAAATGATCCACATGGCAGTGCCAGATGAGTAGCTGAGAAGAAATGTATCTCTGGAGAAGAAAAGAGTTCAGACTTTGGCAGCTGACTTGGCTACTTACAGCTGTGCAACTTTCAGTGACTTACTTAATTTACCCAAGCCTCACTTTCTTCATCTGTAAAATGGGGATAATGATAGTTCTCACAATATAGGATTATAGCAATTAAATGAATGCATGCAAAGTGCCTAAAGCCTGGCATAAAGTAAGTGCTTGAAAAATGATAGCTACAGTTATTGTTATAGTTATAGTTATATGCTGCAAAAGACCTCTTTAAAGGGTTGAAAAGCAAAAATGTCACCTTGAAGTCTAACATGGGCCTGACCCAAGCCATGGGGTTTTCAATCACCTCATATGCATGTGAAAGCTGGATGAGGAATAAGGAAGACCAAGGAAGAACTGACATCTTTGAATTGTGGTGTTAGAGAAGAATATTGAATATACCATGGACTACCAAAAGAATGAACAAACCTGTCTTGGAACAACTATGACCAGAATGCTCCTTAAAGGCAAAGATGGCGAGACTACTTCTCATATACTTTGGACATGTTATCAGGAGGGACCAGTCCCTGGAGAAGGACATCATGCTTGGTAAAGTAGAGGGTCAGTGAAAAAGAGGAAGACCCTCAATGAGATGGACTGACACAGTGGCTGCAACAATGGGCTTAAGCATAACAATGATTGTAAAGATGGCGCAGGACTGGGCAGTGTTTCATTCTGTTGTGCATAGGCTCTCTATGAGTTGGAACTGACTCGAAGGCACCTAACAACAACAACAAGTTATTGTTGTTATTACTAGGTGAATAAACCAGACCTGAAATGATGAGTAAAGCTCAAAAAGGAGGAATAGAACTTTTCAGTTGCCAAGAATAGCATGAGAAAAAGTCATGACCCAGCATTTATTGTTAATATTTATGACGTATTTTAAGGAGCCTTAGTGACTCAGTGGTTAAGCACTGGTCTGGTAACTGAAAGGTCAGTGGTTCGAACCCAACAGCAGCTCTGTGAGAGAAAGATGTGGCAGTCTGCTTCCGTAAAGATTATAGCCTTGGAAATCCTACAGAGCAGTTCTTCTCTGTCCTATAGTGTTGATATGAGTCAGAATCGACTCGAGGGCACACAACAACATGACATACTTTGCAAAATAAACTACAATAAAAGCTTGTTATGAGCACCGTTAGGTCAGTCTGTTCTAAGTCCAAGCGTTATGGAAGATAACTTCGGCAGCGCTAGGCTGACATTAGATTGTGGTGATCTTGAATGCTAGGTGAATTTGCTCAAATATCCTCTGGGAATTTGAGAATTTAAACAATTTGAATATGATATAGTGGCAATCTATGAAAAGTACTACCCTAGGCAAATTCATCAACTCCTGGTATGTTTGATTACTGGATGAGGAAGAAAGGAGGAAAGGGACCCATTCACGTTACTGCATCCATCCAGGTGTGGGATGATAACATCCAAACCAAGGTAATGGCCAGGGAAAAGAAAAGCAAGCTATGAGAGCATCTGCAGTGGAGTTCGCAACAGGACTTAGAGTCTGGTCGAATCATTGCTCCCACCCCTGCCCTCACTTCTTGTGTCCAAGAATGCCTGTGGGGTTTTGAGCCTGGTAAACTGGAAAAAGAAGTGAGCAGTTGGTGAATCTGGGAAGAGATGGGATTGAGGGCAGCAGTAGGAAAGAAGAAGATGACAAGTTCAATTTTAGACTAGCTGGATTTAGACCCAGGTGGAAACAGTACAGTTGGAGAGCTGCTCCTAACAATTAGCAAAGAGGTCAGGGTGGAAATAAAGTTTTAGGAATTATCACACAAATTGATAATTAAGACTATGAAAATAGACAAGCTCCCTAAGAGAAAGGGTGTCAAGAGAGAAAGTCAAGGATAAGAGAGAGATATTGGGCAGGGCCCACGGTGAGGAGGTTGCATGTAGATGAGAAGAGGTTGTTGAAGGAGATGGAGAAGGAGCAGTAACCGGGATGATGAGAGAACTAGGAAAGGGAAAAAAAACCAAACACTTGCCATTGAATTGACTCCAGCTCATAGTGAACTCATGTATGTCAGAGCAGAACTGTGCTCCATAGAATTTTCAGTGGCTGATTTTTCAGAAGTAGATTGCCAGGCCTTTCTTGCGAGGTGCCTCTGGGCGGACTTGAACCTCCAACCGAAGGGAAAAGAGAGTGTCACAAAAGAGGAAGCAATAAATGGTGTCAGGTACCGCCAAGAAACCAGGAAGAACGAAGACTAGTGTATGTTATTAGGTTTGTTAATTAGGTTGTCAGTGATGATGGAATAAAATATTTTTTGTCCTGGGGTGGGGACTTAAAACCACATTATCCAGATGAAGGAAATCTTGGAACTGCAATGACTTCTCAGAGTATCATACCTTTGGGAAAAAAAAAAAAGAATAATGCTTTTTTTTTTTTTTTCTTTTTGAGTAGCACATACATTATTCTTAAAGTCTAACAAAATCCCTAAGGGTTGTATATTACCATTTCCTGAAAAAGAAATGAACGCTTAAGAGGAGAAGTAACTAACCAAGGACAGCAAAGTCTGGTCTCAGGGAGATAGAGAGGAAGAGGTGATGAAAGGAGGAATCGCAGAGGGCCAAGATGGTCCTGCCAATTGCTAAGTGTTGGAATACTGTTTTTTTTCTTATTGTACTTTATATGAAGGTTTGCAGAACTAACTAGCTTCTCATTAAACAGTTAGTACACATATTGTTTTATGACATTGGTTAACAACCCCACAACATGTCAACACTCTCCCTTCTCGACCTTGGGTTTCCTCTTACCAGCTTTCCTGCCCCTCCTGCCATCTAGTCCTTGCCCCTGGGCTGGTGGGCCCATTTAGTCTCGTTTTGTTTTATGGGCTTGTCTAATCTTTGGATGAAGGGTGAACCTCAGGAGTGACTTCATTACTGGAATACTTTTAAACCATGTGATACATCAGTGCTGCCTCGAGCCCCTGAGTAGCCCAAATACCCTCCCACCTCTGCCTCAGTCACCCAGTCTTTCCTATTGGGCTCCCCTACAGGCCTTCCATTATTCAACAATGAGATTGTTAAGATCTGGCCCAGTAGGAGACCCCTAAGCCCCTGAGCCTGAACAGTAACCAGAGGCAGTTCTGATTGGTCAGTTATTACTATTAAAACACTCTATTATTATTATTTTTAATAGACTTTATTTTTTGAGCAGTTTCGGGTTTATAGAAAAATTACACAAAAAATACAGAGTTCCCATATACCCACTATCTCTCCTGTCTCCTGTCTCTCCCCTGAACAGTTTCTCCTGTTCTTAATATCTTGCATTCGTATGGAACATTTGTTACAACCAATAAACTGATGCTGATACATTATTATTAGCTAAAACCTGTAGTTTACAGTGGAGCCCTGGTGGTACAGTGGTTAAGAGCTCAGCTGCTAACCAAAAAGTTTGCAGTTCAAATCCACTAGCCACTCCTTGGAAACTCTATGGGACAATTCTACTCTGTCCTATAGGGTCGCTGTGAGTCCGTACTGACTCAATGGCACCTAACAACAACAACAGCACAGTTTACAGTAGGGTTCACTCTTTGCATTGTACAGTCCTGTGGGCTTTGGACAAATGCATAATATGTATCCACCACTATAGTGTCCTGCAGAATAGTTTCACTGCCCTAAAAATGCCTTGTGCTCTACCTTCCAGAATTATTCTGAATCTGACCTAATAAGCAGTAGAACCATAGAATCGTAGGGCTTGGACATGAACCCAAGCCCCTTGACGCAGCCAACGGCAGGGCTACCCTCAATCTGCAGTTGGCATGCACCCCTAGCATTGTCTTGCCAGGGCTCAGGGAAATCCCTCTACATGGTAAATTAAACTAGCAAGATAGACTAGATAAGAGCAGAGTTAGGAACTTAATGTTTTCGTAAAGATGGCAATCTTTTACTTGAAGGTTAAATCCCCCAGTGACTTACTACAAGGAATGAAGGATAAAAGGTTATCAATACTGCACACATGTGCAGTGCATTTTGGAAAACTTGACCCCATTGTGTACAAACAAATGTCCCTCTGTAATCTGATAGTACTGAGCCGCCCTGACACAATGCTGCTGAGGGAACTTATTTCCAGGCAAAGGAAAACTAAATGGAAAAAAACAATTTTTTTCAAGACAGTTCTTTAATTGGTATTGTGTTTCGTGTTTGCTTTAAGTAAATATTTAGCTTATAGGTCTGCATGTGCAAGAGATGAATCATCAAATTAAATAAGGTCAGCAAAGATAAGTCTTATCACTTCTGCAGTTGAAAATATGGATATATGAAACCAGGTTCTTAAAGTCACATTTGAGGGTTTGGGAATGTTATTGATGACATGCAATATTCTTATTGCAACCTCATGTCTCAGGGAGATGAGCAAAGAGTAATAATAACAGAAACATTTGCAATGATAACCCACCAACCTGTTGCCATTGAGCCGACCCCGACTTATAGCGACCCTAAGTGTGATAGTCCTCCTGAAATTTGGTAGTCCCACTCATCATTCACCAGCAAGAGGAACTCTGCTTTGAATTATTCCCTAGTAGAGCAGTATAGTAGAAGTAGTATACATCTAGTGTAAGTGTCTATTTATTTTTAGTCTTTATCTAGCCTCTATTTTGATCAGAAGTACTTATATAAAAAATAGCTGTGTGAGCATGTAGTCTGTGCCCTAGAACATGGGTATGCCCTTGGCTTCTTTGAAGGGTACAACAACTTGTCCAGTTAACCATCCACAGGCCAAGGATTAGTAGGTGGTCTTAGCTTTGCTTGATAAACCAGCACGCAATCCAAAGTTTCCTTTGTTGAAAAGAAAGCTGTGCATACAACAGCACCTACTGTGCATGACACACTAAGCTAAGCAATTTAGATATAGGAAGATGGAATTCTTTGGTCTCCAAACTCAGCTGGGCCTTCTATACTGCCCAGCTTCCTACTGTGCTTTCTTTGTCAATTTGATCTGCTTCTCTCTAGAATGACTATTTCAGAAGTTTTCTGTCCTCCAGCCTCTAACCCACTCTGTTCTTACTTGACTCTCAGAGGCGACTTGCCTCTAAATTCAGAGAAAAAGAGGCCCTCAGATGAGAACTATTTCAGCATCTCACCATATGACTGCATCTGTCCTCTTCTCCTTCCCTCCTCTCTCACGGATCAGCTGCCTCACCTTTCATCTTGGAGGAATTCCTCCAGCTGGCTCTGGTTCCCATCCCCTCTCCACCATCTCAGGGACCTTGAATTATCAACCAATAACTTAGAACCTTAAGCTCTTCCTCCTGTTCCTCCATTCCCTCCTGCTCCTGCCTGTTTTTCTTAGCTCAGTACAACTCATGCTTCAGAGTCAGCTCAGTTAAATACTTCTTCAGAGACACCTTCCATAAACGCCCAAGCCTAGATCATGTCCCTCTGCTACAGGCTATATTAGACAGTTCAGCACAGTAGTTAAAGGATGGGCTCTGGATTAAACTTCCTAGGTTCAAATTCTGGCTCTGCTACTTACCAGCTTCGTGATCTTGGGCAACTTGTTTAATTGTTCTGTGGCCCAGTTAATTATATATCAAATTAGAGCCACTTGATTGAAATTGTTGTGTGGATTGAATGATTTAATACAGGGCAATTTTCAGTTCAATGCCTGGCATATAGTAAGTTCTCCACCAATATCAGTATTAAGATTATTAAACAATGAATTGAGTAATTGATTCTTTAATGATGTTAGTTGTTAAAGCTTAGGGTCACTGAGTCTAAGCTCTTTGGAGACAGGGACCATACCTTTCTTGTTAACTGTTTCCTAGCACCTAATGGAGTAGCTGGCACTTAGTAAAATGAAAAAAAGACAAAAACAAAAACCCATTGCCATGGAGTTTATTCTAACTCACAGCGACCCTATGACTCTATCGGACAGAGTAGAACACCTCATAGGGTCTCCGAGGCTGTAATATTTTACGGAAGCAGATTGTCTTATCTTTCTCCCGAGTTACTGCTGGTGGGTTCAAACTGGTGACCTTTCGATTAGCAGCAGAGCACTTTAACCACTGTGCCACCAGGGCTTCTTGACACATAGTTGTTGTTGTTAGATGCCATTGAGTCAGTTCCGACTCATAGTGACCCTATAGGACAGAGTAGAACTGCCCCACAGGGTTTCCAAGGAGTAGCTGGTGGATTTGAACTGCCGACCTTTTGGTTAGCACCCGAGTTCTTAACCACTATGTCACCAGGGCTCCTGACACACAGTAGGACTTACTGTCAGTGAATTAATATATAAATGACTAAATCAGCAAGGAAATAAACAGATTTACCTCATGTAATGCTTATGACAATAAGTATAATACAAGTAGGAAGACTACAGGCCTAGATTAAGTATGGAGGTTCAGAGGAAAGAGGGACTATTTATAGCTGGACAGATCAGAGAACCATCCATCCTGACAGATGGATAGAATTTGGATACGCAGTGATTGGCCTAGGGACAGGGGCAGTAAGAGATGGAGATTAACAAACCAGGTAAGTGGCAGGATTATTTTTTTTTCACCAAACACTGAAAAAAGAGTTCGGCAATAAGAACTTACTCTTCCCCTCAGGATTAATTTGCAAAGATTAGTTTTTGGCTTTGTACTTTTGCATGAACACTGGGAAATCTCTTGCAATATTTTAGGTAGCTTTCATAGTGAAAACATGGTTGTTGTTGTTATTAGCTGCCATTGAGTTGATTCCAACTCATGGAGATCCCATGTGTTGATGTTTACTAAAAAAAGTCTCTCTTAAAAAGAAAATCCAGGTCACAGAGGGTCTTGAGTACCAGACAAAGTGATTCTCTTTATTTTGGAAGCAGTGAGGGCTGAACAGGGAGTGATGCAGTGAGAAGGGTGCTTCAGGAAGATCAGTCTTACATCCATATAGATGACAGGGCAGAGTGGAAAAAACTGGAAGCCTTGGTGCATGGGAGGGGCAGTGAAGAGATGGGTTGAATAAATGCAACAGGTAGTTCAGTGCCTGTAGAAAGTGCTCAACAAACATTAGTACTATTAACTCTGACTTGTGTGCTGATTCTGACCGTGTATATTCTTACGCTCTATTCAGACACACCATCACATGCATCAAGAATCCTTTCTTCAAGTTGCTCAAAAACATGCCCAGAGGAAACACTCGATCAATATTGAACAACAGACCCGAGGGTCACACTTGCTCTTTTTAAATGCTAAAAATAAAAAGAAGTATCATTTTTATTGAATTTCAACTTTCACCAGGCCCTTTTGTGCTTTGTGCTTTGTATACGTGATCTCTGACCTTTACAACACACTGCAAGGCAGGTACTATGGTCCTCATTACTCAAATCAGGAAACTGAGGCTCAGCAAGGTTAAATGTTCTGCCCACAGTTCTTAAGAGGTGAAGCTTGGAACTAGAATGCAATCTTGTTTCACTTCAAAGCCGTGACCTTTCTACTATATTCTGTTACAGGAAGGCAGGAATCACCTGAGCCCTAAAGCCATCACATTCGTTCCCCCTCCAAGTCAGAACAAAAACAACTCTGACTTCTTTGGTGATGCTCAGAATATGAAGGAAATTCTCCTCCTAGTTGGTCCCAGGGGTGTTCAGAAGAATAATGCCTCCCCAGCACCATAGCTGAGCCTACCTTACAAGTTTGTGCAATTTGCTCAAGGAAACTGCAAAACATCACCTTTTTAGCATTGCTTTTTTCCCTTTGAAATAGAGACAACTACCTCTACTTATGCTGTTCCCCTTTACTGGACACTCTCTTTTCTTTCCCCATGGCCACTGAAACATTGCCCATCTGTCAAGGTCTGGCCAGAGATACCGTTCCTTGTTAAACCTTGCCCCAGAGCTTGCCCATCTCCCTACCTTTTCTCATCTCTGGTCACACTTACCATTTGCACCCTGTGGCTCACTTTGGAGACAGGCCAACTTGTAGTCAGGTCTCACTTTGTTACTTACGAGCTGGGTGGCCTGGGTAAGTCCTTTAACCTCTCAAGTCTTTGTTTTCTCTTCTGTGAACTGGGATTAAAATACATACTTCATAGGGTTACTACAAGAGGTAAATCAAGTGAAACAGACTATTTATTGCACTTAGCGTACAGCCTGGTATATAGTAGACATTTAGTAAATAGTGTCTGTTAATCTTATTTTTTTCTTTAATTGCTTTGTATGTTTCATGCCTTCCCAACTAGATTGAAAGCTTCTTGAGGACAAGAACCATGATTCATTTAAATTTATGAATGCATAACACAGTTTTCAACTTATAGAAAGTAGTCTACATTTATAGGTTGGAAAATGTGCAAAAAATTTATTTTGTATGAGATATATAACATAATCTCAAATAATAACCTAGGCTATTGAATTTCATCAAGAAATATTGGGTAGATCACCACTGAGTCCATATTTCCATTAATCCATTCATTAATCAAACACTGATTGTCTCTTATTGCATCCTTCTCAAGATTCTATTTCTACGAAGCCTCTTTAGCAGAGGGAGAGCTATCAGCTGGTGATGGAAGGTGCCAGGAGTGGGCTGGGGAATGTGGAGAGATCAATGCAGTGGTGAAAATGTGGATCTGGAGACCTCAAACCTCCTTGTGCATCAGAAGCAGCTGAAGGAGATATAGCCATCGCCCTCAGAGATGCTAATTCAATTGGTCTTGGGTGGTATTAAAACAAAAAACAAACAAAAAACCTCCCTAGGTGATTGTTCTGATGTGCAGCCAGGGATAAGAACCACTGAAGCAGAAGATGCACAAATACTCCAGGAAGCTTCCTTCCAGGGTGGTAGTATCTAGGAATGCCAAGGAGAGGGATTGCGTGCTGGGCTGAAGCCAGGAGCAGAGCCCTGCACTGGAGGAAGGAGGAGGCACCTGGGCAGAAGCTGATGGAGCTTGGGCTGCCCTCCCTTCCACTTCTTACCTTCCCACTCTCCAAGAGAATCCAAGGGGAGTATCAAAGGCTGGGCTCCCCAGTGGAGAGCAGGGATGAGCTTCCCAGAGAGCACAGGAAAACAGAGCTAAATCATTTCCGCAGAGAATTCCACTACTGCCCTATTTGGGAAGAACTTGGAGTCACAATTTGATGAAGACACATTAAGTCATCAGATATCACAGATGTAGCCACTTTGTGAGCATGCTTTGAACCTTGCAAGGCACACAGACCTATTTACTCCCTCCCATCCTCCATCCTCCAATAAGGTCTGGGCAGGTCAGGGCCAATGGAGTGTTTCCAAAAACAGAGGTGATCTTAAGCATCAAGTGTTTCTAAGATTTTGGAGACCAGTTCCCTGATGGGTTTCAGGCCACTTTCACAATAATAGTGCCTGGCGCATAATCACTCTGCAAAATAATGTTATTATTGACTGCTTCAAGGAATACAGACCCTTCATTCTCCAAATCTGATGCTGCTGAGAATCCCAATGACTCATTCCTGGCATATGATGTCAGGGCATGCTTTATTTTCCCTCCCTCTCATCTAACTTAACAGACAGGAAAAGAGGCAGAGGAGACAAGGAAGTTGCTCAGCACCATGGAGTTAATACTGAGGATTAAGTCATATTTCTCAGCTATTACTAAGATATCGTCAGGTACATAAGTTGGCAAGTTTTTGAAGGAAGTGTCCAGGATTTTAATTTAAATAGGGGAAGAAATTGAGAATGACATCAGGTAGTTTTCTTTCTTTCTCTGCCTGTGTTTCTGTGTCTCTCAGTCTTTGTCTGTCTGCCTTTTACTCTAGGAATTTTACAATAAATATAAACTTCTAGGGGATTTACAGTTAAAGGGGCCCTACCGAAGACATTCAGTCCCTGGATGGTGCAAAGGTGTGCATGCTAAGTGAAAGGCTGGAAGTTCGAGTTCACCCAGAGGCAGCTTGGAAGAAAGGCCTGGCAATCTACTTCTGAAAAACCAGCCCTTGAAAACCCTATGGAGCACAGTTCTACTCTGACACACATGGGATCACAATGAGTTGCAGTTGACTTGAAGGCAACTGGTGCTGGTACTGAAGACATTTCTTTTAATGTGGGAGGCAACACCATGCTTTTAACTGGATAAATAAGGATTCTTTTTCCCCATTAGCCAAGTAAACAAGCTCCACTGGCTCCCTCACAAGTGAGAACAGCTGTGAGCTGCAGAATTTATATAGGTAAGAAACCTTTATCTTAGGGTCACCCCCAAATATAGTAACAGTGCCAAAGATGAGCTGATTTTCAGCTGGTACCACCTTTCCAATCTGTCAGGCACATGCCATACTAATTGTGAAATATTTTGAATATTAAACCTGTTGCTGTTGAGTTGATTCTGATTCATAGCGACCTTAGAGGACAGAGTAGGACTGCCCCATAGGGTGTTACCTCCCCTCAAAAGTGGTAACAGTCTCTTTTCTTTCAAGTGGAGAACCCCTTGTCTTTGGGTTTGCTGTGTAAGTGACAATTGTATGTTGTTCGTGTGATTCCTCCATATCCAGAGGACGCCTCCCTCCATGGTGGGATCTTCCCCATGTTTCTGTTTCTATTGACTTGTGATTTTATTGTCATCAAATTCATCAAGAGAGATAAGAATGCCAGTTTAATCAATTTGAGAAGAATTGTCTTTGGGGAAAAAAAGAGAGGGCAGTAGTATTGGCTGGTGGCCTATACAAAAAGACCAGACAGTTGAGGACACTGTAATTCTTGCTAACTCTGACAAAAAGAAGGTACTGCCAACAATTAGAAGTGGTGGGAAGACATAGAGCCAGCTCCAGTCACTCCAGTGCTAGGCTCCTTCCTGGGAGTCAGGTATTTAGGGAAGCTCATTGACTTTTCAGTTACTAAGTCCTGCCCCCTTGACCAACTGCCTCAATAAGCAGCCCTGGTGGCACAGTGATTAAGAGCTTAGGCTGCTAACCAAAATATCAGCAGTTCAAATCCACCAGCTGCTCCTTGGAAACCCTATGGGGCAGTTCTACTCTGTTCTATAGGGTCGTTATGAGTTAGAATCGACTCTACAGCAATGGGTTTAGTACGATGCAGTAAGTTGGGACCTGAAAAGATTAAGTTGCCTCCTAAATATTAGATTCATTCCAGGAACAGTTAGAATCACCAGGCTAAATCAGCCTGTCCAATACCCACAAAACCCTACTCCCTTTCAAGAAGGGAGGGCAAACTTCTAATAGAGCACTAATCAATGAACTGCTATAATTTCCCTATAGCGGACACATCTGGTGGCAAATATCTATTCCTGGAACCTAAACTGCAAAGCATTTCCCAAAACCATTGGGTTGCAGAATTTTAAAAATGTATTTGCTTGTCAAAATTGCAAACTGGGTCAGCTTTCCAAGGTCCTATGCTTCCCTCTTTTCTATTAGGGAAGAGGAAAAGGAGGCAGCCGGCAGCTGATGACTGAAATACAATCCCCCCTGGCACGTAAATTGTGGCAGTCATCAGTGTGTTATTCCAGGCAGGCTCCCTGGCGCTCCTGCGCCGCCTCAGCCAAGGCCTCCCTTTCCTGACGGTTGTCCTCTGGATCCCACTGACAGTCAGGGTGGTAATCATTGCAGCCTGCATCTGTGCAGCTCTTCATGGTTTCTAAGGCATTTTCACCTGTATAATCTCATTTGGGAGCCCTGGTGGTGTAGCGGTTAAGAGCTCAGCTGCTTAACCAAAGGGTCAGCGGTTCGAACTAAGCAGCTGCTCCTTGGAAACCCTATGGGGCAGTTCTACTGTCTTCTATAGGGTCGCTATGAGTTGGAATCTACTTGATGGCAAAGGGTTTGGTTTTTTTAGTTTAATCTCATTTGAGGCTCAGAAAACTCTGTGAGAGAATTAGAGCAGGTAAAATTATCCCCATTTTCCAAAGGGGAAAACTTGGACTCAGAGAAGATAAATGATTTACTCAAGAATGCACAGTTAGTTTATAATAATCCTGTATCCTAACCCATGTCTCCTGTCTTTTACCTAGTAAGGAAAGCAGCCTGCATAAAGCAGTGTGTCCTGATCCTCAGACCTACTGGGTTTGGCATTATTCCCAGTGACACCCTACTTTTTCATTGTAACAATAATTAATCTGGCCACACATACATACACAAAAACAACTATTTTCATCACCAGCATTATAGAGAGATCACCATAAAAAAATCAACATATATATGATGGGATATATTACGATACTGGTATTCTATGTTATGTACTATCGGAGCCCTAGTGGCAGAGTGGTTAAGTGTCCAACTACTAAATGAAGGGTTGGCAGTTTGAAGCCACCGGCCACTCTGCAGGAGAAAGGTGTGGCAGTCTGCTTACGTAAAGAGTTACAGCCTTGGCAACCCTATGAGGCAGTTCTCCTATAGGGTCTCTCTGAGTCATAATTCAACTTGACAGCAATGGGTTTATATTCTATAATATGATAAAAGAGTATCTAATATAACATTTTTATGATTTAGTCCAAGATTTTTCATACTAATGGGTCATAGCCTTTTAATTTGAATCATGAAATCAATTTAATGGATTGCTACCAGCGTTAAAAAAAAAAAAAAAAAAGAATACAGGACAGGATGGAATTGAAAATATCAGAGTGCATTGCTTGTAGCAAATGTAACTGTTGTTCTCTGAATCCTTATGTTCATATGTCTGTGTGGGCTGGGTCACAATGTTAAAAGTATTTCTTACTGAGTAGTCTTTCCCTTTGTTTTTTTAATTTTCCCTCTCTCTCCTCTTTCTGCCTTCTTTTTTCTCCTCTCTCTCTTTCTTTATGCATAAATGACATGTACTCAGACATCCACTGCCACCACCACCAGTTGCCGTAGAGTTAGTTCTGACTTATGGTACCCCAATGCCTGTCAGAGTAGAACTGTGCTCCATAGCATTTTCAATGGCTGTGATCCTTTGGAAATAAATCGCCAAGCATATGCTACTTTTGTCCTATTTTCAGGTACTATCCGCACTCCCCACGCCCATCCTCTCCCCACTGCATTATCATTTCCTCACCCAAGGGTCTGGGGCAGAGAATGCTCTCTGAAATTGAAAAGGTCCTTGGGTAGTGTTGTCTTCAAGACAGGGTCTGTTAGTTCTTTCCATGTTTAATAAATCAATTGCTCTCTCTCTCTCTAATACATCATATTTCCATTTCAGACAAGGCAGCTCAAGCCTGAAGCAATGAAGTCCCCAGGGAGCAGCAGTCTGTGCTTCATGCTTATTGTGATTTATTTTTCCCAAGCTACATTAAACTTGAATTTAGAGCCTATCATTCATCCCTCGGTGAGTAAATACACGTCTGCTATATTTTTCCCTGTCATATTTCTCTGAGAATGTCACATTTCCTGGGAATGTCACAGACAGAAAATACTTTAATACAAAACACAACAAAATTTCTAGGGCCTTTGAGAAACTACTGCAAATGTTGGAAGGAAAAGAGGATGAACATAACGGGACATTTTTGTACTTACCGGGCTGCAAACTGCCATACTTTGAAATCTCTGGGGGCATCAAGAGAAGGTTAAAGTAACTTCAAGAGAGATTCCCTCAGGCTTCCCCTGTCAACTGAATTGCAACTTCTAGGCCTGAAGCTCCCACTCTGTGAAATTGAAAACAACAATAACAATAAAGCAGATTGTGGACATTAAGTAGAATATGTGTTCTCAAAGGATTCATTTTAACCTGGACACCAGATTAGAACACATTTCAAAAGGCATTGATCTGTGCATGTGTCAAAATCACAGGATGATATAGCTGAAGGACCATAGATACAATCTAGGACCTTTGCTGACAAATTAGGGGATGATAAGCACCTACTTCTTAAACCAACGCAATCAGTCATTCCTTATTTTGACTGCTTCATCCACCAGAGATGGAATGCGTTACTAGTTGAGAAATCTTGGGAGACTAGTGTAATTCTCTCTGTGTCTCATTTTCCTCATCTGCCAAATGATGATCATAATAAAATTAATTTTCTATGATTGTTATGGAATTAAATTAGTTAATATTTATAAGGAGTCTTAGAACAGTGCCTGCAACATAGTAAATGTTTGCTATAAGTGTTTGCCATTATTATTGTCTCACACTTTAACAGTGTTTTTTCTACTCATATATTTTTAGATATTTTATTCAGTCTGTCACTATAGGTATACATTTTAACATTATAACATGCTTCTCTTTGCCCTACTTGGCACTGTTTAATTTTAATTCTTTGTCTTCTACTCCAATAGTCAATTCTGCTCTTTTCTTTGTGTTTGCCTGATCATTGTTGTTTATTTTTTGTTTAACTTTTAGTATATCACTTTGTTTTATTTGGATCTCTTGTAAACAACATGTGCTTGAGTGATTTTTTTTAAAACCAAATCTGAGCAAATTTGCCTTTAGTTAGGAGATTTTAATTGATTCACATTTACTGTCATGTTTTAAAAACTTGATCTTACTTTGGGGATTTTGTTTAATGACTTTTTACACTTTCATCCTGTTTATGGTTTTATGTCTTCCACTGTTTGGCCTAGGTTTTTTTTTTCATTTTGTTTTTCGCTCCTTACCTGAAAGGTATACATTTTGTTTATATTCTCTTTTAGAAACTACGTTTATACATATGTACACACACACATATGCACACACACATACACACACATATACTTCAAACTATTTTTCTCTAATTCTCACTGTCAAGAATGAAACAATATCTGTTGGTGTTCTCTTTGGTAAAATGAGGAGTTGACAATGCTTTTACTGGGTCTACTATATGAAATTGCTGCCTCCACCACACCTCCTAATTTTGCAGTTTTGTTTTCCATTTCTATGTATTATTTCCCTGTTTCCGAGCATTTCCTCTTAGTAAACTGCTTGCTCTGGCTTTGTGAGTGTCATGCTTCCCTGAAACAGAAGTTTCCTAAAATCTAAGCCCTTTTTTGGTTTACAATAAATTTATTTCAGTGGCAGACACAGAAATCTTTCTACATGCCTGAAAGAGGTTGATGCTTACCAAAAGCTGTTTTATACATAGGAGGAGCTGAGCTGGATTTGTCAGAGATTGGTACAGTTTCTTATCTAAATCTTTCAGACTCAAGAGTGCTGGTAGCACATGAGATGATGAAGAAGCCAACCCCCCTTCCTGGGGATGCAGCCCTTTGCCTGGGTGCAGGTTTGCACCTCCTTGCACCTCCCCCACTATCTCTTCTCCCAGACTCCCTTGGGCAGGGTACAACCTGTACAGTCACATGCAATAGCCTGGTCAGATAAATAGAGGAGGGAAATATTTACGTTTCCCGTGAATTCACTTGGCCAGCGTGGAGCTCCGGTTGTCCAAGAGTGTGGAGAGAAAGTCAGAGCTGAGGTGATCTCAGCATCAGAGTATCTTTGCATCTGTTTCAGAACTTTGTTTGTAATACCCTGAACTGCCACCCGGCTACCATTTTAAGTACAACATGGGGTGATAATTAGCCTTTGAAGTATGAAGATGTATCCCAGTGCTTCTCAGACTTCAGTGTGCACACAGTTACCTAGGGACCTTCTTAAGATGCAGATTTCAAGACCAGACTTACTGGCCTGACAGAGACTGGAGAAACCCTGAGAGTATGGTCCTTGAACACCCTTTTAGCTCAGTACTGAAGTCACTCCTGAGGTTCACACTTCAGCCAAAGATTAGACAGGCTCATAAAACAAAACGAGACTAAACGGGCACACCAGCCCAGGGGCAAGGACGAGAAGGCAGTAGGAGGCAGGAAAGCTGGTAATAGGGAACCCAAGGTTGAGAAGAAAGAGTGTTGACATGTCGTGGGGATGGCAACCAATGTCACAAAACAATATGTGTATTAATGGTTTAATGAGAAACTAATTTGCTCTGTAAACCTTCATCTAAAGCACAATAAAAAAAAGAAATGCAGACTTTAATTCAGTAAATCCGGGGTGGGCCCCTGAGACATTGTATCTCTGACAAGCTGCCTTTGTTACTGCTCCAAGGCCCACATCTGAATAGCAAGGCGGCAGGTTCTCAGCAGCCTTGCTCAGCAGCCTTTGACATCAAGCCTGGGTTAAATACCTTCTTATAGAAGTATTTACTTCCAAATTTTTATGACATACTTATCTAAATTAGATTGTTTTCTCAAAAGTTAAAACACACACATACACACAGGCAAGAGTTTCCAAAACACTATGACACCAAATCAGCCCTCTAGTTGAAGGTATCTCAGGCGAGCATTAACAAACAGCCACACCTCATTAACTCTCACCTCCTAGAAGTACAGTCAACCCAAAACAGTAGGCCTCTGACACTGGCCCTCGCCGGATGGAATGACTGAGGTGAAATCCTAGAGAACAAACTTCTTGGAAAAATCTAAAAACACTTCCAAAAGCTTACTGATTATCTACCTCATACAAATATGCTATTTTTATCGAACCTTATGACATTGTCAGTAGCTGACTGTTTCTGACCTACAAAAACTGCAGTTTCATATGATTTTCCCCTAAAAATGTTCATTATGTGTCAAATTGATTAGGAAACACTTCCATCAACTGCAGTGTCCTCCTGCCAGGTGCTTTGACACAGGAAGTGAGTGGAAAGGTGGAGAGAGGGGGTGGAGTTACAACTGATAGGGAGAAGGTTTAAAGGCAGGCTTTGACCCTCGCTAGCTTTAGAACCTTGATTAAGTTTCATCTTCTGGAATCTATTTCCTCTCCATAAAATGTAGATAATAGTCTCTACCTCACTGGTTTGTTGTGAGGATTAAATGATCTCCTACATGAAACCCTTGGTACAGTGACTAGTACAGAGCAAGTGCCTAATAATTGGTAGTTATTTTCTTTTTTTATATTCTACTATAAATTAGCGTATATGTAAGGAGACATTCTAACAGAACTCTTGCTAAACCAGTTATCTAAATGGAGGGAAAGATACAGATGTTAAATGGGAATTCCAGGTCAAGAAACAGAGGAATGAATGACAGGGCTCTGGCCTGGAAGGGTGAGATTTGGCAATAGCTGGGGCCTTGATGACCCCTGACTTTGTCATCTGGATCCCTGCGGATTTTCTTTTCCATACGTAAACAGCCACCTCTCATTCCTCCACTTCAGGCCACCCACCCACTCACCCCACCCCACCCCACACCCCTCTCCTACACACAGATTATTTGTAAAGTCATCATTTGCAACAGATGGGGCATTTCCTGGAATTGATGACCTTGTCTTTTCCGGCTGAAGCTCGGTCATCAGGAAATCCCCTCCAGAGCTGGCCATTGTCACTCCAGTACTCATATGGGTGCCTCTCAATGGAACAAGCAGAGGGAGGCCCGCTGAAGGCTGTTTTCTTGCCTGAAGTAGATACACAGCTGAGCATTGTGGGCCAATGACAGGAAAGATGCTCCCTTGTGAGTTCTACCCAGCGCCCAGCATTTAAGGAAAAGGGCAAATGTCCCAGTCCCACATTTCCCCAGACGGGGTAAGCATGAGGTCTTGGAGGGCAAGACGGGCCCATGGAGGCCAGCTGGGCACAGGTGTATCCACCACTGCTACCTATTGCACTTAAGCACTTTACATGCTTGTTGTTGCTGCTGGCTGCCGTGCAGTCGGCCCTGACTCATGGTGACCCCATGCACGATGGAATGAAATGCTGCCTGGTCCTGCACCATCCCCATGATCCATTGTGGATCAGACTGTTGTGATCCATAGAGTTTTCATTGGTTGATTTTTGGAAGCAGATTGCCAGGACTTTCTTCCTAGTCCGTCTTAGGAAACAAGTTCAGCGTCATAGCAACCTGCAAGCCTCCACTGACAGAAGAGTGATGGCTGCGCATGCGGTGCATTGGCCTGGACATATTATTTTTCATAATTTGAGAAACTGAGGCTTAGAGTGAGTGAATGACTTAGCCAACTATGAAGAAGCTGAGGTGGTGGGATCCAGTCCATGGTGTGACTCCAGTGTTTGCTCTGTTCAAATCCAGGCCCCCTGACCTCACAGCCCAGCTCTTTATACCTTCTCCTCGGTACACTTCATTCCTGGGAAGGGCACACGTATTCTTCATCCACCCCAACTCCCCCAGAGACTTTATTGCCACTAGTCTATTGTTTTCTCCATTTTCTCTGATGAGTGCACCACTTAAAATAAACAGTGGGTATTCTCACAAAAAAGTGTGAAACCTCACTGTACAATAGACAGGCAGTAGGTAGCAAGAAAGAAGAAGGAGGTGGCGGCAGGATTGTGGAGGCAGCGCTTCCAAAAGATGCCCCTGCAAGTTACAGAGGATCACCCCTGGGATTCAGAAGGTCGGCAAAGCAGGTTTCTCAAAGGGCAGCCTCATGCTGAGTGATGTGCTGGTTAAAAAGGGCAGGTTTCCGCAACCCACCCTGGACCTACTGAATCAGATGGGAGAATGGAGTGAGAGTGGCGGCACGTGTATATTACACTCACAAGGATTCAAAATACCCTGCAAGATAGAACGGAAATATAGCTTGACTTTCACGTCCAACTAACAGCAGCAGATCTTCAATTCATAAGTCCATTGAATCTTGACTTAGGAGAGTGGCCTATAGGTGATCATCAGCAATCACATTCTTCTGGGCTGAGTCGCCCAATCATAACCCAGCAACAGAGAAAGCTTCCCCATGGCTGACAGGCCCAGGAGAACAGGCAGCAGGAATGCAGCGGACGGTCCTTTCCTTCCAACCCCCCAACTGCCTGCCTGGGCACAGAGCCAAAGACAGCTCCAGAGGAAGCTGGGCAGGAACCAGACATATACATTGCCTTTGCTTCCTTTCAGTTCCTGCACATTTAAGTATATCTAAAATAACTTCATTAAGAATGAAGCAACAATTGGAGTTTTGAAATTCCAATCATCATCTGTCATTCCTCTATTCACTTCTTCTAAAAAATTAATGAACTATCAGGTACACAGTCCCTCTCTCCTTCCTAAACAGAAACAAAACCTGCTGCCATCTAGTGGATTCCAACTCATGGCGACCCCATGTGTTGCAGAGAAGAACTGCATTCCATAGGGTTTTCAATGGCTGCCTTTTCAGAAGTAGATCACCAAGCCTTTCTTCTGAGGTGCCTCTGAGTGGACTTGAAGCTTCAACCTTCTGGTTAGCATCAGAGTTCATTAACCTTTGCACCACATGGAGGTGCATGGCTGACTTCTGATATTTTCCTAAAAATATAATTTAGTAGAGGAGAGGAGGAGCCAGGCTAAGAGAGGTAGTCATTGAAAAGGAGGAAGGATTAGGAGGAGGCAAGAGAGAAAATGTACTAGATAAAGAGCCTTGGTCACTAAGACAAACCCACAAACCACAGGGTCTCTCCTGACAAGATGATACCAATGCCTATGTGGACAAGTACAGAATTTGGAGCCAGTAGTTGGGTTCAAATCTTAGCTCTACCAGCCAAAGCTTGTGTGACTTTAGGCAAATTATTTGACCTTTCTGTGCCTCTGTTTCCTCACCAGTGAAATGCGGATAATAATAGTACCTACCTCTAAAATTGCTGTGTAGATTAAATAAGTAATCACACATCAAGTACTGAATAGTGCCTGGCACAGAGTATTGAATAAATCTTAGGAATTGTTATTTTTGTTATTGTTATTAAGTGAAATATCTAGCAAGTCATGGTAGACTACACATATGCCAGAATGAGCTTTGCCTTGGGTGATGTTCACAGGTATGTGGAGTCAAAGGCGATCCATGCCAGTTCTTAAACAAAGAGCTTACGTGATGAAAGGAGATGAACTTTACAACAACTAACCAGGTGGTAGTGTTGGACAGAGTGTTCCATGTGCATGGTGCCGCAGAGCAGTATGCTGTCCTGTCCATCAACAGCACTTGCTATTAACCACAACTCTGCCCAGTGCTTTCATTCATTAATCATTTGATACAACAACCTCAAGAAGTAGACTATTTTTATCCCAGGTGAGGACTGAGGCCCAGAGAGAGTAAGTAACTTGACCAAAGTCACACAGCCGTATTATGGCATAGCTGGGATTTGAACTCAATGGCTGCAGAGTCCTTGCTCTTAACCACTGAACTATGTGATAATAACTAACATTTATTAAGAGCTTACTCTGTGCCATGTGGCAGCACACTTAATCCTTATAACAATCCTATGAGGAGGGCACTATTATGATTCCCATTTTACAAAAGAAAAAACTGAGACTCAGAGAGGATAAGTAACTTTCCCAAGGCCACATAGCTGGTAAGTGGAAAAGCCTTGTACCCAGCTGGCCTGACTATAGATTCGGCTCTACTGCAAAAAGCAGCCATAGAACTATCTAAGAGAAAAAGGACCAGAAGAACAGGAAATAATTTGTAAGCATGCACGAGGATTAAACAGCCCTAAAGCAGCTGAAATATTGAGATGGGGACAGGCTGAGTGCTGAGAAGAGGTCGTAAGATTTGTCTAAAAGGTCATTGGAATGACTCAGGGTTCCAGTCTTAGGCAAAGAGCGCAAGTGTAGAACATTATCATTTATATCTTTTGACAGGACCCAAACCGCAGGAACTCTGAGAAACTCAGATATGGTGATTTCTTCTGCTCCTGGATCTAGAGAATGGCCTATGAAAAAGTGAATTCCCCGGTCATGTTACAGGGGCGACTGCGTTTCATCTTCCCTACCATTCACTTGGTGCTTGCCTGGTATCCCCTGGGTGCCAGGCTGCTAACCCTAAATCTACAACCCTGAATTCAGCATTAAAATGTGCATGGAAAGACTTCTCTAACATTAATTGACAATTCTTTAAAACATTCTTTCAGATTCTCCAGGAACAAGAACTAACTGGGAAAGAGCCACTAAGTAAGAGACAAGCAGGTATGTAAACTCATTCTTTGGCAGTCTCTTCCCATAAGTCCCATCAACTGACATTCTGCAACTTTTTTGAACACTGTGATCCACAGTGTTTAGTATCCAAGCAGCATCAGGGTCAAGAAGTACAGTTCAGTTGCTGAAAGTATTTACAAAGGAACTTTATTCTCTATTAAATGAGATTAAACAAATCAGCAACACATTTTTAAAAAAAGTTGCCGTTAATTCTAACTCATGGTGATCCCATGTATGTCATAGTAGAGCTGTGCTCCATACTGTTTTCAATGGCTGATTTCTCAGAAGTAGGTTGCTAGGCCTTTCTTCTGAGACACCTCTGGGTAGACTCGAGCCTACAACCTTTCAATTAGTAGCCACGCTTGTTGACCATTTGCACCACCAGGGACTCCAGCAACACATCACAATCCCCCTTTTTCTCTCCCATCACCATTCCCCATATCCTGAAGATGTCCCTGTGGCTTTCTCCTAAACTGCCCTCCACCACCACCAAAAAGCCAGCTTCTCGATCTCAACCCAGCAGGCTTTCCTTTAGCCTTGTTGTTTTTAACTTCTCCTATCTCCCAGCACTCCGTTGCTTTATTTTGTGCATCAGTATAGACTCTAGACCTGTGGTTTCCCACTCCTATTTTCTCAACTAAACTCCAAAGAAGTGGACTGGAAAATATAGGACTCTCCCCTTTGGAGCGTTGGGGGAAGTGGAGGGCTGCGAGCACTCGTTCTGTCATCCTTGGTGTCCGGTCCCAAATGTGGGGCCCCACACAAGTGTGAATTTTCCTAGGACCTGATCTTCCTATTTCCACCATAGCAACCTTTCAAAAGCATAAATCTGATCCTCTTATTTCCATCCTTAAAATCCTTTATTGTCTCCCTATTGCCTTGAGGAGAACTTCAACCATCTGCTCATGTCCTACAGAACCCCACATTCCCTTCCTGCCTGATCTCCTTCTGTTCCTTTCACACAGTCGATGACCCAGCCACCCTGGCAGACAGTGTTCATCTCCCTTTGCTTGTCGGGAACTCCCTCTTATGTCTCAATTCAGATGGTTTCCTGTCTGTAAGGTCTCCCATCAGTTCCCATATAACCAGTTGTCATGGAGTCAATTCCAACTCATGGCAACCCCTAGATGACCAGGTCTTTCTTCTGAGGTGCCTCTGAGTGGAATCCAACCTCTAACCTTTCAGTTAGCAGAGAAGCAGTTTAACCATTTGTACCACCAGGGACTTCCTTCCCCCCAGGCAGGAAGGGGCTGCTTTTTCTAGTTTCCCATTGCCCTTGATATGTTTCCATCTTACAGCATTTGTCCCCATGGGTTGTAATTATTTTGCTTCCTGTTTGCATCCCCAGCAGACTTGAGCTCTCTTGAATCTTCTTCATCTTTGTAACCCAAATGCCGAGCCCAGTTTCTCAGTAAATGAGTGAACAAATGAAAAGAGTGCATGGCTCTGTTGTAGCTGTCCCTTTGCAAGTTCATAACATGCAGTCCTGTCCTTATGGGTCTGCTGCCCTAGTGGTTGTGCCAATTGTCTAGAAGCTAAACTTCTTAACTTTTGGCATTAAGTTTAATGAAAAAAAGAATCACTTTTTTTCAGGCATGCTGTGACTCGATCTGTTCAGTGTGTGGTCTAGAAGGGACACTAGGCTGCCACAGGGAGCAGGCTTGCTCTAAGGTCAGGATAGCGGTGTCTGTTAGAAGTCTTTGCATTGCATTGTTGGAAGGAGAATTTGGCCACATGTTATTAAGGTCTTGAAATGCTCGTTGGAAGATCATACCACTGATCATTTTTCCTTTTATTTCTTTTTTCCTTTAGCTTTTCCTTTTCTCTCTTTCCTTCGTCTTTTTTATTCTTTCCCTTCCTTTTCCTTTTCTATTTCTTTCTGTATTAGCCTTTGTTTTGTTGTCCTTATAGAATCCCCTCTAGCCTTTCTCCCCACCTTGCTGAAATGGCTCATAGCACAGACTGTGCTTTCTGAACTTTCAAACAAGCACCATCATCTCTTCCCCATCCCTGACAGCTCCTGAACCCTCTGGCACCCTGTGACAGGAACAGGGCTGGAGATGTGTCCATTGATGTTTTGAAAGACCTTTATCTTTTAAATCAAACTATTTGGAAATGAGTTCCAGCTCCAGGTTTCTGCCAAGTTCTTCTAGGGCTCAGGCTGCCAGCTTCCTGTGGAGCAGTCGGTGACCCCACAGCTGTAAAAGTAACGTCTTCCTGCACTTCCCAACCCAGCTGTTTACAGCCGATGGAGACAGAGTGAGGGGCTAGCCCTTGGAGAGGAAACCACAGCTAGATCTAGGGATCAGACATTCCAGAATTTTTCCAGGCATAATTAAAAACAACCATGGTGATAATAAATCACCATGAAAACATGTTTTCCATTTATTATACATGGTTCTCTGTGCTCTTGGATCTCTAGAATCATTTTGGAAGGGTTAATGAGTCAACCCATCATCTGCAGACAATGGATTGGCCTTGGTATTTTTACAAAATCACTGAAGTAAGAAATGACCAGAGAAGAGCCCAGGCTGTAGGTCCCACATTCCCACCATGTAAGCTGCAATTGAGAGCATCACTCTCCAGGAGGTGAAGAACAGCAATGGGAGTATAACACTCACCAGGGACAGATTACCCAATAAGTAAGGTACACACGGGCGTACTTGTACTTACTTAATAGCATTTCACCTGTTTTTCACCACATGTGAAATTGCACACTACGGATTAGTAAGTAAGCAAAAGTAAGCCCATGTGTACCTTGCTTACTGTAAGCTGGTGCGTTCCATGCTTACTGGTTAATCTACCCCAGCGTTCAGCATGATTCCACACTGAGGTGTCTGTGTTCTGTCTGGTGTGGTAACTGAGTGTCCAAATTGGGCTCTGATTTTCAGATTGGGACTGTGTTTGCTCCCTTTACTCACTTGCACATAGATCTCCTTTTCGGGAGCCGTAATGAGAGAAGAAGACAAGCAAAGGTTCCAAGTGAAAGAGAACTAAGTCAGGGGTTTCCTTTCGAGGCACCGGACCAAATCCTTTGAGTCTGGAATAGAATCACCTTTAAGGGTAGCACCAAGGCTCATTTGTATTCTCAGTCCACCATGAACTTCCTAAACGGCCTTGGACAGTTACTTAGCCTCACTGGGACATTTTAAAAGATAACACGCTGATCTTACAGGACAATTGAGGGGATTAAATAATGTTATGCACATATTACTTTTAAAAATGTTAATAGAGTTATCTGGGTTTTATTTGTGTTTTTTAATAGTTTTCTGTATTAAAAAGCAAAACCAATTAATTTTATTTAAAAAAAAAAATACACAGCATTTGTTCCCCAGTACAGAGAAGGTATTCTGTATCTGTTGCCTATACCTTCTTGAAGACAGGAGAAAGGACGCCATGATATAGGACTTAGCATTTTAGGAAGAGAGGTTTGAGAGCATCCAGAGACTTCTTGGAAGAAAGGCTTGGCAATCTACTTCCAAAACATTAGCTATTGAAAACTCTATGCAGCATGGTTCTACTCTGACACACATGGGTCTGTCTTAATGAGTCAGAATCGACTTGTTGATGGCAACTGGTTACTGGTTATTTCAAAACACTGATGAGGGAGAGAAATCTGTACAAAGGCCCAGAGGGAGGAATAACTGTGGCTTTGCCTTTTAGAG
The DNA here is from genome assembly GCF_000243295.1 of Trichechus manatus latirostris. Lineage (NCBI taxonomy): Eukaryota > Metazoa > Chordata > Mammalia > Sirenia > Trichechidae > Trichechus > Trichechus manatus. The sequence goes on along the minus strand of NW_004444001.1, from coordinate 12,996,550 downwards.
TGAAGGGAACAAAGGCAAATAAGAATGGGTCCAAAGCATCCAGACTTATGTCCTGATTATGGAGTGTTCTCGATGCCAGGAAGTAGATTCTAGACTAGCTCAGGGGCTGGTGAAGATAAGTAAACTGATAGAAGCCACCTTTAGGGAAAATTATTCAACTACTTATGGCTGAATTAATTCAGTGAAGAAAAGCCTAGTGCCAAGGAAACCAGCTAGGAGGCTTAGCAGTCTGGACTTGAGACTCTGCCCCTGGAGGTGAGATTGGAAAGGATCAGAGAACACGCGCGTGAAAGACACTTTGAGAAACGGATTGAAAGGTCCTGGAATGGACTGGACATGGGACTGAAGGAGAACAATGATGCAGATGACCCTCTAGGAGTCCACACGCCTTGGTGACTAGGTGACTGGAGAGGCCACAGGTAGAAACTGGAGTTGGAATAAGTTGAATTTGGAAGTTCACCAGTAAGTTCAAAATTTTGTCTTAAGGGGAATCTTCAAAGTCGACAGGAAGTAGAAGTTTCTTATTGGTTAGAAGTGACACAAACGTGTCTTCTACGTCAATTGGCAGCATTCTCCATTCCAGGTTTCTGAGCTTGATAGGGAAGGTTGTCTTGGAGCCTGGTGCTGAAGAGATCCCATTGGTTCTTCTTTGGCTTCAAAAGGAATGGCTAGTGGGAGACAAAGTGGCAAGAAAGGGGGACCCAGGGCATCTTAACCCTGCACTAGACACTCCTACAATTTAGCCCTTATGTAGTAAGGGCAAGGTTCATACCAGATTGGGTTCCCCGGCTGCCAGTGTGGAAATCCTGTCCTTTCTGCAGCCCTGGCAGCCCAATGTACTAGCCCTTTTTGATCCAGCTCCTGGAAATGTGGTGCATTTTCTAGGCTGAGGAATAGAGTTTTGGAGTTTCATGGCTATAATCTTTTTGCGAGAACCTGTGCCATTTATTGCTCTGAATGGGTAACGGGGTGGTAGAATGAGATTGAGAGTGTTGGGCTCTCTGACTGATATGTGGGTTTGTTTTTAGGGTTGGTATTTATATTTGAGTTTTTTTTTTTTTTTTAATCTCTTATCAGTTTTGTTTGTTTGCTTCTTTAGTTATCTCAAAGGTAAGACCTGATCAAATATACCTGCAGATTTCTGTGTAGAGCATAATTCTTAATTTTAGTGTAACCGGTGCTATGATTTCTAGCTACCATTTTAGAATGGCTACTATGTGCCAGACACTTTGCTAGTGTTTACATATGGTACCCTAGCTCCTTAACAACAATCTTGCAGAGGAAACATTGCTCCTAATTTACAGATGAGTGAAGTTTGGCTCACAGAGGTTAAATGACTTGCCCAGGTAAGAAGGCATTCCACTCTGGTTCTCTCTGTCTCCTAAGTCTATGCTCATAGTTAAGAGTTATAGTTTTCGACACATACTTCTGGCTCTTGCCCATGAGATCCCATTTCATGATTCTTGACGCAGCCTTGTAAAGTAGGAAGAGCTGGCATCACTACCTTCATTTTAGTAGATGATGAATTTTAGATGGGGCTGACTTTGATGATTGCTTCAGGGTATATGGCTAGCCAGAAGAATTGATTTTTTTTATCTAGACTTCAGAGTCCAGTATTTTATTACATGGTGCTGTGACACTCCCATCCATCCACACCTGCCAGGTAAGCTATAGCCTGGGGTCATGGCAGTTTCTCTCTGGGTGAGTAGTCCTTTCCAAAACCTTAAGAGTGAACAGGATCCTTTGGCTGTATTGGTTGTCTGATGCTACAAGAGGATAGAGACAATGTTGCCAAATTACCACCTACTAGTACATTACCCTGGTGGCATAGTGGTTAAGTGCTATAGCTACTAACCAAAAGGTCAGCAGTTTGAATCCATCAGGCACTCCTTGGAAACCTTATGGGGCAGCCCTACTCTGCCCTATAGGGTCACTATAAGTCGGAATCAACTCAACAGCAACAGGTTTTTTGGTAGAGCATTTCCAGAAATCAATGGGACAACAGGTATCTTTTGATATTTACCTGGTAAATATCTCAAGAGGGAGAAACAAGAGAGACAAACCATCAGTGACAAGGAAGCATTGCCCCCTTGGGTCAAGAGAAAACCACACCAACCTCATTTCTCCTGGAAGAAGTCGGCAGCTTCATTCTTTTCCAGGTGGGAGATTAATTTATGCACCTACTTAGGCTACGACTCTGAGAAGCCACAGTTCGCGTTTGAGTTGCCAGGCAAAAATAGTATTGTTTACTTTAACAGCTGTGATTAAGGTTCAGAGCACCTTGTCACAGTCTGTGGCCAACTTCCCAGAAATGTCTCTGTAAGATTAGTGCTGTGTGGCCAGCAGTGATTTATGGGCAAGGAGAGGGGAAATCCTGGCTTGTTTTGCCTCCTGGGCCTGCCAGTAGGCCTCCGTCTGTGACACTGATGACACCTTGAATTTGTTACCTTCCATTCAGGGCATCTGTGAGTCAGAGAAATCCAGACTAAACAACACCAGGGGCAAAGGAACTCAAGGGAAAAAAAAAAAAAAGAAAATATCAGGATGGTCCAGAAGGAACAAAGGAGTGTGGAAGGGCATCTAAAATACACAGTCACACAAAGTGGGGAACTTGTCCTCTGGTCCTCTTAGGGCCTTCTTGGTCTGGGGCAGGACAAGAAATATCACTTTCCCAGGCTCTGAAGTCCTCAGGTTTGGGAGGGGTGGACAGGCAGGGTTTGGTATTTCCACACTAATGGTGGGCCTGCCTGAGAGATAAGCAGAGAGGTCCTCTCGCTCCCTCCGCACGTGGGTTGGGCTATTAACCAAGCATCTGGGCAAACCAAACCAGTTGCGGTCGAGTTAACCCCGATTCATGGCGACCCCATGTGTATAGAGTAGACCTGTGCTCCATGTAGTTTTCAATGGTTGATTTTTCAGAAGTAGATCACCAGGCCTTTCTTCTGAGGTGCCTCTGGGTGGACTCGAACCTTCAACTTTTTGCTTAGTGTCTGGGCAACCTCCCTTAAAGTGAGACTCTCGCCTTGGGGCATTACAGGGAAAGGCTCAGCGGAAGTCCTATGGGCTGCTCACAGGATCATAATACTGTTCTACATTCCAGCTGAGACCAAATGCCCCAGATCACAAGGGGCATCTTCTTGTTATCCCTTGAACAAGCCAAGAGAGTTGTTACCTCAGGGCTTTTGCCTTTATTCCCTTTTCCTAGTGATAGTCCCCTATATCTGAATGGATCACCTCCTCAGGTCATTTGTGTCTCTGCTCAAATTTACCTTTTTAGAAACATCTTTCTTAACCGTTCTGCAAAAAATAACACCCTCTCCCCATTGTCTCTGTCACTCTGTTTCGTTACCCTACCATATATTTCTCCATGCCCTTTAGAACTGCCTGATAATAAAGTCTGAACTTAACTGTTTGCCTCAAGCCTGAGGCTAGAAGATCCATGAAGGCAGGACGTTGCCTCTTTATTTGCCCTGTAGCCCCAGTGCCTAGCTCAGTGCTGGCAGATATGCACTCAATGAATGTTAAACGTACTTATAAATGAATGAATAAAGGAACAGACAAATGAACCTCACAAGGCTTGATGTCAAAATCCATGAGTGTAAGTGAGAATGGGTCACCATGCCTTTTTCCTGAGTGGACGTCTAAGACATAGTGCTAAATAGAATTGAACAAAGTTTTATATGATTATTTTATTTGCTATTACTAATTTGCCTTTGAGCTTGATTTTTTTTTTTTAAAAAACCTACTTTAAGAATTACACACAGATTCTTAGCTCAGGTAGACACACGAGACTAAATGGGCAGCTCCTGTCCAGAGATGAGATGAGAAGGCAGAGAGGGCCAGGAGCTGGTTGAATGGACATGAGAAATCAGGGGTGCAAAGGAGGAAGGTGCTGTCACAGTATAGGGGGAGCAATTAGGGTCACATAACAATGTATGCATAAATTTTTATATGAGAGACCAACTTGAACTGTAAACTTTCACTTAAATTACAACAATAAAATTAAAAAAAAAAAAAGAATTACGCACAGAGCTCTAAAGACAATACTTAAAAATAATACCTTACATTTTAATGGTATTTTGGGCGCTACAAAGTGGTCACATTTAGTATCTTCTTCCATTTTGCATTGTGGCAGGGTATGGTGGAAAGAAAATGGACTTTGAAATCAGAAAAAATAGGTTCAAAGTTCAGCTCTGACACTTGCTATGGATGTGGCTTCACCTCTTTCAGCCTCAGTTTTGACATCTGCAAAATGGGAATAAGCCTACTGTCCACATGGCCCTAAAACCTAATAGATGGTAAATAAATGGTAGCTGATGTCATTATTGTCACTTTTACTATGATCGACTATGATTCCCTCTAGTATCCCTGAGAGGGAATAAAGTAAGTATCAGCTTCCTCCAGGCAAAAGAGAAAAATCGGGGGTAAACAAATATACCTAAACATTGCCTGACTGTTTACTCCATAGGAGCAGCAGAAGGAAGTGTCTGAAACCAAACCCAACAAAAACAGACAACAAGGTTCGATATTGTATTAGTGTCCTAGGGCTGCCTCAAAACATTACCAAAAGCTTGGTGGCTACAAACAGTGGAAATTTATTTTCTCATAGTTCTGGAGCCCAGAAGTCCAAAATCAAGGTGTGAACAGGGCTATGCTCCCTCCCAAGACTCTAGGGGAGAATCTTTGCTCGCCTCTTCTAGTTTCTGGTGGCTCCTGGCATTCCTTGGCCTGTGGAAGCAAAACTCCAATCTCTGCCTCTTCACTTGTCTTCTTTCCTGTGTCTCTCCTTTTCTGTCTCTTATAAGGACACTCATCATTGAATTTAGGGCCACCCTAATCAGGGTGATCTCATTTCAAGGTCTTTACCTTAATTACGTCTGCGAAGATCCTTATTCCAAATAAGGCCACATTCTGAGGTTCCATTTAGATGGGTGGAGGGGGCACTATTCAGCCTCCTGTGTTGCTAATCCTGGCTCTCCGCCCTCAAATAACTCACTTACCTTCTCAGTGTCTTTCTCTGGGTTAGAGTGTTAGATGCCAAACCTGCTTGGTTATGAGAATGATTGGTATAAACTGAAAAAACAAAACAAAAACAAATTTCTGGACCCAAACCATAAAGATTCTACTTTGGTTCACCTAGCTGAGGCTCTAGAATGGGGGGTGTGTGTAGAATTCAGCCAGGGGTGAAGACCTCTAGAATAGATGATTTCCAAGGCCAAGCCCATAGCCCGCTGAGTTACCATGGCATTTTTAGCCTGCTTTGAGGAATTGACTGTTTCTAAGGAGAAAACATTTCCTTCCCCATTAGATGTTCCCCATCCTTATCAGTCTCTGGGATGAGGTGATGTTCAGGCTGGGGGTTATTCTGAAGCTCCTTGTCATAGAACATAAAGGTGAATGCAGGAAAGAGGACCGTAGAGGCTGGTGCTTAAATAATTTGCAGGAATCCCACAGACCGGAATTCCTGAAGGTCACAGGAGCCTGTCTGTTAGTACTTTAAGCCTTTGGTTCAGCTCCTTGCAAATTCTCAGCAGAAGAGCTGCCTTGGTTTTAGTGGGGAATGATGACATCCATGAGTCACCACGTGCTTTCCAGGCACACGCTTGTTCTATACTTAGGTCTGAAAAGAGGACCGGGAGACAGGCTCAGGGCTGAGCTATGGAAACATCCTCAGGCAGGCGCTGATGTTCTGCTGGGATCAGACTCCAGGATGCAATGATGTAGATGATTGAAGTGGATGATCCAGGACCTGTTATCCACTTCCCCCACTTCACTCATCTCAAAAGCAGCCAACGTCCAGGAAATCCTATTTATATTCATGGGTGGAGAGTAAACTGACCAGTTAGAGCATCCTGGAGCTAATGAATCTTCAAAAGGGTATAAGCATTGCTGCATTACTTTTCAGGAAAGAGTATGCTCTAAGGAAGACCTTGTAAATATCATGCAGCCGCTTTCCTTGCAAATGTTCCCAAAAGGTAGCATAATGTGCTGTACGGTTAGGATTATACAAATTAGGATTAATAGTTCTTCCAGGAAGCTTCTTTTCAGCACAGAACGATTTGAGAACCAGAAGGAACACAGGAAATTTGAACCAATGCCATAGTAGCATGCCAGAATGAAATTCCACAGTGGGTTTTAAAAATCACTGTGTTCTACTTGTAAATATTTAGGAAATATACCCTAAAGTGCTTTCCTAATTTTATGACAATCTGCACAGACTTCTTTCACAGTTTGAGTTAATTGGAACAAGTTGAATGACGCCAGAATAAAAATAATTGTCAGCAAGGTTAATGTATAAAACCAACCTCCTAAGACAAACATGGTTTAAAACACTAAGTGAACAAATATTACAGCTTTTTGCAGTAAACATTTAACAAATGGAGTTTCTCATAAGTAACCTATTCCATTCTTATGGTTTTATAGTCCTTGGAACATTTAAAACAAACCTTTTAATATTATGGAAAAATTTTTTGCTCTTTTAGTAAACAGACATGTAATTTTAATTTTGTAGTACAGTATACATGTCATACTTTCAAATTTGACTTAAATTTTACAGAAATAGTTTTTCAAATATTCATTAATCTTTTTCTCATTTAACTGACAAGATAAAATAAGCCTTACAAAAAAAAAAAGACCAGACTGGTCTGATAGAGATTAGAGCAACCCTTGAGGCTATGACCCCCAGACATCCTTTTAATTCAGAACTGAAGCCACTCCCAAAGTTCATGCATCAGCCAAAGATTAGACCAGTCTATAAAACAAACAATACCACTTATGAGGAACATGTTTCTTAGTTCACTCGTGTGTATGAGACCAAAAGGGCCAACACCTGCCCAAAAGCAGTGAAGAGAAGGCAGGAAGGGATAGGAAAAATGGACAGATGGAAACGGAGTTGAGATGTGGAAGGCGAGAATGTTGACACATTGTGGGGCTTGCAATCAATATCACAAAACAATTTGTGTATAAATGGTTGAATGAGAAACTAATTTGTTCTGTAAAGTTTCACCTAAAGCACACACACACAAAAAAAATTTAAGGCAAAAAAAAGATAAACACAATTTGTCTTCTCAAAGTACCTGTGTAAAAAAAAAAACCTCCCATTCTTTTATGGCTCTTCATTAGCTACTAAGACCACAACTTCTACTTCCAGCCAAGACTGAGTCAAAGATTCTGGTGGCATCAGAGAGGTGAACCTGTCACTCAGTTCCGAGAGTCCCAGGTTTAACAAGAATTGACTGTGCATGTATACATTGTGTGGTGAGCTCCATGCCTATATATATAAACAGTCATGCTTGGTACAGTCCAAATCTGTAAGAACTGAAATTTGGGACAGGAAAATGATGGTTATGTGCTTGAATAGGTCTGGGAAATTGACACAGACTAGGTGAGTAGGATGGTCCACCTTGGGAAACAGAACACTGGAGTTTCAGTCTAAGCACTGCAATTTAATAGCTGCAACTTAAGACTTAATAAAGCGACCATCAGGCTTCTCCCTGGATAGATCTGTCTTCCCTGTCTATTTGCTGGGATTGTGAAGTGAGGATCAAGGGAGAGAGCATTTGTGCAAGTGTTCTGTAAATTCTAAGATTCATTGTGGAGATGACGATGATGCGGACGGGCCGGCATGAAGTCTAGGATTTCAGCTAGGTCAAGGGAGAAACAGAGCCTGAGGGGAGACAGAGCGGGTCAGAATGAGCGTGTTGTGAGCTGTGTGGTAAGGAGGACAAGGAAGGACCATGCCCAAGGAAAGGGCGAGGAGGTTGGCCTGCCCAGAGTGGGAGTGTGTTGAGAAGCAGAGGCAACAAAGTCTGGGCAAGTTGGGAGAGGATTTAGAAGACCAGCCTGATACAAGAGACCAAAGGGGCAGCTTCTGTCCAGAGGTAAGATGGGAAGGCAGAGAGGGTTAGGAGCTGGTTGAACGGTCATGGGGAATCGGGCGGAAAGAAGGAGTGTGCTGTCGCAGAGTAGGGTGAGCAATTAGGGTCACGTAACAATGGATGTAAAAAAATTTTGTATGGGAGACTAACTTGAAATGTAAGCTTCATTTAACTACAAGAATAAAAAAAAGAAAAGAAAGAAAAAGAAGAAGACCAGCCTGTCAACCAGCTTGGAGACAATTTGGAAAAGCAAGGAAGAACTTAAGATTTCTTCTATTTTACTTTCCAGTTTCTCAAACTTTTGTTGAGTGCCTATCATATTCTAGACACAGGAAATACAGAATAAGAACAAAGAGCACATGCTTTGTGCATAGTTAAGAGTAAAGAGAATTCACTGGATGACTTTCCCAGGAGGTCTTCAAGCCAGGCATGGACTCAGCTCGCAGAATACATGCATGTCAGCTGAATAGTGCTGGAGACACTCTGACTCATCCCTGTCCAGTTAGCATTTTGGAACTTCCAAGGAAGGCCATGGCATTTATTATCTGGACTGTTTTCAGAGCCTCCCTGCTAGATCTCCCTGCTTCCATTCTTGCCCCATTGTAGTCCATTCTCTCTTCCTGCTCCCATTCTTATCCCATTAAAGTTCGTTCTCCACACAGCAGTCATTGGTATGGGACACCATGGAGTTGTGGTGGGAATGGAAAGAAAAGGACAAGTCCTGTTCTTAGCCTGTGGGTCTTTCAAATGGCCAGCGACCACTGCACTGAGACCAGGCAGATCCACTGCTTTTCTTTTTTAAATAGTAAAGTCATAGAGAGCAAGTACCTTGAAGAGGAGGATTAGTGGTGGGGTGTAGACAAACTGTTCTTTTTCTCTAGAAAGTTATATTAGAAATTCTTGAGGGCTGAAATTCTTTTTATTTTTTTATTTTTATTTTTTCTTTTTTTATTGTACTTTAGATGAAGGTTTACAGAACAAATATTTTCTCATTAAACAGTTAGTACACATATTGTTTTAGGACAATGGTTAACAACCCCATGACATGTCAACACTGTCCCTTCTCAACTTTGGGTTCCCTATAACCAGCTTTCCTGCCCCATCCTGCCTTCTAGTCCCTGGACTGTTGTACCCCATTAGTCTCATTTTGTTTATGGGGCTGTCTAATCTTTGGCTGAACGGTAAACCTCGGGAGTGACTTCATTACTGAGCTAAAAGGGTGTCTGGGAGCCATACTCTGGGGGTTTCTCCAGTCTCTGTCAGGCCAGTAAGTCTGGTCTTTTTTTGTGAGTTAGGATTTTGTTCTACATTTTTTCCAGCTCTGTCCAGACCCTCTGTTGTGATCCCTGTCAGAGCAGTCAGTGGTGGTAGCTGGGCTGAAATTCTTGAGGCCCAACATCCACATACACCTGCCATTACCTTTAACTGCTAAAGTGTTCTCTTTCCATCTCCCACTCTAAGTTCTTACAACCTTCATTTCTTGTGCTTTCATTTCAGTTGCCACAAGTAGCCCTGTAGCTAAGGATTACACTGTGGATATCGAGATCAGTTTCGAAAACGCATCCTTCCTGGAGCCTATCAAAGCTTACTTGAACAACCTCAGCTTTCCAGTTCTAGGAAACAGCACTGACGAATCCACCGACATTTTGAGCATTGTGGTGACAACAGGTGAGTGAAAGACCTATTGCTTTAGAATTGAGGATTGGGAATATCAGAAGGAAGTCTGTCTGAGCTCCTTACTATTAGAGCCAAGTGTCCTTAGTAGGTGAGTGAAGTGATCCAAAAGGTATGATGTGATTTTATGACTTCACAGCTTTCCAGGACAAAGCCTCTCAGCCAGTTTTTCCTTATTTCAGATGGTGAGCAAATGTTTGTTTAGTGGTTTATGTGATGATTCTCACAAAGTAGTCCCAAGATGTAGCCAGGTCCCACCCAGCAAACTACTGGATCCTCTTCACCTGGGAAATTGATGGGCCTAGCACGGATTGGTTCAGGTTATTAATAAATAGCAAGCTCCCTTCTTTCTGGCATTGTAGGTCAGGAAATAGGAAACTGGAACATGAATGGATCAGAAGCAAGGAATTAGCAAAACCTCCCAGTCTATGGGATTGGAGTTTCTATCCATTGACTCCCTTTCAAAGTCATGCTAGCTCTCTTATGTCTCAGAGACCTGGTCAGGTCCATCTCCTGGGCACTTGGTATCCCATAGAAGCAGTGAGACAGGACTGCTCCTTATCCTACACAGTGTAAGTTACAAAGGTAACTGCTTTGTAAATTGGAAAGCACTAGCAGATTCTGAGGTGGTACAATGGTTAAGTGCTTGGCTACTAACCAAAAGTCTGAGGTTCAAACACACCAGCCACTCTGCGGGAGAAAAGACCTGGTGATCTGCTCCCATAAAGATTTACAGACTAGGAAACCCTATAGGACAGTTCTACTCTACCCTATAGGGTTGCTATGAGTCAGAATAGATTCAATGGCACACAACAACAGATGCTAAATTTTATTATTCTAAAATGGAAGCAAGAATAATTCTTGTTTTTCAAATTCTTCTGGAATGCTCATATCTCAAATAGTCTATCTCACTGTGAGCCTATGTATCCTAATTTTTGGTTCTAATTATTTGTTACTTGTACCTGAAATAGCTCCCTTATGGATGTGCCATTTCCCACAAAATTCTATAATCAGCATTCATTTCCTCGAGCTAGTAGATCTCCAATCTGATGCCAGTGTGCGTTGTGAATCCTCCAGCAGGCGAGAGCTTACGCTGTGTTTCCCAAATGTGTTTGTCCTCAAGACCCCTTTTCCATAGGACATATCACAAAACTAACGCACTTTGGAACACACATGGGAAACAGCCCTCCATGTTCCCACTCAGCACGGGTCTTCTGCCTCTATAATTATTTCCCTTAATTAAGGGAAAAAATAATTAGTAAATAGATTTCTATTCAACTTTGTTTTGCTTCCAATTTTTGTTTGGAAACCTTTGGTGTCTGCTTGAGTTCTAGAAAGCAAATCTATTACACAAAACAGACCAATAAGTACCACATAAGTAAATAGTTTGTTTTAGTCAACAGCTTGTGATTATGGACACTTAAGTTTATAGTTCTGAGCTTTTATAACACGTACTCAGTATAGAGATATTAACAAACTCTTCCTCATTTATTTGTTCTATTAAAGGCAGCATGACTTCAAGGAGCTCCACTATTCAACTGCATTTGAGAAACTTGGGTAACAAGTTTCTCTTTTGAAATGCGAATGTCCTTGGAAAGTTTAATTGGTCCTGCCAGAAAGACTGGTCACTCACACCTTGAGGAGTGAATCCTTTCTGATGGCTAGCTGAGAAAGAGATTTAGCAAAATGGATGCTCCATATGATACAAACAGCCTACGGCTCATGGACCTCAGTAGCAGCAGGGAACACCTAGGAAGAGCTGGCCTCAAAGGGGAGGTGGGTGGGATGGATGGGTGATGAAAATTAAGACTTACTGACCATGATTTAAAAAAAAAAAAAAAACCCATTGCCGTCGAGTGGAGTTCTGACTCATAGGGACTCTATAGGACAGAGTAGAACTTGCCCATAGGGTTTCCAAGGCTGTAATCTTTATGGAAGAGGACTACCACATCTTTCTTCTGTGGAGCGGCTAGTGGGTTCGAACCCACGACCTTCCGGTTAAGCCAGTGCTTAATCACTGTGCCACCAGGGCTCCTTACTGACCATGATACTGATATCTAATCACCCCAGATTTTCTCCATACCTCTCTTCTCATGCTGTCCTCCCCATACTCCTCCAACAACTTACCCGATGATCCTTTAGGAAAGACATTCTTAGTAATAGCAGACTTTGTGGTATGGATTGAATTGTGTCCCAAAAAAAATCTGTGTTGTAAATCCTAACCCCTATAACTGTGGTTATAATCACATTTGGGAATGGATTTTCTTTGTTATGTAGGATTAGTATAGGGTGTGTTTTAAGTCAGTCTCTTTTGAGATATAAAAGAGCCAGTTAAGCAAGCAAGTACTGATGCGAGGAGATATGCCCCATGATCACCAAGGAACCTAGGAATAGAAGCTGAACAGAGATAAGGACCTTCCTCTAGAGCAGACAGAGAGAGGATCTTCCCCTAGAGCTGTGCCCTGAATTTGGACTACCAGCCTCTTAAACTGTGAAAAATTAATTTCTGTTCATTAAAGCCACCCCCTTGTGATATTTATGTTATAGTAGCACTAGATAACTAAGACACTTGGTAATACTTGTATGTCAAGTTTGTGGTGGCTTGTGTGTTGCTGTGATGCTGGAAGCTATGCCACCAGTATTTCAAATACCAGCAGAGTTCCCCAGGGTGGACAGGTTTTAGCAGAGCTTCCAGACTAAGACAGACTAGGAAGAAAAGCCTAACGACCTACTTCTGAAAATTAGCCAATGAAGACCCTATGTTTAACCTATCATGAAAATGGCACAGGACCAGTAAACGTTTCATTCATACATAAGGTCACCAAGAGTTGGAGCCAACTCTACAGCAATAACAACAACAACAACAACAAATGTAGTAATAGTAAACAAAGCCAAGGACTTCTAAGGTCAGACAATATGTGTAAACACTGAACAGTACCTGACATATGGTAGTTGGTCTAGAGAGGACAGCTTTTGCTATCCTTCTAAGGCATTTCTGCATTTTACATGGGAGTCAAAAATTCTTCAAATACTCCACACCCCTCCAGCCAAAACCTCTTTGCTGTTGTGTGCTGTAGTGTTGATTCCAATTCACAGTGACCCTATAGGATAGCTGAAATTTTTACGGGAGCAGATCACCAAGTCTTTTCTCTCAAGGAGCAGCTGGCAAGTTCAAACCACCAACCTTTTAGTTAGCAGCCGAGAGCTTAACCATTGCACCACCAGGGTGCTCACCACCCTCGCTAGCAGCACTGATTTCTTCTATTCCTAACCCTTCTGCTCCACTCCCACCTTCTGCCAGGGTACAGGACTGGATTAGTGCCCAAGGGATCACTGGAACAGGGTTGTCCCTCCTGTTTTAGAAACAACGGATACTTGATGGCTTCCCTTTGGGTAGTCACCCTGTGGGGCTTTGCCTGGCCACCCATTGGCAGAATAACCTGCTCCCAATGATATGACTTTGGTCCAGCTTTGTGAATAAACACAAAGCAGTCTGTTTTCTGGGCATTTTTTTGGTGTCTCCATTGGGATTAGAGTCTATTTGGGTTACTTACATTTAACTTTAAGTGTAAATGGCACAAATTTATTTGCACTCTGTATTTGTTATCTAGATCATGTAACAAATTACCCCAAAACTTTGCCACTTAAAACAACAAACATTTTCTGTCTCACACAGTTTCTAAGGGTCAGAAATCTGAGAGCAGCTTAGCTGGGTGGTTCTGGCTCAGGGTCTCTCATGAGGTTGTAGCTGAGCTGGCAGCCATAGTTGCAGTCATCTGAAGACTCAGCAGGTCCTGGAAGTTCACTTCCAAACTCTCATGGTAGTTGGCAGGCTTCAGTTCCTTGCTAGCTATTGGCTGGAGACCTGAGTTCCTCACCACATGGGGCTTCTTCATAGAATGCCTGAATATCCTTGTGACATGGCAGCTGGCTTCCCCAGAGCTACTGATCCGAGAGATAGCAACCAAGAGAGAAGCTCCAGTGTCTTTGATAACTGAATCTCAGAATTCACATATTATTACTTTCACAATATTCTATTGGTCATACCATGAGAGGGAACTACAAAACGGCATGAAAACCCATTGGCAGGGATTGTCAGGGGCCATCTGGAGGCTGGCTACTCTATATGTTCAGGAAACTATCCTATTCATCATCACAGGCATCTGGTAAGAGGGTTGTAATAGTTACCTTTTAGATGGTGATGCCTGATAGCATGGGGACGCATATGGAATCACATGTATCTTGTGCAGTACTATTGAGCTTCTCAGAAGGGCAATAATGAAGTAGAGTTAGGATTTCCTACAGGTATAGATAAACCAAACCAAACCAGTTGCTGTTGAGTCAGTTCTGATTCATGGTGACTCCATGTGTGTCAGAGTAGAACTGTGCTCCATAGGGTATTTAGTGGCTGATTTTTCAGAAGTAGATTGCCAGGCGTTTCTTCCAAGATGCCTGTGGGTGGATTCAAACTTCCAACCTTTTGGTTAGAAGCCGAGGGCTTAACTGTTTGTGTCACTCAGGGACTCCACGGGTATAGATACTTGTAGTCTATAAATGCAAAGGTAGTGACCATCTTCTCTCTCCTCACTGTTCTGCTTGGCAATAGTATGCAGACCTACTGGAAATGAAGTCTGGTGTTCCTGTAAAGCAGGCTATAGGTGGCCTCGGGAAAGGTGCCTCCACAATCTCACTTGTCAGGGGCATGACAGCTCCCTCTCAGGACACCACTGCAATTGCCTTAAACAACTGCCTCCCAAGGGACCTTTTTGCCAGCCCCAGGGAGGTAGGTAACTGCTCATTAAATGTTTGTTTGTTGGGTGACTATTGACATCAGCTCAAAGCACATGTAACTTGTTAGTTTGTGCACTCAAACACTAATAAGAGGTTTTTAAATATTGCCCTGTGTTTTTCATCAGATGTTACCCTGAGGATGTCAGTCAGACTCAATGTGGACTTCCCAGAAGACCTCAAGAACTCTTCCTCTGCCCTCTATAGGTCCTACAAGACCGACTTGGAAATAGCAGTAGGTTTTGGCCCCAGGAGCCTCTTAACCAGAAAACTTTTTGGCTGAGCTGAGTCTATTGCATTCAGAGTGGACAATTTGCAGGACATTGCTTAGATCTGTCAGAATTTATGAACGTAGATGTTGAAATTATCCCTAGACAACTGGAAAGGTGAATTAGGAAATGCTCAAATCTAACAGTCTTCAGTGGGCAGCTTGACATCACCTTGACCTATACGTAGAAACTCTTCCCAGGGGAGAATTGGTTCAGATAAGATTTGGTGGCACCAACTCATTGACCCTATTCAGAAGCCCAAGGACCTTGTCTAGGAGAAGCACTAGGTGCATTTTTATTTGTCTTCACATACTGTATGATGAAATCTTTAACATCTTTCAGGCAGACCAGCCCAAGACTGAGCTTAGAGAGTACCAAACTACTCTACAATACAGATCTCTAGGCATTTGCACTTAACCCACTAGATATTCGTGCTTAACCAGTTGCCATTAAGTTGACCCCAACTCATGGAGACCCCATGTATGTCAGACTACAACTGTCTCTAAAGGCTTTTCAATGGCTCAGGTTTTTTTTTTTTTTTTAATGATTTTTTTTGTGTTAGTTTGTTGTTGTAGTTTAAGTAAAAGTTTACATGTCAAGTTAGTTTCTCATACAAAATTTATACATGCATTGTTATGTGACCTTAATTGCTCTCACTATACTGTGACAGCATACTCCTCCTTTCCACCCCTGATTTCCCGTGTCCGTTCAATCAGCTCCTAACCCTCTCTGCCTTCTCATCTCACTTCTGGACACAAGCTTTCCGTTTGGTCTCATGTATCTAATTGAGCTAAGAGGCACACTCCTCACGAGTGTCACTTTATGTCCCAGAGTCCAGTCCAATCTTTGTCTGAAGAGTTGGCCTCGGGATTTGTTTTAGTTCTGGGTTGACAGAGTCCAGGGGCCTTGCTTTCCAGTGTTCCTCCAGTCTCAGTCGAACCACTAAGTCTGGTCTTTTTACTAGAATTTGAGTTCTGCACCCCACCTGTCTCCTACTCCATCTGGGACTCTCTGTTGTGCTCCCTGTCAGGGCGGTCATTGGTGGTAGCCGGGCGCCATCTAGTTCTTCTGGTCTCGGGCCGATGAAATCTCTGGTTTATGTGGCCCTTTCTGTCTCTTGAGCTAATACTTTCCTTGTGTCTTTCGTGTTCTTCATTCTCCTTTACTCCAGGTGGTTGGACCAACTGATGCATCTTAGATGACTGCTCATTAGCTTTTAAGACCCCAGATGCTACTCACCGAAGTGGGATGCAGAACATTTTCTTAATAAACTTTGTTATGTCGGTTGACCTAGATGTCCCCTGAAACCATGGTCCCCGGACCCCTGCCCCTGCTACTCTGTCCATCGAAGTGTTGCATTGTATTCAGGAAACTTCTTAGCTTTAGTTTAGTCCTGTTGTGCTGACTTCTCTGTAGTGTGTGCCGTCTTTCCCTCCACCTAAGGTAATTCTTGCCTACTATCTAGTTAGTGAATAACCCTCACCCTCACTCCCCACCCTCGTAACCATCAAAGGATGTTTTCTTCTGTGTTTAAACCTTTTTTTGAGTTCTTATAATAGTGGTCTTAAACAATATTTGTCCTTTGACTGACAAAATTCTCTCAGCATAATGCCCTCCAGATTTCTCCATGCTATAAGATGTTTCATGGCTTCATCGTTGTTCTTTATCATTGCATAGAATTCCATTGTGTGAATATGCCATAATTTGTTTATCCATTCGTCCATTGATGGGCACCTAGGTTGTTTCCATCTTTTTGCTATTGTGAACAGTGCTGCAATGAACATGGGTGTGGATATATCTATTTGTGTGACGGCTCTTATTTCTCTAGGATATATTCCGAGGAGTGGGATTGCTGGATCATACAGTACTTCTACTTCTAACTTTTTAAGGAAGTGCCAAATCGATTTCCAAAGTGGTTGTACCATTTTACATTCCCACCAACAGTGTATAAGTG
>NW_004444001.1:12954876-12979369 GCF_000243295.1 Trichechus manatus latirostris | reverse complement strand
GTGAGGCCTCCTGCTTTGTTCTTCTTGAGTAAAGCTTTACTTATCCGGGGCCTCTTTCCTTTCCATAGTTGGTGATTTGTTTCTCCATTTCATTAAAAAATGCCATTGGAATTTGGATCGGGATTGCATTGCATCTGTAGATCGCTTTGGGTAGAATTGACATTTTCACAATGTTGAGTCTTCCTACCCATGAGCAAGGCATGTTTTTCCACTTATGCAGATGTCTTTTGGTTTCTTGCAGTAGTGTCTTATAGTTTTCATTGTATAGGTCTTTTATGTCTCTGATTAGATTTATTCCTAAGTATTTTTTATTCTTGGGGTTTATTGTAAATGGTATCGATTTGGTGATTTCCTCTTAGAAGTTCTCTGTTGCTGTAAAGGAATTCAACTGATTTTTGTATTTTTATCTTGTATCCTGATACTTCGCTGAAATCTATTAGTTCCAGTAGTTCTCTTGTGGATTCTTTGGGGTTTTCTGTGTATAAGTTCATATCATCTGCAAATAGAGATACTTTGACTTCTTCCCTAATAATTTGGATGCCTTTATTTCTTTTTCTAGCATAATTGCTCTGGCTAGGACCTCCAACACAGTGTTGAATAAGAGTGGTGATAAAGGGTATCCTTGTCTGGTTCCTGTTCTCAAGGGGAATTCAGTGGCTGAGTTTTGGAAGTACATTGCCAAGCCTTTCTTCCAATGTGGCTGTGGGTGGACTTGAACCTCCAACCTTTTGGTTAGCAGCCAAGTGCATTAATTGTTTACCCCTATCCAGGGACTCCACTGGCACTTACGACAGACTTAAATTTACTCATGTAGAAATAGATAATATTCCCTGAGTGTTAACTGGGTGCCAGACACTGTTCTAAGTGTTTTATGTTGGATTAGCTCATTTAAACCTAAAAGCTTTGCCTGAGTTAACTCATTTGGAATAGAGCTTCCCAAATGGTGTGGCACGAATTAGTACAGGTCGGCTGAGCTAATGACTTCCCTCAACTCCCTGGCAGCCAAGCCCCTGCCTTAGGCCACGGGCAGTCTCCTACTTAGCCCTGTGCGCCACACAGATATTATCCTTTTCCATGGGTGCCAGGATGACGTGCTGATTCAGAAGAGCTCTTGGGCATCTAATTTGCATGTTTGGCATGTGACAGTTCTGCATTGCATAGCAACTCCCATTACACACACACACATAGTTACATACTTTTGAGGAAAGAGAGGGTTACGTGTTAAGTTTGAATCCCACCCAGCCAGGTACCTGGCACTGTGCTTTGCCCATTATAACTGCCCAATAAATGTGACTTGAATCAAATAGAATCACTTGTGGGGTTGGTGTTCAGAGAAACAAAATAGAGTAAAAAATATCATAACAACAATATTGGCCCAAGCAGTGCTGCACTATGTCAAGGGAGGGATCAGATTGTGTGGCAGCCACGAGGATACTCCTCCCAGACCTCCAACTATGGGGGACGCAATTGACCAAGGGCCCCAGCTGCTGCTTTTGAAATCCATGACAGCGTCTGCTGCTCTCTACCAATGAGTGAGCATGGCAGGTCCATGTCTGCCAGACCTGGGATTCCTTTGAGGACCTTACTGAACCTTCCCAGGTTCAGTGTAGGACATTATCATCCAAACTTCCTTCCATTTCTCTTCTGCTCAGGACCTGATGGCTCTCCCTGCCTTCCCTGCTCCCTCCCCATTTTCTTTCTTTTCTTTCGTATTCTACCCTGAATAAATGTTTTGCATGTATTCTATCCTGAACAAATCTTGTGTCAGCTTCTCTTAGGACTCAGGCTGACACAGGTAGTTAGGAATTACTTCTTCAAAGACCTACTGATGCCAGGGCTATCAAAATACACAGGAGAAAATTCTACCTAAGGTGATAAGGAATATGAGATTTTTACTGTTCTAAATCTTTAGGCATTTGTCTCATGCCATTGCTTGATACATGATCCTCGTCTTATTTTATTTTCCAGTTCTGGAAAGGCTACAGCACTTTATCAGGCTTCAAGTCTGTGATTGTAACAGGGTTCAGGTAAGAATGATATAATTTGGTCATTTCTATCAGATGGTAGGGACCAACATATTAGTGAAGGAAGAAAAGACTAGGGGAGGGGCATCCAGGTAATGAGCACCCAGGGGCGATCTCTAACTTGCACCACTCCCCCCCCCAATTTCAAGATGAATAGATGTTGGTAGAGGTGATGCATCAGCAGAAACGACATCTCCCCTCTTGTTTAGCTGCCTCAGTCAGGCACCTTTCATATATGTGGTGCCTCGGAATGTCATTCTGTGCCTCCTTGGACTTGTGCCTGGGGATGAGTGCCCTCTTTTGCCCCTACCCATTGCTACACTTCTGGGGACATCATCTGGAATGCTTAGTTTGGTAAAGGTGAAGACTAAAGCTAGATTCAGGGGCTTAAACCCATTGCTGTCGAGTCAATTCCAACTCATAGCAATACTATAGGACAGAGTAGAACTGCCCCATAGAGTTTCCAAGGCTGTAAGCTTTATAGAAGCAGATTACCACATCTTTCTCCCCAGGAGCGGCTGGTGAGTTCAAACCACTGATCTTTCAGTTAGTGGCTAAGCGCTTAACCACTGCACCACCAGGGCTCCTTTGTAGGGGCTTACAAAAACCAAACCAAACTCGTTGCCATTGAATCAATTCTGACTCATAGTGACCCTATAGGACAGAGTCGAAATGCCCTATAGGGTTTTCAAGGAGAGGCTGATGGATTCAAACTGCCGATCTTTTGGTTAGCAGCCAAGCTCTTAACCACTGTACCACCAGGGCTCCTTTGTAGGGGCTTACAAAAAAAAAAAAAAAAAAAAGCCAAACTTGTTGCCATTGAGTTGATTCTGACTGAAGGAGTAGGAAATACTGAGAACGGTAGCTATTTAAAAGTAAGGTGATAAGTAGACTTGTGTTCATTTTATGCATGCAAGAATTTTGCAAATTTTGCAAAGACAGCTGTAAGCTAAGTTTTTTAGTTTAGGGAGTTCAGAAATACAAAAATGAAATAATATCATTGCAATGATGCCTTTGTAAAAAAAAAAAAAAAGTTTGCAAGCCAGTCAGGACCACAGAGTCGCACATTACGATGTGAGTGGCTCCTTCTGGAGCTGAACAACGCGGCAGCCCTGAGTGAGTTTGCACAGTGTTTCCAAAAAATTAGCTCTCAATCTTAAAAGTTGGGAACATTTCCAGGAACATCCAGATATTTGGCTTCCCTTAACATTCAGTACATCTGCTAACCCTGGGCCAGCATGGCTATCAGTAGGCTCTGCGTTGTGGCTACCTCCCTATGATCAGCTAATAGGATTCAGTTCATGAATCCCCATCTGACTACTTTGTTCATTGATGTTACCTGTCTGCAGACATTAGTGTGTGCAAGCCCTGCTGTGGGCTATCAACTAGAGCTTGAAAACACATGTATTTCAGTGAGGAGAATAGTACTCATGGTTCCATTTGCCCTTTTCCCTCTCATCTGATTTATTATCATTGTTACTTGGCACTGCCGTGGCAAACTCAGCAGAGATGGCCTGCTAATTCTAGCTCCCGCCCAGGCTTTTCCTACTATTTTGGTTCTCCATGCGAATAATCCCTAAAGATCTAAACTCTTCCGAGTTTGTTACTACTTTACTAAACTGAGTCATCTCTATCCAGGCCTGGAAGTGTGGTTGTGAGTTTTGAAGTCACAGCAACAACACCATCACCTGAATCAATACATAAAGCAAATGAGCAAGTAATACAGAGCCTCAATCAAACCTACAAAATGGACTACAGTTCCTTTCAAGCAGTTACTAGTAGTAAGTGGAACTTCACTACATTTTTCCTATACATAGATTCTATTGTTAGTGTTGTTGCCATTGAGTTGGCTCCCACTCATGGCAACCTTATATATAACAGAATGAAACGATGCTTGGTCCTGCGCCATCTTCATGATTGTTGGTATGTTTGAGTTCATTGTTGCAGCTATTAGATTCTATTTAGATATTGTAATCATGTATGTCATTATGCTTAAACCCAGGTAGTTACGTTAAGCTGTTCTTCATGGAGAAAGAGTCTCCAGTTCTGGAACAGAGGATGACAAGCTGTCTCCACCTCTTTAGCCAGTGTCTCCCAACCTGGCTGATGTCACTGCAGCTGGGGGCCACGGAGTCATGTGGGTTTATGGAGTTCCTAAATCAGCAGATCCAAAATATCCAAAAAAGTCAAACAAGCATTGTGGTGGGGGTTGTGATATCTGTGAAACGTACTGATACTAAATAGGGTGTCATTGTTACCGTAGAGCAGTAGTTCTCAGAGTGTGATCCCCAGACCAGCAGCATCAGCCTCACCCGGGAGCTTGCTAGAAATACGAATTCTAGGGCTCATCCCAGACCTACAGGGCAAATTTTTGTTTTAACAAGCCTTCTAGGTGATTCTAATGCATAGGAAAAATTGAGAACAACTGCTTTCATTTACAAACAGTGATAAAGAGGAGAACCCTGGGATCATTTGTAAAATGGGATACACAGTTGGGTTCTGTGGTGTTAGTGGGTAAGTGAACCTATTATTACCTTGGAGGTAGTAAGGAGAGGTGTCCAAGCAGAGATCTGGTGGGCGGGGATTGGCCAGTGAGTGTTCTGGATAACTCAGGTCCGTGTTCTGGAGTGAAGGAGACTGCTCGTTGGAGACAATGAGGTCTCCTTCCTGTGGGAGAAGAAAGTGAAAAGGCTGCTATAGGGGCTTACATTTTCTGCTAGTATTTTTAGACATCAGGTCAATCAAAAAATATTTCAAGTGATAAAACTAGGTAAGAAAGCATGAGAGAGATATAAAATGGTAAGAGAGTGCTGCAACATAAGCAAGATAAAATGGCAGAAGAAAAATTCAGATAGGGCAGGAACGAAATAATGAAAACTAAAGGAAAAGGAATAAGTGGCCTAAAAGCAAGGGTTCACACAGGATCAATCCCAGCAATTCACTCCCTTCCCAGCCCCTAATGCTACCCGGCCAACCAACAGATGTGCTTTCTTTGCCCTGAAAAATTCTTTTAATTTGGCTTTTAGGGCATGGGAGAATAGCAGACTCTAGCATAGTTAAACTTCAGTTGTGATTCCTCTTTCCCAAAAATTTCAGTCATGCTGGGATATTTAAATGAATAAGTATCTAGTAGTTTTACTGATCCAGTATGGCCAACTGTCAGTCCAGAAACATGCTTGCTGACAGTATAGATCATAAAAGTGCTTGAAAATCTGTGGCTTCTTTGTCCAAAGAGCAGTGAAGTCATCGGGAAGAGCATTCAACACATCCTTCTGCACAGGATCTATATCCATGTCTGCCCTCCTTCAAATACCAGAAAGTGATTCTGTAACATATACAGCCCTAGACCAATAAACCAGGCTTATATCACATGCACTTCCATGGAGGAACTCTGACACCATTCTGGTCTCCATAGTGTTGGAGTCGTTTGCCCAGAATACCGATATCTTAAAAAAATCCAAGGGACAGGATTTTTTTTTTTTTTTAATTATAATCATACTTTGGGCAGGTGAAGAGAGAGCAAGAAAGAAAAATGTTGGATGAATAAGCTGATATCAGGAATTTATTTTTAAATCTATCTTTATAAAACACAAAGGGCATATGGCAATCTTCAGAATTAGCAGTTGCTGTCGAGTTAATTCTGACTCATGGCAACTCCATGAGTATCAGAGTAGAACTGTGCTCTATAGGGATTTCAGTGGCTGATTTTTCAGAAGTAGATCACCAGGGCTTCCTTCTGAGGTCCCTCTCGGTGGATATGAACCTCCAACAGCCAAGCACATTAACTGTTTTCACCATCCAGAGACTCCTATCTTCAGAATAGTTGCATTTCTTTTGTAAAACATTAATCCTCTGGTGATGTTTGATTAATCAGCAAGGTCCCTTAACCAGAACACTTTCTTCTTTAATCACTCTCAGTGAATTTATGTTCAATCCCCAAAACCCCGGAAGGTTTACTAATCGTGGTTATTAGTAACCATATTGAAAACAGTGACACCATTACTGAATCTTCTCCATGCTCAGCCCAGTGTGTTACATTTATTTCATCCTCATATATCCTGTGAGGTAGGTATTATTATCCACATTTTACAGATGAGAAAACAGAGGTTTAGAGAGGGTAAAAAATTTTCTCAAATGCACATAATAACACCAAGTTGTGTGACTTCAAAACCAGTTCACTACATTAAATTTCCACAGATAGCCTTGTTTCCTAATAGTTGAACGTGATTTTTATAAAAATATTATGTTAATCAGGGGCCTAAGAAAAGTAATAAATATTTAAATGCCTTAATATTTTAGCTAGAGCATCACGCCACCTAAATTTAATCTTATGGTGTTTTTATTCCCATGTTTATAATATGTAGGGGGGTCCTGCCTGAGCATAAAGCCTCATGCAAAAGAGGCCTCATACATCCTCATTATGCCAGCTCCTCTGATTTCCTTAACACCATATAATTCATGAAACACGTAGTACAAGAAACACAGATGAGAGGGAGAAACTGCATGTCATGTAAGCAAAGGGCATCCATGAGAACATATAAAAAATAACCAATATTGTGTCTTGATTTTTATCTGTGAAAGGACAATCTGCATAGTGATTCCCCAGAATATTACTGCCAAAATAGTAACAATAGCTACTGTTCCCCCAAGTCACCTCCCAAGGTAGCTCTCACTGCCTGTATTTTGCAGATGAGGGAACTGAGGCTCAGCAAATTCCCCAGGGCCACACGGTTACGTGTGACACAGATCTAGGATTCAAATCCATATCTGTCTGTAAAGCTCCCATTCTTAAGGGCACATTCTTAAGTAGACTTTATCATCAATAATTAATTCATTTTCCTATTTTTAATTCATCAAAGACCTAGTCAGAGCTTTCAGGCTGCATGAGGTATCAATGTGATTGATTAGACGCAGGTGAAATTATTGCAGTCAATAGCAAAGAAACTTGATGTTTAAGTTAGCTTGTGTGGCTTTTTCATGAGTAAATTCTACCAGGATTTTGAAATCCTGAAAATAGCTTGTTGTTGTCATTGTTGTTAGTTGCCATCAAGTTGATTCTGACTCATGGTGACCCCATGTGTACAAAGTAGAACTGCTCCATAGGGTTTTCAGAACTGTGAATTTTTGGAAGCATATTGCCAAGCCTGTGTTCCAAGGCACCTCTGGGTGGGTTTGAACTGCCAACCTTTAGGTTAGTAGTCCAGTGCTTAACCATTTGTGCCACCTAGAGACTCCTTGAAAATAGCTTAAGGATCCCTTAGGGATCCTCATTACTACCACTGCAGACTCGCAAGTATTCAAAGACCCCAAACTGGAAACTATGTCCCTTATATGTGTCAAGTGGTAACTATTTGGGCCTCAGACACCTCGTGTTTTTACCTGCTAAAGTGAGGAGGGTATGTTGCCTTATTATATAAAGCACCACAGAGGAGGACATGTTGCCTTATTATATAATGTGGCCTGTGGAGACCTCATTAGGATCCTGGTGGTGGTGGTTGTGCTGAGTGAGTGATTACATTTCTTCTCTTTGGGATTCTAACATCTTTTCTTCGGGTTTCCAGATGAAACAAAGTTTTCTGTCATACCGGGAGTCATCTTTGAAGGGGATACAGTAACCCTGATGTGTGAAAATGAAGTTTTGTCTTCCAATGTGTCTTGGTATCATGTCGACAGGAACATCGACATCCAGAACAGCAGCAGATTCTTTGTTTATACCTCTGTGTTCAACAACATGACTTCAGTGTCACGCCTCACCATTCACAACACCACTCAGAGTGACGCAGGTGGGTGTATGTTCAGTAACTTGTGTGAGAAAAGGAATAAAGCTATCTGTCCTAGCTTGCTAGAGCTGCCATAACAAAATACCCCTAAGTGGGTGGCTTCAAAGAACAGAAATTTATTTTCTCACTGCTCAGAGGCTAGAAGTCTGAATTCAGGACATCACCTCTAGGGTAAGGTCTTCTTTGTCTCTTTCAGCTTTTAGTAACTGCCAATAACCCTTGGCATTCCTGAACTTATAGATGAACCAGTCTCCACTGTGACATGGTGTCTGTCTTCCCTCTGTGTGTGTCTGTCCCTGTGTCTCTTCTGCTCTTTTTATAAGACATCACTCAGAAGTGATTAGGTTTAGGACCCACCTTCTCCAGTATGACCACATTAAGACAATAAAAAAACACTTAATTCCAAACAGGGCCATCTTTACAGGCACAGGGGTTAGGACTTCAACAAAATTTTTTTAGAGCAGTTTTAGGTTTACAGAAAAATTACAAAGTACAGAGAGTTCCCATATACCCCCTGTTCTTGCTGTACATAGTCCCCCTATTATTAACATCTTGTACTGTTGTTAGGTGCTGTCAAGTTGGTTCTGACTCATAGCAACCCTATAGAACAGAGTAGAACTGCCCCATAGAGTTTCCAAGGAGCAGCTGGTGGATTATGAACTGCCAACCTTCTGGTTAGCAGCTGAGCTCTTAACCACTATGCCACCAGGGCTCCAACATCTTTTATTAGTGTGGTACATTTGTTACCATTGATGAGCCAATATTGATACATTATTATTAACCAAAGTCCATAGTTGACATCAGGGCTCACTCTGTGTTGTACAGTTCTATGGGTTTTGACAAATGCATAATGTCATGTGTCCACGATTGCAGTATCATACAGAATAGTCTCCTGCCTTTATGCAGCTTTTTCCTCTTCAAAAAGAAGTCTCTTGGCTCAATTTTTTCAAAAATAAAAATCAATCCTGTGATGTATGAGTCAAGCAAAATTAGCTTCGGAACACAAATACAGCTTTCCACATTTACCAAGGCTTATAAGTTAGAACTAAAGACAAAATGCAGACTTTTTTTTTTAAATTATAAACAGCTTTGTTGAGATAGAATTGAGACAGTAAACTGTACATATTTAAGGTATGCAATTAAATAAGTTTTGAAATATGTATATACCTGTGCAACTATCGCCGCAATCAAGATAGTGAACATAACTATACCTCCAAAAGTTTTCTTGGACCTCTTGGTAATCTCTCCCTCCTGCCTCTCCCTGACCCCACCCCCGACCCGAGCAACCACAGAAGAAGTCTTAGTTCTTCCCTGAGGCTGGTGATGAACCTGACATTCTAGAAGGTAATAACCCCATTGTAACCCAGATGTCAGCAGGGGCATCTCTCTTTCCGGGCATGAAAAGGCATGCTACCGACACATCGTCCTAACCCATCTTCATAGATTCTGATTTTGCCACAGAGTTAAATAGGATCCACAGCCTTCTAATTTCTCCAAGGTTTTCCAGTTTTTCCTTCCTACCTCTTCCATTCTCACACTTTTTTCTTACTAGCAAAGTCCCTGAGCCTTCTGCTTTTTCCTTAAAAAATATCTTTACTCTTTACATTGTGGCATCAGAAATATCTACATTGACTCTCCGCACTTCCTGGATGTTGCTTTTAGGGTTGTTTACACCACGTGTCAGATGCTTTTGAAAATGATGGTTCAGGAAGGAGTCATGACACATGAAATAAGAAAATATATCTATGTGGTAATAATAAATGATTTTGTGTGTTCTATGCAGGTGAATATATTTGCAAACTGACGTTAGATATTTTTGAATATGAGTCCAGGAAAAAAATAGATGTTACTGCCATCAGAATTTCGGCAATTAAAGAAATGAAGGTGACGTGTGACAATAATCCTGTATCTTTGGAATGCTGCAGTGAGAAGAATGCTAACTGGAGTAACATAGAATGGAAGCAGGAGGGGGAAATCAACATTCCAGGTGAGAGTGTTAAATGATAAGCCCTTTTGCAGATAGATTTTTGCCTCTAGGACAAGTGAAAATGGGAGATGGGGTGAGTGGAGGAGGAAATTTCAGGCTGCTGTTTTTTCCTAGACTTCAGGCTGTGAAAAAGTGTTAGGTGTGATGTCAGCTCCAGCTTAGCCACTCTAGAGTGAAAATCTAAAAACAAGCATACGCGTGTCAATGCTTGGATTGTAGACAAGGTCTTTGCAGCTGAAGACCTGAGAGGGAGTGATGCTGATGGCCTAGCCCCATGGCATCTCCTGCCTACAGAAAAGCTCATCCTCACGTTCCTTTCCTTCGTGTCTTCAGCAAAGAGCTGAGACTGAGGTCATTGACTTTGCATTGAAGTCTGACTTGGAGCTTCTCATTTCTGTGTCTCTTCTCTTGGTGACTGTTCTCACTTTTCAGCCTTTTTGTCCAGGTTTATGTCTGTATTATATATCTCTGTGCCTCTGGATTAACATCGCTCTCTCTGTAGACCTGTTTGTCTCTCAACTGTTTTACGTCAGTTTCTGATCTTGTTGCTTTTGTTTTAGATCTGAGATCTTATCTAAAGTTCTCTACCTTCCACCTTATTAATTAATGATAATAGCCCTGGTGGTGCAATGATTAAGCACTCAGCTGCTACCAGAAAGGTCAGCAGTTCAAACCCACCCAGTGGCTCCACAGGAGAAAAAACCTGGAGATCTGCTCCTCTAAAGATTATAGCCTAGGAAGCCCTATGGGGCAGTTCTACTCTGAGCAATAGGGTTGCTATGAGTCAGAATTGACTTGATAGCACACAATAATGGCAATGATAATAATGGAGCCCCTGGGTGCAAACAGTTAACATGCTAGGCTGCTAACCAAAAGGTTGGAGATTGGAGCCCACACAGAGTCACCTTGGAAGAAAGCCTGACAATCTACCTCCGAAAAAATCAGCCATTGAAAACCCTATGGAGCACAGTTCTACTATGACACATGTAAGGTCACCATGAGTCAGAGTCAACTCAGTGACAACTGGTGGCCTGTATTTGGACAAACTGAAGATAATCTGTTTCTAATCTTGAAACAACTCCTAAAATCATCAGGCCATTTTGCCCTAGGGCTTAAGGAATTATCTGAAGGCTACATGGGTTTGGTTTGGTTTTGACTATTCATAGAAGAAGCCCTTCTGGTGCAATGGTTAAGCGCTCAGCTGCTAACCAAAAGGTCAGTGGTTCAAACCCACCACAGAAGAAAACACCTGGTGATCTGGTCTCGTAAGTATTTCCACCTAGGAAACCCTTGTGGGGCAGTTCTGCTCTGACCAATAGGGTCATATGAGTCGGAGTCTACTCAGCAGCACACAACAACAACACCATTCATAGATTGCTGGAAGCAGAACAAGCTACTTATGTGTGGAGTTTAGTACAAAATGAAAACGCAGGGCTCTTCGTTCAAAAATTATTAAGAATTTTAAAATGGCAACAGCAGTGCATTAAACTAAATACGGGCCCTTCTGAATCAAGAGTCACATGCCTGTGAAGGAAGTCCTGGCTGAAAGGATTATTGGAAGAGGATTGATTTTTAGCAAGCTGAGTTCTCCAGAGGCTTCTCCTGTCTCCATTTTGTTCTGTGGGTAATAGTCAGCCCTTGCACAGCAGTGCACTCAGAAGCTGGTCCCTGGAGGGTAGTGCTGGGTTATGGATGTGAGCAGATACTGACCACATATCACTGAGTAAAATCACACCAGTGGTCTCCTTACCAACCATTTGGCTTGCCTCCAATCCATTCTCCTTCAGCAGCCAGTGCAATCTCTTGACAGCAAGTGGTTAATGATAATAATAACAACAATAATAAATAAATACAGCAATACTGACCCTGTTATTTATAGCAGTTTGTGGTTAACCAACTTCTAAAAACTATGTTATCTCTTTTAATCATGTTTAAACTTGACCACAATTCAGTGATGCTGGCATTTTCACCTCCAGATTTCCAAATGAGGAAATTAAGGCCAAGATTAAATGACTTATACAAGGTTCTCACAATAGGAAGAGAAAAGAGAGAATTGGGTCTCACCTCAGATCTAGTTTGAAGACCACTGTTTGTCTTGGCCAAACTGTATTACCCGCGCCTGATGAGCCCGCGCTGGGGCGAGCTGGTCTGCAGAGCTTGGGCAGAAGC
Source organism: Trichechus manatus latirostris (assembly GCF_000243295.1). NCBI lineage: Eukaryota > Metazoa > Chordata > Mammalia > Sirenia > Trichechidae > Trichechus > Trichechus manatus. The sequence goes on along the minus strand of NW_004444001.1, from coordinate 12,967,409 downwards.
AGAAGACCGTTTCTCCCTAGAAACCGTGTGTAACAAGATCCAGTCCTTCTCTTACAAGATAACAGTATTATGTACGTCTTTAAAGTAAAAATTTTCTTTAAATTAAAATGTGGCTTTACACATTAAATACATTAGTGGGCTAAGCCTTTATTTTACAAAGCCTTTACTATCAGACTGTATTAAAGTTTAAAAACAATAAAATAACGACCAATTTATATGCAACTTTCCCAGAGCACATCTGTTTTGCACAGCACATTTCACCTGCAATGTTTGTATTTGACTTTAAAGCACTCAGAATGGGAAAGACATCTGGTGATTGTCAAAAAGCTCAACACGTGGTACATTTAGTCACTTCCTTGATTTTTTATGGAAGAGGAGGTGCAGGCATCCTAAAGGAATTGCCGGATGGGAGAAAGATCTTGCAAAGTTTCATGGTACTGACTTTTAAGTCTTCAACTCTGAGACGTGAAAAATCTCACCCTCTGGCAAAGGAACGTGGAAGTCTGAGGTGCAGATGTTTGGGGACCTCTCTGGGGCCACCCCTTCGGCAGACATTCCCAATGCCCATTGTGGGCTGAAGTGACCACAGAACAATGGTTTTCCTGCCACAGGGCAGCTGCCCTGGGATCTACACAGACAGGTCTCTGATGAATTTACCGTCTGGTCTCAGCATCCAGCCTCTTCCTCCTCCTCCTCCTCCACTGGCTGCCCCCTCTGTAGCTCTCTTTCCCCAGATTCCAAATTTACTGTAGAAGAATAAATTTTAAGGTAGTGTAGCAGATAGATTGAAGGGGCAAATGACTGAAAATAGAGACCCAGTTACAATAATAACCTGTAACTGGGGAGATAACAGAGAATGGGGCTTGAGTGAGTGACCATGAGTTGAAGTAGACATGATGTTTCCGAGGTATAATCTAGTGACAGTGTTCGAAGAATACCTTAGGAGTGCATGGCAGCAGACGAGGTGGGAGGAGAGAGAGTGAAGGGTCGAGTTGGAAACATTAGCAAGAGGTAGGAGCCCTTGTGGCACAGTGGTTAAGAGCTTGGCTGCTAACCAAAAGGTCAGCAGTTTTGATCCACCAGCCGCTCCATGGAAACCCTGTGGAGCAGTTCTTCTCTGTCCTGTAGGGTGGCTGTGAGTCAGAATCGACCCGACAGTAACTGGTGGTAGGCAAGAGGTGAAGATGTCTCAGAGGGCGTGGTATTCCTAGGAATGGAAAAGAAGGGATGGAAGCAGAGCTAATTTGAAGGGGAAACAGCTGGTAACCTGAGAAAGCATGAAGTTGAAGCTTCCACTAAAAATACAGATTTAATAAGAGGGAACAAGTTATGAAACTATTTCTCAAATGAGATGTATCTGAGATGTCCCAGTCTCACTTCTTCTTTATTCCAATAATAATGATAATAGCCTAAATAATCCCACATCTTTTTTCCTTCCAGTACTAATATTACCCAAACACCTTGCCTTTTTTATCTTTCACACTTCAGTGATACCACTAATGTTACCCTTTGTTAGGGTTAGACCTCAGATGGGCACTGATCTAAGTTATTTATATATTAACTCACTTAATCTGACAACAGTCCTCAGCAGTAGCTACTATTATTTATTACTACTTCACAACTGGAGAAGCTGAGGCACAGAGCAGTTAAAAGACTTCCTCAACAACACCCTGCTAGTAGGTGGTGGAGTTTGGCATCTGAACCCAGGCAGCCTGGCTCCAGAGTCTGCAGACTTAACCACTACTATACTATCCCATCTCTTCATCCAGACAGAAGAGATCTAATTTAAATAGAAACCCTTTTTCACTGATTTGACATCTTTGTTACTAAATTGGAGAGTCAGCCAACTGTGACGGCAAAAGAACTGCTTATGCCATTACAGGAACCCCTGAAACAAACCAAGAGTTCAATTGCAGCAAATACACCATCAAGGCCAATGGAACGCAGTGCCCAAGTGGGTCGTCTGGAACAAAAGTTGTCTACACTTGTGAGTTCATCAGCACCCATGGAGCCAGAAGCAGTAAGGACATAGAAGTGACTTTCACCTCTGTGGGTAAGTACTAGAATTTTTAGCCATAAATGTTTTGCACCCTAAAGCAAAGTCTGCAAATGAACGGGAATATCTATGAGCAAAATGAAGCCGGACCTTTCTCGGGAGTTGGGAGTGTGCTTGGGACAAATCACACAATGGGAGATAGGAGAGAACTCTTCTCTCTGCCATTTTAATTCAAGTGGAGTCTTTTTTACTATTGGAAGGGTAGGGGAAGGAGCACAGTGGTTAAGCGCTAGGCTGCTAACCAGAAGGTCTGTGGTTTGAGCCCACCAGTCACTCCGTGGGAGAAAGATGTGGCAGTCTGCTTCTGTAAAGATTTATAGCCTTGGACACCCTATGGGGCAGTTCTACTCTGTCCTATAGGGTCACTATGAGTCAGAATCTCAACAGCAGTGGGTTTTGTTTGAGTTTAAGAGCAGGGGTAGGAAGCAGTGGCTGCAGGGAAGACACCTCCTATATTGTATTGGTCAGGCAGAACTGAACTGGGAGGTAGTTTCATACTCAGGTTACCCATTCCGTCGAGTCGATTCCGACTCATAGTGAGCCTATAGGATAGAGTAGAACTGCCCCATAGAGTTTGCAGGGAGCAACTGATGGATTAGAACTGCCAGTCTTTGGGTTAGCAGCCAAGCTCTTAACCACTAAGCCACCAGGGCTCTTTAGTCCTAGTGAATGATTGAATTTATTATAAATTTATAATAATGCCCTTAATTCCTCCCTTTCTCCTTCCATAATCCCATTCTCCTCCTGTGTACCAACTGCCTAGTTCACTCTTCCACAGACCCTCACCTCTCTCCACCATCTCCCCTCTCTCATTTCACTTATTCTAGAGTAATCTGTTATTTTGTGGTTATTTTACAGTTGGAACAAGTGTTATTCTTATCTTTCCATTAATTCAATTTAGGCCTCTTAAAATGATCATTTCTTGTCTCACAAAACATTATAAATTCATTTCTCTCTGCAAAAATGGGGTAGCCAAACTTGCTTTTCTACCCATCTTACAAAAATGAGATATTTAGATAAACTACAGACCCCTTTTGTACAGTTTGGAGGAAGGGCTGATGTAAGAAGTATTTGCTTCTCTTGTTCCCATTCTCTGTAATTGTGACTTAGTGTTTTCACAAAGATCAAAATCAGGTTTATCTGAAAAACTGATTGCCCTGGAGAAGTTTATGGGTATTTTGAGCAATTTGCAATTTTGCATACATTTTAACTCTGGGAGTTGTGTTGATTATGTGTGCTTTTGTCTGTCTTGGGGGCATATTGAATCTTTGCTGAACAACACTGGCTTGGTCTTGGACCTCAACTGACAATCAAGAGAACCGGATTCATGGTTCCATAAGCCTTTTCTTTCCCCCTCTCTGAAACAGCCAACCCTCAGAGAGCCCATCTCAAGATCCCTTCGGCCACAGAGGGCAATCAGAGGGACCCATTTTACCATGCTTGAATGACTTTGAGCTGCATCTGAACATTTGAATCTCAGCTTCTAAAGGACACTATAGAAAGCCCTGATTTCTTTTGACTTTGATTAAGAATAAGATTTTACACTGATTAGAAGGCAGTCAGTGGGCTTAAGGCACAAAGCCGTTTACCTGTAGAGGACAGAAGTGAATGGCATTTTGAAATGTCAACTATGTAAAAAGATATGATCTAAGAGAATAGGAAGATAGAATCAGAGCAAACAATAATGGACATTTATATAAACTTTTATATTCCTAAGGGTCTTTGTTAACATTTTTGAGGAATAATTGCCCATGAACAAATGAAGAACTCCAGAAGAAGAGCAGATAGAGAGAGACAGTCCAAGTCTAATTCTTTAGGCAATAAACTATATGATCCCTCTACTTAAAGGATAGCTCCAGAAAACATGCTTTTGCTCTTTGAGGAGTCATTATTAAACACTGACTGTGTACCAGACATAGTGCCAAGTGCTGAGGATGCCAAGACACAGAAGATAAAGTGCCTGCCCTTGAGGACTGATATAGAATGAATGAAAGTAAAACACGGCATGGTATTATGAGTGTTTTAAAAGAGTTGAGAACAAAGTTGCTATGAGAACTGAGCCATTTATTCTACCTTGAGGTGTCACAGAAGAGGATGGAGGGGAGCTTGGGTTAAGTCAACACTTCTAAGTTTGCAAATTTTTGCCCTACTGACCATCAGGAGATAATTCCAGCCACAAAGGGGAAGCACACGAGTTCCTAAGGCATATGATGGAAATGAGTACAGTTCAGAGCACCACCGGGAACAGCGTAGAAACAACTAAAGCCCAGGAGCAGCAAGGTACCAATCCCACGCTGACAGAAGTAGAGTCAGGATGGCCCATTGTTTCTGTCTCTCTTAAATTTCACTCCTCTGTTCATAACACCAGAAAGACTAAACATCAAACTTGTTGTCGGTTTTGTTTTGTCTGTTCTGTTTGCATTCTTTCAGCCAACCTAACAATAACCCCGGACCCAATTTCTGTTTCTGAGGGACAAAACTTTTCTATAATATGCAACAGTGATGTGAGTAACTATGATGAGGTGTACTGGAACACTTCTGCTGGAACTAAAATACATCAAAAGTTTTATACCACAAGGAGGTGTCCTCATGGAGCCGAATCAGTACTGACAGTCGAGACTTCGACCAGGGAGTGGAATGGTGAGTGTAAGGTCAGATATTGTGATGTGCTATCTGGACCCCCTGGAAACACACAATAATAGTTAGCATACATAGAGGGCCTGTCCTGGAACACTTCTACACCAGCCGTAACTTACATCATCACATTGAATTAAACAGTTATTTGGGGGAAGATGTCATTATTCCCATTTTGCAGCCTAGGAAACTGAGACTCAGAGACAATAAGGAATATACCTAGGCTTCTTGTTGTTGTTAGATGCCATCAAGTCAGTTCTGACTCTTAGCGACCCTATGTACAATAGAACGAAACACTGGCTGGTCCTGCTCCATCTTCAGAATCGTTACTATGTTTGAGCCCATTGTTGCAGCCACCGTGTCAATCCATCTAGTTGAAGGTCTTCTTCTTTTTCGCTGACCCTCTACTTTACCAAGCATGATGTCCTATGCAGGTACTGATCCCTCCTGATAGCATGTCCGAAGTATCTGAGACGAAGTCTCACCATCCTCGCTTCTAAGGAGCATTCCTGCTGTACTTCTTCCAAGACTGATTTGTTTGCTCTTCTGGCAGTCCTTGATATATTCAATATTCTTCCCCAACACCATAATTCAAATGCATCAATTCTTCTTCGATCTTCCTTATTCATTGCCCTACTTTTGCTTGCATATAACACGACTGAAAATACTATGGCTTGGATCAGGTGCATCTTAGTACTTAAAGTGACTTCTTTGCTTTTTAACACTTTAAAGAGATCTTTTGCAGCAGATTTGCCCAGTGCAATACATCGTTTGATTTCTTCACAGCTGCTTCCACAGGCGTTGATTGTGTATCCAAATGAAATGAAATCCTCGACAACTTCAGTCTTTTCTCCGTTTGTCATGATGTTGCTTATTGGTCCAGTTGTGAGGATTTTTGTTTTCTTTATGTTGACTGTATAATCCATACTGAAGGCTGTAGTCTTTGATCTTCATCAGTAAGTGCTTCAAATCCTCTTTGCTTTCAGCAAGAAAGGTTGTGTCATCTGCATGTCACAGGTTATTAATGAGTCTTCCTCCAATCCTGATGCTGTGTTCTTTTTCATATAGTCCAGCGTCTTGGATTATTTGCTCAAATAGAGATTGAATCAGTATGGTGAAAGAATACAACCCTGATGCACACCTTTTCTGATTTTAAACCACGCAATACCCCCTTGTTCTGTTCAAATAACTGCCTCTTGGTCTATGCACAGGTTCTGCATGAGCACAATTAAATGTTCTGGAATTCCCATTCTTTGCAATGTTATCCATAATTTGTTATGATCCACACAGCCAAATGCCTTTGCATAGTCAACAAAACACAAGTAAATATTTTTCTGGTATTCTCTGCTTTCAGCCAAAATCCATCTGACATCAGCAGTGATATCCCTCATTCCACGTCCTCTTCTTAATCCCGTCTGAATTTCTGGCAGTTCTCTGTCGTGTACTGCTGCAGCCATTTTTGAATGATCTTCAGCAAAATTTTACTTGCATGTGCTATTAATGATATTGTTTGATAATTTCTACATTCTGTTGGATCATCTTTCTTTGGAATGGGCATGAATATGGATCTCTTCCAGTTAGTTGTCCTGGTAGCTGTCTTCCAAATTTCTTGGCATAGATGAGTGAGCGCTTCCAGCATTGTATCCATTTGATGAAACATCTCATTTGGTATTCTGTCAGTTCCTGGAGCCTTGTTTTTCACCAATGTCTTCAGTGCAGCTTGGAATTCTTCCTTCAATACCATCAGTTCTTGATCATATTCCACCTCCTGAAATGGTTGAACGTTAACCAACTCTTTTTGGTATAGTAACTCTGTGTATTCCTTCCATCTTCTTTTGATACTTCTTGCGTCATTTAGTAGTTTGCCCATAAACCAAAAAAAAAAAAAAAACCAAACCTGTTGCCATCGAGTCGATTCTGACCCTACAGGACAGAGTAAAACTGCTCCAAAGGGTTTCCAAGGAGCAACTGGTGGATTCAAACTGCAGACCTTTTGGTTAGCAGCCATAGCTCACTGTAGTTCCTAACCACTGCGTCACCTTAAAATTGCAACTCAAGGCTTGAACTTTTTCTTCAGTTCTTTCAACTCGAGAAATGCCAAGTGTGTTCTTCCCTTTTCTAACTCCAGGTCTTTGCACATATCATTATAATACTTTACTTTGCCTTCTTGAGCTGCCCTTTGAAATTTTCTATCCAGCAATTTTACTTCATCATTTCTTCCATTTGCTTTAGCTACTCTACGTTCAAGAGCAACTGTTAGAGTCTCTTCTGACATCCATTTTGGTCTTTTCTTTCTCTTTTTGTCTTTTTAATGATCTCTTGCTTTCTTCATGTATGATGTCCTTAATATCACCCGACAAGTCATCTGGTCTTTGGTTATTAGTGTTCAGTGTATCAAATCTATTCTTGAGATGGTCTCTAAATTCAAGTGGGATATACTCAAGGTCATACTTTGGCTCTCATGAACTTGTTCTAATTTTCTTCAGCTTCAACTTGAAATTGCGTACGAGCAATTGATGATCTGTTCTGCAGTTGGCCCCTGGCCTAGTTCTGACTGATAATACTGAGCTTCTCCATTGTCTCGTTTCACAGGTGTAGTCGATTTAATTCCTGTGTATTCATTCTGGTGAGGTACACGTGTATAGTCTCCATTTATGTTGTTGAAAGAAAGGCATTTCCAATGAATAGTTTGTTGGTCTTGCATGATTGAATCATGTGATCTTTGGGTCATTTCTGTCACCAAGGCCATATTTCCAACTACTGATGCTTCTTCTTTTTTCCAACTTTCACATTCTAATCACCAGTAATTATCAATGCATCTTGAGTGCATGTGTGATCAATTTCAGACTCCTGAAGTTGATTAAAATCTTCAGTTTCTTCATTTTTGGCATTAGTGGTTGATGTGTAAATTTGAATAATAGTCATTAAATGTTCTTCCTTGTAGGCATGTAAATATTATCCTATCACTGACAGTGTTGTACTTCAGAATAGATCTTGAAATGTTCTTTTTGACAATAAATGTGATGCCATTCCTCTTCAATTTGTCATTCCCAGCACAGTAGACCATATGATTGTCCAATTCAAAATGGTCAATACCAGCACATTTTAGCTTACTAATGGCTAGAATATCTATCTTCAAGCATTCCTTTTAATTTTTGACAACTTCCACTTTTCCTAAATTCATACTTTGTACATTTCACAATCTGATTATTAATGGATGCTTGCAGCTGTTACTTCTCATTTTGAGTCATGCTACATCAGCAAATGAAGCTCCAAAAGCTTGACTTCATCCACATCATTAAGGTCGACTCTATTTTGGGGAGGCAGCTCTTCCCCAGTCATCTTTTGAGTGCCTTCCAACCTGAGGGGATCATCTTCTGGCACTATATCAGTCAATGTTCTGTTGCTATCCATAAGGTTTTCACTGGCCAATTTTTTTGGAAATAGATCTTCAGGTCCTTCTTCCTAGTCTGTCTTAGTCTGGAAGCTTAGCTGAACGTTGTCCACTATGGGTAACTCTGCTGGTATTTGAAATACTGGTAGCATAGTTTCCAGCATCACAGCAACATGTGAGACACCACAGTACAACAAACTGATAGATGAGTGATGGTGCCTAGGCTTACACACCTTAAGTTATAGAGCCAGGATTGGAACCAGGTCTCTCTGACTCCAGAGCTTGTATTCTTGCCCTTAAGAGATTTTTTTTTTTAAGACTTTTTACCAGACTCTTGTGAGTGTTTCATCCAACTGTGGTATAAAAAAAAACTTAAGTAAAGTTTTTGTATGCCTGGCCCCAAGGAACAGAATATTTTTATTTTCTATTTTACCAAATTCTATTCCAAGACTCTTGGAGTCCCCAGGTGGCACAAATAGTTAATGTGCTCTGCTGCTAACCAACCGGTTGGAGACTCAAGTCCACCCAGAGATGCACTTTTGAAAAATCAGCCATTGAGAACCCTTTGGAGCACAGTTCTACTCTGACATACATGGGGTCACTAAGAGTCAGATTTGAAGCAACTGTTTATTACTATTATTTTAACTGAATAAATTGTTCATGTTGGGAGGAAAACTAAGTCTCTGAATGCAAAGGGAATCTGCTAGTCAGAGCTGCCATAATAATAGCTATCATTTATTGGGCACTTACTATGTGATATGTACTATACTGTTTAAATACGTTAATTTATTTAATACAATAAACCTTGAGGATAGTGCTGTTATCACCATGTTACAGATGAGGAAACCAAGACCCCATGAGGTTAAGTAACTACCCAAGTTTATACATCTGGTAAATGGCAGTGCTAGAGTGCAAACTCAGACTGTCTGGCTCTGGTGGCTGGTTCTTAACCACTCTACTCTATTGCCTTTAATTAACTAAAGAACCCACTCCAGATCCTGTGAATCCCACATTTTATTTATGTTTTTCATATAAGTTCTAGGCAATGTTATAGCAATAATGTTATTGTTTGGGCTGAACTTGGTAGTATACAGTCAGGAAATGGGAATATTTTCTTCAAGGGTGATCTCAAACCTCCTCTGTCCAAATGCTGTTTCCTACTGCTGAGTAATAACTTAGGAAGAGCCCATAGCTTTTCTGGTCACAGTAAACTATTAAAGCAGTCCAGTTCAGGTACTGAAAAACCTATTCTGATCTAGATCTACCACCCTTTTGTTTTATATCCGATTTAAATTTCCTCTCCCCCATAACAAGGGAGAAAGGAGTTGAAAGGAGTTTCTTCAATCTCCTTGTTATACCTCTTTCCCACCAAGTAGCTGCTGCTTCTGGTTCCTACAGGTTTGGGGCAAAGAGAAGAAATGTAAAGAAAGGTGAAGGGTCTCCATTTACTGTAGGTGCCATTTATAATCTTACTATACTGTCTCCATAGCAGCTGCTCAAGTGGTGAGCCATTCTCTGATGAGCCCTGGCATAATGTCCATTTAGACAAGGTTCTTTCAAATCTCAACCCAACCACTTTCCACAGTGTCCCCTCTTCTTCACCAAACACTGGGTGTACAGGGTACTGCTCCTGTAGCCCTCTCATCACTCTAGCAAGATCTGCCAGCACCTCATCTTTAGAATTTTCTAGATAGAGTCAGAAGGTCCCTAAATGGCACAAGTAGTTCATTATCAGCTGCTAACCTAAAGGATGGCAGTTCCAACCAGCCCAGAAGCTCCATGGAAGAAAGGTCTGGCCTACTGTTTTCATAGATTACAGCCAAGAAAACCCTATGGAGCTATTCTACTCTGTAACACATGGGGTTGCCATGAGTTGAATCTGCTCGACAGCAGTGGGGTTTAGATAGAGTTATACATCAAACTCCTGGGTCCACAGGTCAAGCTCTCCCTCCCAAGAGCTTTCTCTCTCTCCTTCTCATCACACTCCTCATGTCATGGTGTCCTGGAGCCTGAGGGGTCTGCTCACTTAGCGGTGTTGTCAGGGTGAAGAGTGGACGTCACAACACCACAACATTCTATCAGGCCAACAACTCTCTTCAAAGAAGTTCGCATTCCAACACATGCCAAAATTACCACTTACGCCCTGGGTTGGTGAAAGAGTCTTGGAGTAGGATTCAGGAACCTAGTTTGAAACCCAGTTTCTGGTTTGAAACAAGCTGTGTAAACTTGGATAAGCCACTTAAATTTATTCAAAAGTAATGCAATATTTAGGTGGCCATTGATTAATTCTTCAAATACATGGAGATTCCAGGAGGGGAGTTGACCAGGCATTTTCTCCTCTAGCTTTCAGGAAAGTGTATTGTGCCCTTGTACAAACTTGACAGGGAGCTTTTTCTCTTAACCTTCCCAGCAAATGACTTTTAGGAGTAATTATTTCATTACATCTTATCTTTGCTTCCTTCCACTCAGGAACCTATCACTGTATATTTAAATATAAAAATTCATATAGTATTGCAACCAAGGATGTCACTGTTCACCCACTGCCTCTACAACCAAATATCTTGATTGATCCTTTGGAAGCTGCAGTTCCATGCAAAGGTTCCTACAACTTCAAGTGTTGTATAGAGGAGGATGAAGACTATGAAGTTACCTTCCAAATGGATTCCCTTTTCTTTCCTGCTGGTAAGAGGACAACTGCTGAATTGTTTCAGCAATATTATTTCACATATGTGAAGTCTAAAAAGTTGCTCTTTAAATGTTGTTAGGTGCCGTCAAGTAGGTTTCGACTCATAGCAACTCTACGTACAACAGAACGTACAACAGAAACTCCCCTCCTGGATTCTTATTCTTAAAATAGGGAGTAAAAAACAAAGACAGTGTCAGAAACAGAATGTAACAGAGCAGAATCCCATGAGCCTTTGTTACCTTCTATTCTGTATTGGTGTATGGATAACATTTCGGAAGCTGTGGGAGCTGTTGAAGACAGTATTAAGACACCTTAATGGGATTCTCACTTCCTCAGTATGGCAGAGTAGATATAGCCTGATAGTCCCTTCCTCCATGAAACACCTAGACAGGCTATAAAAATAATACAAAAATGCTTTTAAATACATAGCTGGGTATGCCAGAAAGTAAGAGAACTGTCCAAAGGCTAAAAACATACAGGGAAAGAAAAATAGAAGTGTAAGCTTCATCTAATGATGGGTTCTCTGAACATTTGCCAATATCAGAAGTCCAGAACCCGGGGTTTTAAGGTGGTAAAGAGCATAAAGAAAAGGCCTTGCTCCCTAAGCTATAGCTGAGGAGCCCCCACCCACTCCATCTCAGCCTGCACAACATCAGGACCCTTAACAGGTTTCATGCTCACTGGAAGAATAGCCTAGAAAAACAAAATCTATCTGGGAGAAGTTAGATCTTGGCCTCATCTCTGGGTAGGAAAAAGTCGCCTTGAGAATTATAACTGTGCTGCCCTCAATAAGGCTTGGGGTTTGAATTTATCCTGCCTATGTGGTTCAGGAAACTCCAAGCAGAGATATTTATTAAAAGTGGTCCAGTGGTCCATTGGTAGCACCCTCATGATACCTGGCAGATAAAAATTCAAATCCTCACTGGTAGATGGAACCCTCAATCCTGATCTCAGGATTCCCACAGATTAAGGTCAACAAAATATAAGCTCACAACCCCAAATCTCAAAAGATAGACACCTTCATGAGGGTTTTAAAAGCTCATTCATTCTTTCAATTACTATTCATTGAGGACCTTCCTAATGCAAAGCACCATATTAGGCAGTGAGAAGGAAAAAAACAAACTGGGGCACATGTGTTAATATTTAGAAGGGTTCATGTCAGAAAAGGCAATGCATATAAAATTAAACATCCAAAATGAATAATACAGATTGAAAGAACAATGGAAGTTCAGGTAAGCAGGGGTCCAATAAAAACTGGAGTATTTAGAGAAGGTTGTGTGGGACAGGGGAATGGAATCAATCTGGATATTGAAGTAGTAAACATTTCAACATCCTGTATTAAATATGCATTGCATCCAGTGATTTCTATGTGTCAGACACTGAGCTAGGTACTGGGAGATGCAATGATAAATAATGGGAACTTGCTCTTCAGGAGCACATGGTCTAGTGAAGGAGACAATCCATAAAGAAGTATATATTAACCAAAGTGGTGAAGGCAAGATAGGATAAATGACACTTGGATAAGTAGAAGGATGCTGGAAAGACATTCTGATTGTCAAAAAATGTGTGGACACAAAAGGACAAATATTGTATGAGACCTCTATTGTAAAAACCCATGAAAAAGTTCACACACAAAATGTAACAATTTTTGTTGGTTACCAGGGATGGGAGGGGTGGGTGGGGAAATACTAAATAGACAATAGATAAGTGGTATCTTGGGTGAAGGGTGAGACAGTACACAATACAGGGGAAACTAGCACAAC